>NW_020172779.1:19048649-19157925 GCF_003031525.2 Neophocaena asiaeorientalis asiaeorientalis | reverse complement strand
GGTTGGGGGGTGTAATACATTTGTTCCGTGTCTGTATTGTTTAAGCCAGAGGTAGGAAATCTGTTATGATCTGTAAGCCTGTGCCCTGTTACAGATATTCCATACTGCGATTACAGCATGAAAGCAGCCGTAAGAATATGTGAACAAATGGGTATGGCTGTGCTTCAACAAAACTCTTTCACAAAAACAGATACCAGGACAGGCCCGTGGGCCAGCACTGGTTTAAGCCAAGCCATTGAATCAGGGTTATCTGTTTCTTTCAGGTGAAGCCATGCCCATGAATGCATTTTCTCTTTCTTTACCCTGACTCATTTCCTTAAATGCCATATTACTGGAAACCAATTATTTACTTGTTTGGTAATTCGGTCTCTCGGTCACTAGAAGACAAAGTTCTGTTGTGACAGGGATGTGTTTTCTCTTGTTCAATGGGTGGCACAGAAGAGGAGTTCCATGAGTGTGTGAGGGAGTGTGCAAACGAGCAGATGAATTTGGGCAAGCTTATCCATCTCTTTGAGTTTCCGTTTGAGTTTGACTTCCCCCTTTTTCAAAGGTGAATGATAATAATAGCTGGAGGTGAATATATATCCTGGTGGACACTGGTTGTCTCCATGCGACTCCATAAAGCAGCCTCCTCCCCCTTTCACTCTCAAAAGCATCCTGAACCGGATAATAAATTATTTATTATTATTATTATTTTTTATTAATTTTTTTGGGCCGCGCTGCATGGTATGCGGGACCTTAGTTCTCCGACCAGGGATTGAACCCGTGGCCCCTGCAGTGGAAGCACAGAGTCTTAACCACTGGACCTCCAGGGAAGTCCCTTATTTTATTTTGTTTTGTTGGATAATACATTATATGTTTCCTTTAATGTTAGTAACTGTTTATAGAGCCTTGCTCTGTGTGGGGCATAGTGTTAAGTTCATTTTATATATTATTTTATCTGCTCCCTTAGGAAATCTTGTGAGACGGCTGCTATCATCCCCATTTTAGAGGTGAAGAACCTGAGGCTGGGAGAGGTGAAATAATGTGTTCAGGGACACACAGCCGATGGCAGAGCTGAAATGTCTGACTCCAAAGAACATGGCCGTAACCATTATACTCTGGTAGATTTTATTTCCAAAGATGCCTGTAACCCTTTGCAAGGTGACCTCAACCCCTCCGCCATGGAGAGGCAGAACCTCTTTCTCCTCCCTTTATATCTGGGCCAGTCCTCCCACCTGGCTTGACAAATAGGGTGTGGCTGAAGTGCTGCCCTTTGTTTTCCAAGCCTGGGTCTTAAGAGATCTGCAGCTTCCACCCTCCTCTTCCAGAATGTTTCCTCTTGGAGACCAGCACCAACTTGAACTCTGACTGCCCCGCAGGACAGAGGGGCCAGGCTCTATTTTGCACGTTCCAGCCACAACTGAGAACTCCCACGCTGACTGTGGGCTCATACTGAGATCTGATCAAATTTCCAATCCACAGAATTGGGAGCCAAGAAGACTGTGGTAGCTTTAAGTCAGTGAGTTCCAGGGTTATTTTGTTATGTGTCACTGGATATCCAAGACACATACAGATGTCTGTGCGGTGTTCATCCGAGCATGAGAAGTGGTGTATGTCGAGTGTCTGAGTGTGTGTGGCCCATAGGTGATCAGTAAGTAGTGATATCAGTACAGATGGAATGGCAGACCACAGGAGCCCAGTAAGGTGCATGCAGCGGGCAAGGTGGGCTGCAGAGATATTGAAGGGGTTAAATGCGGTAGTAAAAATGTGCGCTGAATTTGCCATCTCTGTAAACTTTCCTATCTAGAAAGTGCTCCCTTAGCTGGAATTTCATACTTTGGATGCAGTGGGTATGACGCTTCAGTTATACTCCATCAGTAAGTTCCAGAGATCTGCTGTAGTTCATAATACTGTATCGTGCACTTAAAAATTTGTTAAGATGATAGATCTCACGTTAAGTGTTTTTTACCACAATTAAAAAAAATGCACAGAGTAAGTCACAAAGTACAAGGGAAAAAAATTAAAATAACTGGGCACAGTGGGAGGCCTCTTTCATCTAAAACCCACAAAGCTGGGGCCTAAGACACGGTTTTCCCCTTTGCTTGCTCATGTCCTGGAACTTTATCTTCCCAGGTCTCAGTCAGCGCCATTGTCCTTTATGGTGGTTGGGGAGGATTTCTGAAAGGGGCCTTTCAGATGTTAAAAAAAAATCCAGCTCTAATAGTTAAAGTACTGCAGAGCAGATTTTGTCTCATGTCAAGACAGCTTCTTTGATCTCCTCTCTGGGCTGGATGCCACCTCTGTGTCTGCTGTCCTCCTTATAAGCGGGGGTTTTTACCAGGCTTTCTGCAAAAAACCACAATCATGATATGGGATTTGCCAACAGTCATCAACAGAAAGTGGCCCTGATGCAAGTTCTAGAAAGGAGCTAGAGAGGAGGAGCTGAAAAGACATGGACATTTCAGAAAAGTAGTTGGAGTTGGTGAGTCTTCTCTTTTTTTTGTTATCAACAAATTGCTGTTTTCTTCCTTTAGCTGCCAAAAAAAGGTGCAGTTAATACAGAGTTCATCATACAGGGCTTGTGCTCACTCAGATGCTTGCTACATTTTCCTTGAATAACGGTGGCAGCCACAAGGAGAGCAGGAATAATGACGATGATAGTACAAGTCACTTCAGGAGAGATCTATTGACTACCTATAAAGAAGCCACCCAGGTTTTCTAGGACATGAAACCAAGGCGTGAATAAGGCATAGTCCTGTCCTTGTGTTACTCATAGACTGTAGTGGAAACAGATAGAAAATGAATTACTGTGCAGTGAAGAGAGTGAAAACACAGAAGGTACAAATGGTACCAGGTTAATGAACTTTGCCTGAGGAAGTCTTCCCTGACCTCCAAGACTAGCCCTGATGCTCCCTGTTTTAAAGCTCCGTGTGCTTTTCATTCATGGCATTTACGACAGTTGGAAATTGCATTTGAGAGCAGTGCACCAGAGTCCCACCTTAACAGCGTAAGCACTGGAAGGACAGGGTGTATGTCTTTTTTTTTTTTTTGCGGTTCACGGGCCTCTCACTGCTGTGGCCTCTCCCGTTGCGGAGCACAGGCTCCGGACGCGCAGGCTCAGCGGCCATGGCTCACGGGCCCAGCCGCTCCGCGGCATGTGGGATCTTCCCGGACCGGGGCACGAACCCGCGTCCCCTGCATCGGCAGGCGGACTCGCAACCACTGCGCCACCAGGGAAGCCCAGGCGTATGTCTTCTGATTCACCATGGAATCCTTTGTACCTGGGCCAGTGACGCCTACACAGTAGCACTCAGGGACAGTTTGTTGAATGAAATAAGGAAGTATAAGATCAGGGAAGACTTCTGAGGGAAAGAGATATATATATATATTTTTTGCGGTACACGGGCCTCTCACTGCTGTGGCCTCTCCCGCTGCAGAGCACAGGCTCTGGACGCACAGGCCCAGCGGCCATGGCTCACGGGCCCAGCCGCTCCGTGGCATGCGGGACCCTCCCGGACCGGGGCACGAACCAGCGTCCTCTGCATCGGCAGGCAGACTCCCAACCACTGGGCCACCAGGGAAGCCCGGAAAGACATATTTGAATTAGGTTTTGAAGGATGAGTAGAAGTCTGCATCCGTAACAGCAGGAACAAAAATAAATCTAAAACTATTGACAGTTTAAAAGGAAAGTGTAACCTCATTAGCCCTTTGTTATGGCATCAGCAGGGATCCCTACTAAGACTCCCTAGCATCTGGATCTCTAAGGAGGTGGTTTCTGGTGGAAAGGGCCTGACATAAAGTTATTAAGATTGATGGTTCTAAGCCCAGGTTCCACCACTGTTTAGCCTCTCAGGCCCCAGTTAACACATCTTCAAATTGAGAAGATTCTGTGTTCTCTTAGATCAGGTGAGATAATATCGGTGGATTCTTTGGCAGTTACAGATGACCCTCTGCCTATGTGTGACTGCAATTTTATGATTCTTCGATAGCATAAAATACGATGCAATGGCCTAGGCACTGAAATAGATCTCTGCCTCAGTTCCTTTGATTGTAAATGGACAAATCACAGTTGTTTACAGCAAGAGACAGCCTTATGTCTGGACCTCCCATGTTGCAAGGCCGTCATTTCCTTAGTCAATGACAAGCTGAGGTAGTTTGGGATGGAACGTTTAGCACTGTAGTCTACCAGCCCTGTTTGTGAATCTCAGGCCCTCTACTGCCCAATTGTGTAAGACAGATGTATTACTTAGTCAGTTGAAGCCTCTTGTTTCCTCATTTAAAAAAATGGGATAATCGTGCCCAATTTCCTTGGTTCTTGTTAATTTGCTTCATAATTTATTTATTTACATTCAACAATGTATCAGTATTATTTCAGGGATAAATTGGATTATCAATTAATATATGCACAGCATTTATCCCAGAGCTTGATGCATTGTTGATGAACAATGGCGATGGATTATGATGGTGATGCCATTATTAGTAATCAAGAGATGGACAAAGTGTGAGAGTTACAAAGAGAGAGAAAACTTCGAGGAGGTTGCATGTGGCATCCATGGGCCCAGGAGTGCTCTGGACAGGTCGATGAGATGGGAATTCCAAGCAAATAGAACAATCGGGGTCAACACCAGGTGCAGAAACACATAGGGTGATTTTGGGATGAGTAGAGGGCTTATGAAAGGTGCATCAAGGCCATATAAATTGAAATATGGGAAGTTATCAGGGGATGATATAAAGCCTCCTTAAACACTCTACATTCTGCAGCTAGATTGACATTGCTGTGTTACAGAATATGTAAAAGTCCAGTTTTAGTAGAGACTGCTACATTGCTTTCTATACCGTGGAATACATTAAAGTAATAGCATTGCTGAGGCTCACTCAGTCACTCACTGCAGGCATTTATTGTGCCAGTGAATTGTTGCAGTGGAAGTTTTCCAATGTAGTTCTCACATCTTCTTTGTGAAGGTAGATGTTATAATCTTGTTGTACAGGTCAAGGCTCAGAAAATTTAACTTCTGTCTTTGATCTGTGTTTTTGTTTCAGGATAAAACATAGGACTTTTGAAAAAAATCAAGTTAAAAGGCATATTGCAACATATTAGTGCCATGGAAGAAAATTTAAAAATAATTATGGAAATAATATACGTTTGTATAATCTCAATGGATTTTCCCAAACTCAAAAATCCAGTTTAACCAGCACCAATATCAAGAAACAGAACACCATATACACTCCCCCAAATCCTCCTTGTGCTTTCTTCGTTACTGCTGAAAACCACTGGCAAGGGTAGATACTATCCTGACTTCTGACACCGTAGGTTATTAGTTTTTTTTTTTTATTGGAGTGTAATTGCTTTACAATGGTGTGTTAGTTTCTGCTTTACAACAAAATGCATCAGTTATAGGGTTATTAGTTTTGACTCTCTTTGAGCTTTATAGGAATAGGATCAGACAGTATGTATTCTTTTGCGTTTGGTTTCTTTTGTTCAAACCTGATTATGCAGTTCATCCATACTGCTGCCTATAGTAGTGTTTTACCATTTAGTGTCCAAAGTATAAACATACTTCAGGGCTTCCCTGGTGGCGCAGTGGTTGAGAGTCCGCCTGCCGAGGCAGGGGACACGGGTTCGTGCCCCGGTCCGGGAAGATCCCACATGCCTCGGAGCGGCTGGGCCCGTGAGCCATGGCCGCTGAGCCTGCGCGTCCAGAGCCTGTGCTCCGCAACGGGAGAGGCCACAGCAGTGAGAGGTCCGCGTACCGCATAAAACAAAAACAGAAACAAAAAACAACTTCAGTTAATTTACCCATTCTACTAAGATTTGTGTAATTTCCAGTATTGGAGTATTACAAGAATGATAAGAACATTCTTATACATGCCTTTTAATATATATGTGTATGCATTTCTGTTGAGTATATTACTAAGAATTACATAGCTATATTATAGGATATGTGCACATTTAGTTTTAGTACATATTGCTACATAGTTTTCCAAAGTGGTCATATCAGTTTACACTTAACTCCAGCCGTACATAAAATTTCATTTATTTCACATTCTCTTACACTTGGCATTGTCTGCCTTTTTCGTTTTGGCCATCTGGTCAGTGTGAACTAATATTATAATTTTAATTTGTGTTTGTAAGATTGTAAATGAAGTTAAACACCTTTCCATTTGATTATTGGTCTTTTGGCACAGTGTTTAGCTGTATAATTTGAGACGTATATTCCTTTTGTGCTGTGCTTACTGAATTGTACTAAAATTCTCCAGTTCCTGTAAACTCTTTGATGCCATGAACTAAGCCTTCTTCCTTTGTGTGGCTTCAGCACCAAGGACAGTGTCTGTCAAAGGGTCCGCTCTAAGGTGTGAAGCCAGAATGGGAAAGCCAAGGCAGGCGGATGCTAATCCTGTGTTCTGACACTCTAAAGAGGGTGAATAAGGCTTAGTTGACCCTTCTGTCTCCCTTGCATGAGAGCCATTCCAAATGGAATGCTCAGTTAAGCCAATGAGTGGAGTCCTTCTGAACCATGGGCATTCTAATATGGCCCCTGCAGGGAGCACACCTGCAAGGGATACAACGGCCTTCCCTCTCAACAGGTTTATGAACACAAGAGTGGGCTCTGTCTCAACTCCCTCCACAACCACATCTCATTTATGTGGAGCCTATTCAGAGTGATGTTTGATCCTCTAATTATCCTTGATGCTTCCAAGTAAGTGCTTGTGGCTGAAATATAGTGCCTGAAAGTATGTGCGTTGGGATCCAGTTCCACTTTTAATTTACTCTATTTGTGCTTTGGTCAAGTTACTTGCCTTCTCTGAGTCCTTTTCAAGCTTTATATTGGATTAATCTCCCCCACCTCCAAGGTCATTGTAAGGATCCAATAGTCCACGAGTCTGAAATATTTGGGAAGACTCCTGGCAATGATAGATCACTCACCCAATGACAGATCTTGTTATTAACGGTAATACTTGGAGTGTGTAATTTTGAGATTTAGGAAAAGGTAACGATGACCACGTGTTTGGCTCAGCATGGCTTTGGGATGCATTTGTGTGGGACATGTTTTGAAGTAAGAGACAAATCAGTGGAGTAAACTATGGCTAACTGAGCATTGCAAAGATTACATGATGTCAGTGCATATAATAAGTATACTTTGAAAAGCTACCTGAGAAGTAATATTCATAAAGTGCAATGTGATGTATGGCTCAGAAAATGTCAAGGGAAGGAAGAGGAGGTTGCCTGGAAGGCTGGAGTGAGAGATGAGGCTAAGAAAGAACCTTTAAGCGAGATCAGAGAGGGCCTTGAGTCCTATGCCAAGACGTGGACTTTAGTCTCCAGACATCGAGAAGCCAGTGGAGATGTTTGATAAAGGAGTAAGTAGATAAAGCCATTTTTCAGGGGCTGGGCCTAAGGGGAGCTGAGGGATTAGAGTAAGTTACTGTATCACTGTCTTTCATTCTTCGACTCTAGAGATAAAGGATTCCCCTTGAGACAGTGTCCTCTTAATTGGCTCTTTGTACTAAGTAACTGCCTCTTGACCTTCTATCTTCAGCCGCTTAAATCACTGATGATCTCCCGCAAAGGCATCTTCAGCTTTGCACTTTGGGAAGCTTCTTGGGCAGTGAAAGGGGCTCTGGCATGAATTAGAGACCTGTCCCAGCCCCATTTCTGCTGCTACCTTGCTGTGTCCTGGGGTGTCTTTTTAACCTCCCATGGTTTCAGTTCCAAACTGTGTATTGAGAGAGCTGGCCTGGCCATTTCCCCACTGGGCAAAGATTCTGTGATTAAATCCTTTGTCATTGTCACCACAGATAGCTAAACTGTAGAGCATCACAGGAGGGTCAGGGTCGGTTCAACACCGTGGGAAGGAAACTGCTACTTACTGCATGCCTGCTCTGGATAAGATACTGTGTGAGGCCCTTAACTCATGGTGACATAGCTCGCCAACTCAGGTTTACAAGAAACGTAGCTCTTTTTCTGAAGTTGAACCTCATTCCCATTCTAATCTCCAGGTCATAAATAACAACCATAGAATCCGGAATCTCTCCTCACTCTTCTGTGAGGTCGAAGCCAAGTTCTTGGGCTTGCAGAAAGCCACAGTATTGGAGGTGGGGATTGAGGTTGGGAGATCGGATATTTAGTCCTTGGTTATTACCTGCCCTCACCAGCATCTTTTGAGTTTTATATCTTCCCATAAGATGCTTAGTCATTAACCTCTCAGCCCTTACCCCAGGGCTTCCTTCCACGTCTGGCTCCATGAAGTCTTCAAGGTCCTTTTTTTTTTTTAATTTTAAATTTTAAAATTATTTTTTAAAATCAATTAATTTCTTTTTGGCTGCGTTGGGTCTTCGTTGCTGCACGCGGGCTTTCTCTAGTTGCGGCGAGTGGGGGCTACTCTTCATTGCGGTGCACGGGCTTCTCATTGCGGTGGCTTCTCTCATGTGAAGCATGGGCTCTAGGCGCGCAGGCTTCAGTAGTTGTGGCACGCGGGCTCAGTAGTTGTGGCTCGTGAGCTCTAGAGCGCAGGTTCAGTAGTTGTGGCGCACGGGCTTAGTTGCTCCGCGGCATGTGGGATCTTCGTGGACCAGGGCTTGGACCTGTGTGCCCTGCATTGGCAGGTGGATTCTTAACCACTCCGCCACCGGGAGAGTCCTTAAGGTCCTTTTGATAGGATGCCAGTCAGTGCCTGGGAAACTCTGAGAACTTGCTGTGTCCCTGACTCGACCCAGGGACGAGGAGGTACAGGTGCGCTCTGCACAGAGATTCCTCCAAGTCATCGGGGGATTCATTCTCTCTTTAGAATAGGGACACCCAGCCAAGTTTGAGGGTAGGGAACAGCATGGGGCCTCTTAAAGGGAACGCGCCATCTTTGCTTTCTCTTCAACTCTCTCTCAAATTGCCCTGTTCCAATCAAATTTTAAGTAGTTTCTAGTTTGGAGAGGGGGAAGAATAGATTACAGTATAATGTTCTAAAGCTATTATTCAGGCTGAAATTCCCAGACTCTTGAAACTCCAAAATATTTGCTCTCAAATTGCAGTCTTTCCCATTACATTCAAAAGTCTGCTTTGACACTTAAAATCAAGGACCGACTTTTCTCTTTCTATGTCTGCAATTCGAATATGCCATCTCTCTTCTGGGGGTGGGGAATGCAGGGTGCTCAGTGGCCCCGAATGGAAGATAGTGCAGGGACAGCAGTCTGCATGGAAGAGAACAGCTGTTTATATTTCAGAGTTTTACCCCATTCATATTATTTCCTGTAATTATCACTACCACCCATTGTGTGAGGCCATGCAGGCCCATTATGGTTTTGATTTTATAGAAGAAGAAACCAAGGATTAGTGGGTAGGTGACTTGTCACAGGTCACTTACGCTTACAAAGACCCCAAAATCCTCTGTTTTCATTTCTTAGGTGGAAACTGAATGAACTATCTCAGGTGTTAATGAGCTTCCCATTTTGTGAGGTCTGTGTGTGTGTGTGTGTGTGTGTGTGTGTGGTGGGTGTGCATGGGCACACTCAGGTACGTACGCATGTGTGTCTACATACCTGTGCGCCTGTGTGTGTGTGCGCACACTGGCACAAGGAATTTTAAGTAGACTGAATTTTTAAATGATCACAGCAGTTCCTCCGTGTTTTATTAAAGTCCACATCTGGGGACACATTTCTCAGATTGTAGAACTTTGGATTCTTGATGTTGTAGCTCTTGGAAGTAAAGCCAGCGTGGGAGGTGGGGTGTCGGGAGGTGAGGGTTGTTGGTTTAGCCCAGGTAAAGAGGGAGGTGAAAAACGCTTGTCACCTCCTCTCCAGATTTGCTCTGTGTGTTTTACTGAGTCATCTCACAAGCTCACAAATGCATGAGGAGGGCCAGGTCATGGGGCTTTGCTGAATAGCACCAGTGGCCTGTCAAACTGTGAGCTAAGTATAGAAGTGGTTGAAAGACTTGTGCTTTTCTGCCAGTCCCTCTCTTCCAACACAGAAATGAGCAGCTTGCAGATTTATGTTGAAATTGTCAGCACAGTGTTCAAGAGAAAATTGTCTTTGCCATTCTTTCTTTATTCTATTTATCATTTATCAGAGTAGTGACACACTAGAACGCTAGACAAGAAAAGACTTCATCCTTGTCCCCCAGTTGAGTTTGTGGTGTTTCTTGAGAAAAATGAATAATCTAAAGCAGACAAATGCTTGAGGTGCTTCCAAGATCTGGAAGAAAGGATGTCCTAGATTACAGGATAGGATGCCCCTTCAGGTGTGTCATGAAAAATACTTAGGGGAGGGCTTCCCTGGTGGCGCAGTGGTTGAGAGTCCGCCTGCCGATGCAGGGGACGCGGGTTCGTGCCCTGGTCCGGGAGGATCCCACATGCCGCGGAGCGGCTGGGCCCGTGAGCCATGGCCGCTGAGCCTGCGCATCCGGAGCCTGTGCTCCGCAACGGGAGAGGCCACAACCGTGAGAGGCCCGCGTACCGAAAAAAAAAAAAAAACCCCCCCTGCCAGGGCAGGGGACCCGGGCTCGCCCCTTGGTCCGGGAAGATCCCACATGCCGTGGAGCAACTAAGCCCGTGCGCCACAACTACTGAAGCCCGTGAGCCTAGAGCCCGTGCTCCGCAACAAGAGAAGCCACCGCAATGAGAAGCCCGTGCAATGCAACGGAGAGTAGCCCCTGCTTGCCGCAACTAGAGAAAGCCCACACGCAGCAACGAAGACCCATCGCAGCCAAAAATAAATAAATTAATTAAAAAACATGTTTTTTAAAAAAAGAACACTTAGGAATTGAGAGTTCCTGGGTAGTCCAGTGGTTAGGACTCTGTGCTTTCACTTCCGTGGCCCAAGTTCAATCCCTGGTCAGGGCACTAACATCCCGCGAGCTGTGCAGCATGGCCAAAAAAAAGAATACTTAGGAATTAACCAGAAGATGGGAGCGAGGCAAGAGGGAACAGATGAACAGAGACTTGGAAGTATGAACAGATGGTGAGATGGAGGAAACCTAAGCTGGGAAGTATCAACAAGGCAGGAAAGACAAGGGTGATGGTGGGGGAAGAAGATACACACACAGGAGAGAAACTCTTCATCAGTGTGATTCAAAACCTGTCCATTGCCCAAGAGCTTTGTGTCTTCCATTTTGCTTTGTGCTCCGGGAAGACGAGAGGCTGTGAGAACAAAATAAAAAGATATGGACTTGTAACACTTTCAAAGTAAAAGGGACAGAGTTGGGGTCAACCATCCATAGAGAAGCCTCAATAGGTCCCATTGACTGGGCCTCCCTGCTGTGTTAGACATTGTCTGTCTTAGCCTAGCTGGTCTGGAAAGCAGAACTAGAGACAAAGGCTTGTCTGCGCACAGAATTAGGGAGTGTGATTCTAAGTTGCAAGAGGGAAACAAAGCAAGGAAGGAGAGAAAGCCAATGCAGGTGATACCCAGGTGCCACCTCTACCCTTACCGGATGCATACTCCCAAAGGTGCCATAGAGCAGCGTTTGAGAAGCAGCATGAATTGTATCTCTGATGCCCATCCTGGGTGACAGGAAAGAGATTATTTATCCATTGTTCCTGTCTGCTCGTGGTCAAGGCTTGTTCCACAGCAAATTAACTCGCCTGCACTTTCAGACTGGACGTGCATGGGGGTAAAGTAGGTGGGAGGAGAGAGGTGTAGTATGAGAATCAGGCAAGATGAGATCAGATTCCACATACATGAAGGCGATTGGAGTCCAGATAGAACTGGTCGACCCTGAGATGATTGGGCTCAGAGCTGGATGAGGCCAAGGGGGTCTGAAGCAGCATCTGATATACACACTGTAGTAGTTATCTTCGCTGTGAAATAAAAGAGCTCAAAGGTTAGCAGCTTAAAACAACAAACGTTTATTATCTCCCAGTGCCTGTGGATCAAGCATGTGGGTATGGCTTAGCTGGGTGGTCTAGCCCAGGTCTCTCACCAGGATGCCATTAAGGTGTTGCCCGGGGCTGCAGTTCTTCTAAGGCTGGTTCCCTTCCAGATTCACTCAGAGGGTAATTGGCAGGATTTGGGTCCCACAGGCTGTTGGCTGAGAGCATCCCAAGTCCCTTTACACTGGCCCTCTCTGTGGGGCACTTACAACACTGCGGCCGGCTTTATCCCACAGAACAGGAGCGGGCGGGCAGAGTGGAGCCAGGTTCTTTGTAGACTTGGGAGAGGATTTTACACAAGGACATAGATACCAGGAGATGGGTCACTGGGGCCACCCTAGAGGCCGCCTGCCACACAAACTCTATTGCATTTAACATGTACAGTAGTCCCGGGGACGTGATCCTCTTATGCCTCTGAGGAAATCAGCTCGGAAGCCTTTCGGCCCTTCCTGGGCATGGAGCCCATCCTGCTAACACCAGCCCCACTGGCATCTGCTCTCTCTAGGTCTGCCGTGTGCACCATGGCAGCACTGCTTGCACCCCAGATATCCTGGCCTTGGTTCTGCTGTGTCTGCTGCAGAACTTTCCCTCTTCCACCATCAGAATAAAATACAGACAGTGTCTTCTTCAACCATGCAGGGCAATTTAGAGTGTGGGCGCCTGAAGCTGGACTTTTTGGTCTAACTCCTGGTTCCATAATCCAGAGCAATTGCAGTGAACCCTTGGCTTTCCATTTCCTCCTCTTACACAGAATAGTGTTTTTACTAATCGCATAATGCTGTTTTGAAGATTGGTTAATTTAATACGTGAAAAGCACACCAAAAAATGCCGAACTTTCTTGGCATACAGTTTTCACTGTTTACACTCTGTCCAAGATTTCTCAACGTCAACATTACTGTATTGTGTTTATAGCTGCATCTCCGGCCTCTACTCACTACATGCCAGTGGCTCTCTCCAGTTGTGAAAACCAAAAATCCTTCCAGGTATTGACAGCAGAATTGCCCCCAGTTGAGGACCTCTGCCCTGTGCCAATCAAAAGCTCAGGAATTTTTTTTTTCTTTTGGAATGAGTGGCTAGATGGATGTTGAGGGTTGTGTGTCTTGGGGGAGGGGAATGGGCAGAAAGAGACCCAGAGGAGTGTGTAGAATGTTTTGAAGGGGCCAAGCTTTCAAGGTCACTGTTCCCTGAGCCCAAGGTCAAGGTCTAGCCCGGCTCTGTTGGCACATTGGGAAGCTACTTCCGCCCTCTGACATTCAATTTTGTCATCTGTGGAAAAGGATTAAAAGTCCTATTTTGTTTTTGTTTTTTGTTTGTTATAAGGATTAAATCAGATCATCTCTATGTAACGATATGAGGAAACTTTATTTTTCATAGCAGCAGACTCCTTTTCCTAGGAATACTCGGAATTGGAATTGCTAGATACTATGTTAGTTCTGGATTTAATTTTTGAGGGACCTCCGCATTGCCTTCCGTAGTGGCTGCAGCAGTTTACATTCCCACCCTGTTTACTTCTTGAACGCACGTTCTCTTTCCCAAGCAAAATAAGAAATCCCTTATCTGTTAGTGTCCTGACTTTATGGGACCCGGAACAATACCGGAAATATCCTGTATGTGTCACACCCACAGGAAGGGTTGATTCCGTCCTAGAGGAAATGTTCCCGGTCATTCTGGGTCTGCAGAGTCTTCTGAGACCCCAGTGAATCAGGAGTTAACTCTGGACTGCTCTTTCTTCTCCTTTTCTCTTCACAAGAGCCCTGTTGTTTGGAGAGCTTCTGCACCAATGCTCTCTCTCTGTCTAGCACACACAGACACACACACGCGCACACACACACACACACACACCAGAGACACACACAGTAAGCACTCAGTAACTATTTACAAGCCACTTGACTGGGATGTGAACAGTATAAATATCTGTGAAAATCAGGGCTCACCCAGGGGAACGGAGCCCAAGTTTCCAGAAAGCTGATACTTTCTGTGAAGATCCTCTTAAGCCAGACGGTGCTCAAAAGTGATGAGGTGAGTTTACTCTCAAAGCTTTCCCCTAAAACAAGTATACCCAGAGGTGATACTTCTTGTCCATCAGCCATATTTTTTTTTTTTTTTGCGGTACGCGGGCCTCTCACTGCTGTGGCCCCTCCCATTGCGGAGCACAGGCTCCGGACGCGCAGGCTCAGCGGCCATGGCTCATGGGCCCAGCCGCTCCATGGCATGTGGGATCTTCCCGGACCGGGGCACGAACCCGTGCCCCCTGCATCGGCAGGCGGACTCTCAACCACTGCGTCACCAGGGAAACCCCCATCAGCCATATTTATCAGCCAGCTCCTGAGAAAGGAAATGCAATTGGTTATTACCTCTGTAGGAAAATACTGCATTAGCTAGAAAGGCTCTCATCCTTAGACTTCCCAGGTCCTAGTGCTTTGTCAGCAGGGGTTAAAAGGCCATTTTTCTTTCTTTTTGCTAAAGGCAGGGAAAATAGATGTGAAAACAGCTCTGGGACCAACGTTTGGCTCAGAGCCTGGGCCGGTAAACAGATGGGTTCCTTTCAAGTGTGTGGCTGTCACTCAGGGAAGAAGGTGACATAAGTGCCGTGTGCCTCCCTTGTGCTTGCTCATATGATTTTATAGTTATTCCACTTCTGTCTGTAGCTGTAGGTGGGAATTCAAAAGAGGCAACCAAGACTCGAAGCTTCAGTGATGGAGGTTAATCCTTGGTCAGTTGCTTCATGTGCAAATATTTTTTCCCATTCTGAGGGTTGTCTTTTCGCCTTGCTTATGGTTTCCTTTGCTATGCAAAAGCTTTTAAGTTTCATTAGGTCCCATTTGTTTATTTTTATTTCCATTTCTCTAGGAGGTGGGTCAAAAGGATCTTGCTGTGATTTATGTCATAGAGTGTTCTGCCTATGTTTTCCTCTAAGAGTTTGATAGTGTCTTACATTTAGGTCTTTAATCCATTTTGAGTTTATTTTTGTGTACTATGTTAGGGAGTGTTCTAATTTCATCCTTTTACACGTAGCTGTCCAGTTTTCCCAGCACCACTTATTGAAGAGGCTGTCTTTTCTTCATTGTATACTCTTGCTTCCTTTATCAAAAATAAGGTGACCATATGTGCGTGGGTTTATCTCTGGGTTTTCTATCCTGTTCCATTGATCTGTATTTCTGTTTTTGTGCCAGTACCATACTACCTTGATTACTGTGTCTTTGTAGAAGTCCAGGAGCCTGATTCCTCCAGCTCTGTTTTTCTTTCTCAAGATTGCTTTGGCTATTCTGGGTCTTTTGTGTTTCCATACAGATTGTGAAATTTTTTGTTCTAGTTCTGTGAAAAATGCCAGTGGTAGTTTGATAGGGATTGCATTCAGTCTGTAGTTTGCTTTGGGTGGTATAGTCATCTTCACAGTGTTGATTCTGTGAGATATGGGGATATATGTATATGTATAACTGATTCACTTTGTGATACAGCAGAAACTAACACATCATTGTAAAGGAATTATACTCCAATAAAGTGTTAAAAAAATTTTCAGTGATGTGCTCAAGGGTGCAGAGCTGGTAAATGAGAATGTCCTTACCTTTAATCGGAGGAATTTGATCCTATTAGCTTTTCTCAGAGAGTGGACCATAGCCTATCAGTCCAGACGATAACCCACAAAAATAAGAATATCGTACTCAGGGAAGCTAGAGAGATACTCTGTACTAGATTTGCTTGGAGCGTCAGGGAGGAAAGTATCCTATCAAAGGCTCTGAGAAGTCCTGCAGCCTTGACATCTGCTTAACTCAGTTTCTCCTAAGCTTGGTTGAGCACGGAAACCTCTTTTGATATAACACCTATGAATATTTCATGTAAAAGAGTGTCCAGGCTCAACTTTTGTAAAAAAAAATATGCTCACTTAGATGATCCCTAAGGGATCTTCCTTTGAACCGCAAACATTTTGTGAGTTTCCTAAGTTGCCAACTCGCTTGCGCAGCGGACAGCACCGTGAAATCCCGTCAGCGGTCTCGGGATGGTTGGTGGTTTAGTTTCCGCAGGCACCAGACTTTTGACAATAAACTGCACGTAGTCTGCCAGTGTTTCAGTTCTTCATCTAAGACAGCATTTCGCAAACATTAGAGCTTCTTGGAACGTGGACCCACGTCAAGGGCATCTTAAAATATGGGATACGGAGGTGTCTAAAATTAGGGGAAGGAATCACTGCCCCTAAGTGTGGAGTGAGGCTGTGGGTAGCCCAAGGAGAAAACGGCCATGGCGATCTTGGAAGATAGAACGTTGCTGGTCTCGGATGGGTTTAAACAAGGGCTGAGCAGCGGTGCGCTAAGGAATCAGAGAGGATTCCTCAGGTTGGAAGCATCCTTTCCACATTTGGGTTCTGCTGGAGCAGTAGGCGTCTGACCTACTTTTCCCGGCTCATCTCTCCCAACCCTCTTCCTCTGATCTTCCCTCCCTCCCACTTCCATCCCAAGGTGGTGGGTGGCAGATGAGGCTGGGATAAACCAGGGAGACACATCAGCCTTGTGGAAATGGCCAGGCTTCAAGTCTACCACCTGCTCTCCGATCCCTGGGACTGCGTCCTACCCCCCAGCCATTCCAGAACTGGTATTTGGCAGCACGTCATTGTAGACAGCGCCCTGGGTAAGTGGCGGCATGATTTGCCTTACGTCTCCCAGTCTGGGACATCCGTGTTCTCCTTGAGACCCATCTGAGCTGGGGTATCTCTGGCTTCACCATTAGTCAGGCTTCCTTTTGACCTCAAGCAGAATCCCAGCCAAGTATTGCTATCATTTCATAACACCCGAAGCTCACATTCCAAAGAGAGCCAGCACAGGGGGGACTCTTGCCCCAAACATCCATCCACCCATCTGATATTTGCTGAATCTTTACACAGTGCTAAGTACTCTGCAGGGCCCCTGGGAAATAGATATGAATAAAACCAAGTTCTTGGGGCTTCTGGCCTGATGGGGAAGACCAGTGAGGCGATGAGGGATTATCTATGCCCTGGATAAATAATGAGGCACATCCAGGCATTGGGGAGTCGGAGAGGATGCGTGCTAATTAAAGGCCGATTTTCAGGCGAAACTATAAACGTATGTGCTTTGCTACGTGGTTTCAGTGGGTAATGATGTGTACTCATGGTTTTGCTTTATAACCTTGCCGAGGGTACACTTTTTACCTACCAGGTCAGATGAGCTCAAGGATTCCTTCCGTAATTAGGACTTTTTGTTGCATTTCCACGTGATGCCCTCTGCAGATGGGGTAGGATGATTCTGACTTGAATGCTTTGGCAGTGAATTTTACCATGAATATAATTGCTCACCAGGAAGTCTGTGCAAGTCATGTTCAAAGTAGCCATCAGCCTGGGAAGATACTAGATATAGATTATAGTTCATTCATTCATTCATTCATTCATTCAATAAGTGTTTACTGGGGACCCGGTGTGCCCAGCATTGTTCCAGGTCCTGGTGATACAAAGTTGAAATTTTGTTTAGTTTTTTAAATAATAGACTTTTTTTTCCCCCAAGGAACTCCTACAGAGGCCCTCCCCGACCGCTCTGTGAGATAGAAGAGGCTTGGTCTGCTGACAGGAGGGGTGCGAGAACCTTTGAGCTCCACCCAGTTGGTTAGCCTAAATTCCCTTGATGGGTTCTAAGAAATGCCTCTCCCCTGCCCTGGGGTTATCGGGATACTCTCTGCAAGCCACTCATGTTGAGAGGAAATGACTGGGGAGAGATTAGAGCTCAGCCTCTATTTTGGACAAACTAGACTGAATCCTGTTCTGGCACTCAGCTGAAATCATTCATCTTTCTGAGCCTCCATCACTTCCTGTGTAAATGGGTGGCACTCATGGGGCACGTCTTCGAGAGTTGCTACGGACACGATGATGTCTTCTTCATATCCGGCCACTTCTGAGCGTGAGTGAGGGCCTGTTAATAATTCTGCTGGGACAGTAGATGTTAACTGGGACATTCCATGGAAAATAAGGACACATGGGTTCATCAAGATGACGCTAAGCAATGAGTCCTAACTCGGTGTGTCTTTAAAAAAATATTATTGTTGCCCCTGGTGTTCTTTTATTGATGAGGAGGCTGAGACCAGATACCCACGGCAAGGTAGTATGGTAGAATGAACTGTCCCGTAGTCTTGGAGGACCTGGGTTCAAGTTCTCGTAAGAAAGGGCATACTGTTCTCCTAGTCTATGTTGGAGCAGGAGTCTGCCAAGGCATTTACCAGATGTTGTATGAAGGGAAGTAGAGGCTGGAGGCTGGGCCGGGTAGGGCTGAGGACTGAGTCCAAAGCATTTTTACTATTTTCTCTTGGTGTCTGAGTGCTGACGTCTCAGTAGCATACTTTGCATGGCTGCTTCGAAAAGCTTTTCATCACACACTTACGGTAACATGTCGCCTTCAAATGAATGAAAGATCCCGCACTTCGGAGGAATGTCCTCCACTCCTTCTTTGCTCCCCACACCACCCCCTCTCCTACCTCACCTGCAGGACCCTCTGATGTCTGCATTATCCCCAAATCAAGCCTTCACTCCACACCCTGAGGTTGGGTCTGCAGGTTGATGAGCTGGACCCCTCCCTCTGGGGTCTCCGAACTTGGTTCATTTCTAATAAAACTTAGGGCTCACTTGTCGATGCACTGAGAGTGTCTGTTCCTAGTTACCTGAGACCTGCAAGGGCGGGGAAGCAAGGTAGCCAGGTTTCAACATGTAAGCTGAGCAGATTTAATGGGAAATCACCCATGGGAGAACTACTATTTTTAGCAGCATCTTTTTGGCTACAGATGCACCTCATACCCTTCCTTGATAATCCAATCAGTGCCTCTTCTCTCCCTTGGGTCCTTTCATCTGTGTGGACCCAAGGATCCCACGCTCTGGAATGTCTATGTCCTGACTACTTGCAGCCCTGGTGGGTGCTGGATGGTGGCCCTTCCCCGTTTTACAGAAGGTGTGAAGTAACCGACCCAGCGTCATACAGTCCTTGAAGGGCAGAGGCGCAGAACCTTGCTCTGAGTCTGCGTAGTCTGGAGCTGACGGAGAGGAGAGCAGTCTGAGTCCCAGGAGAGCCCCATCACCAGGCCGAGGGTGGGCAGAGGCACCAGAGGCTGGCGGGCAATTCCTTAAGCTCTGAGAATACATGCAGTGTCCAGGGGAGGGAGGCGGCCACCCTGCCTGGTCCAGGAGGCATCTTGGGGCCGCGATGAGCAGGGGATGCCGACGTCTCTTTCTTGTCTGGGGATGAAAGATCCCAGCAGGTGCCATCTTCAGGGGAAAACGTTCTGGGGACATGAGCTCTGCTGTCAAACTCTTGAAGCTCTGTCCTGTGGGAGAAGGAGACAAATCTGTGGAATCTAAACCAAGAAGAGGAACCCAGAAGGGGCAGGCAGCCTTGAAATCAGAGCTGACATCAGAAAATCTTGAGTTAATTTTGTTCAGAATGAAGGAGTTTTTACTGAGCTATGGGATGGGCGAGTAGCACAATACAAGCGTGTGTAATATTGGAAATGGTATGTTTTGAGTTGAGGTAAAATTCACGTAACACAAAGTTTACATAAACGTGAAGTGTACAATTCAGCAACATTTAGTACATTCACGGTGTTGTGCAGCCATCCCTCTATCTAGTTCCAAAGCATTGCCATCACCTGAAAAGGGCACCCCGTACGCGTTCAGCGTCACTCACCAGCACCTTGCTCCCCATCCCCTGGGAACCTCGCACTGCTGTTTCTATGGATATACCGGTTCTCACCAGTTCTTAGGAGTGGAGTCACACAGTACATGACCCTTTGTGTCTGGCTTTAACGTTTTCGAGATTCATCCCTGTCATGGGGCTTTCCACGCTGGCCGTCTGGCTCCAGACTGTCACAGAACCGGGGCCCCATACGGGATCACAGATGCCTGTGGGATCTGAATCTACTGACATAGTTCACTGATTCTTGAGCAGCTCAGGATCGGGGGTGATTCTCTGTCAGGTGATCAACCGCTCTGCTCTCCAAACTAGTGGACTGCACACCCCAGCTCCAGCACAAGTTAGCTGGGATCTGGGGCAAGACAGTCAAGGAAACCTCTTTTGATACATGTTTAGTTTGTTTCTGTGGGTCCTCCAGTTATGTGACTGAATGAGCCATCCTATGGATAAGTGCAAGGGGCGTGCACATCCTTTGGAGCAGCAGTAGGTGCTGGCTGGGGGTAGGTCCAGGGAGAGGGCAACCAGATGGGCTCTGTTCTGCATGGGCTCCTTGATGCTCTCTGGTTGGGGAAACAGGGCGAGCTGAGTCAGTGCACCTGCAGCTCTGGGTGAGGTTTTCCCGTGTGTGGCGAGGCAGACAGAGTGGAAGCTTGTGTGGAAAAATCTGTGTTCCAGTCTGCACTTCTGCCAGGGACGTCAATTTCCCCACCACAATAATTGTTATGTACAAAGTTGTGGGCTTCCCTGGTGGCGCAGTGGTTGAGAGTCCGCCTGCCGATGCAGGGGACACGGGTTCGTGCCCCGGTCCGGGAAGATCCCACGTGCCGCGGAGCGGCTGGGCCCGTGAGCCATGGCCGCTGAGCCTGTGCGTCCGGAGCCTGTGCTCCGCAACGGGAGAGGCCACAGCGGTGAGAGGCCCGCGTACCGCAAAAAAAAAAACAAACAAGGTCTTTGAGCCAGGATTTTCTCCCCACAAAGTACAGGGGCCCATAATTTGCTTTCATGCTCAAATGTCCAGCGCCAAGCGTACCGTGTGGCACATAATGTGCGCTCAGTAAATGTTTGCTGAGCAAATGAGACCTGTGCCCAAGGAGACCCACCTGAGACCAGGGAAGATGAACTTCATCCTCATACCTGCCCAGATCCAAACTCTGCAATCCAATAGGACCGAATCTCGACGAGGTCAGGTTGGTGGCACCAAGGCCACCCAGGTGGTGAGTGGCAGAGCCTGCATGCAAACTCAGGTGTGTCTGACCCTCAGTTTCCCCGCCTCCCCTAGAGTTCCTTTGGCTTCCCAAGCTCTGTCTGGCCCGGAGTGTGCAACGCAGACCAGAAGACCTTCCGCGCTAACCCAGCAGGTGTGCCGTCTCCCTGCCAGGCTCCTTCTATTTTGGGTCTGGCAGTTCTGCAGGGAATTCCTCAGAGACCATGACGGGGGCCAGAGAGCAGAGATAATGGTGGGGCTGTGAAGGCAGATTTCTAGGACAAGTGGAGACATTGAAACATAATTAAGGTAACTGCAGTCTTATTAGATAAATAACACTTGGGATTCAGGGCATGTTTCCCTCCCAGACACGGGCGCACAGAGAAAGGCGAAGGCATTAACTACATCAGGAATGTCCTGCTGGGCCAGTGGGGGTGATCTAGAAAGAGTGGGGTGGAAAGGGCAGAGAAATAGAGGAAAATGAAGGTCTTGAGAAGGGACATAGTGACCTCATTGTACCCAGGCTATCACACGATTCGCCTTAAATGGCTGTATGTGCCCTCCTCCCCCATCTCTCAGGAGATTGCCTGAAGTACCAGCTTCCTTGGGTGTGCACAGCCAGCAGCCTAACTCCAGCCCTGCTCTTTTCAGTTGCACAGCCCTGAGTCGGGCTCTGTCTCCACCAGTCATTGGCCCTGGGCCCTCACTGAACCTCAGTGAGCTGGGTAAAGTTGGAAGCCTGACCCTCTCAGGGCTCCTGTGGGGTTGAGTGAGAGCCAGTGCCAAGCACAAGGAACATGACAGGGGCACCATGGGTGTGTGCCGTTCACAGAAGGAGGGCGTCCAAGGTCACCCAGCTCCGACTCTATTCTCTGGTGATGGGCAAGTTACTTAGTCTCCTTGAGCCTCTATCCCCTCATCTGTCAAGTGGGGATAATGATTGTAGCCAGTCCCAGAACTGATGGGAGATTGAGTGGGTTGATGTGGTAAAGCACATAGAAGCCTGACCCATGGCAGCCATTGAATAAAGACTAGCTCGTGACTATCTGGTCCACATCTCATGAGCTGGTGTCCCCTGGGACAAACACACTCCACATATGGGCTTTGTTTGGACAGCAGGTGGTTTTGAAAATTACTAAATTCATTTCCAACAGTTGATACCAGGAGATTTCACCTAATAAATAAGATGTCTGTCTTCTGTTGGAAACTAGATCGGGCAGCTCCAGGCCTACTTTGCTCAAAGGCCACCATCACCGGGGCTCAGGGGTGCTGTTCTCTGGTCCGTCACATGACCTGCGGTCTCCATTGACTCATGCAGGGCACCTGCCTGGCGTGATCTGGCCCGATAAACCATGTCATAAATGAAGAGACTGAGTCATAGGCATGTGTGTGCTCATGGAGGATCTAGCTTCCAGTGTGGGTGGTGTGAATCCTTGATTAGCACTTTGACTCCTGTATCATTCTATCTGTCTCTCCATCCGTCCATCCATCCATCCGTCCATCCATCCATCCGCCCATCCCTCCCTCCCTCCCTCCCTCCCTCCATCCATCCTTTCAGCTGCCATGTAGATACTTATTTTGTCTCACACTCTGACCCGCTCCCCAGGACATCAGAGGCTCCAGAGGCACACAAAGAGATAATGCAAAGGAACAAAGGATGGGTTGAGGGAGGGGAGATGCCAGGCGTGTGCTCAGTAGGGGCTGGAAAGTAAACGGCCTGAAGGTTCCAGCCTGGCGCTACCCACCGAGGCTCCACTCCCATGCAGAGGTCCCCGCACTGAAATCATAGTTATCCTTTCAGGCAAAAGGGGATTTTCTGCTAGTGAATCTACCCCTCCAGCCTGTAAGCTAAGTTTCAGGAAGCAAATTCATTGTTCATAGACAACAAAGTTCATGGCACGCAGCACACTCTGGAAGTTTTTTTTTTTTTTTGGACAAATCAGCGTCATAGTCCCTCCACCTCCAAGACTTACACCAAGTATCGGCACGTAAAAAATTGTGAGAAGTCCTTCAGGGTCAAGGATTAACCTTGCGTGATCCGGTGATTCCCAAATTTATTCAACCAAGAGATTCTTTAGGGAAGAAACACCCGTTAAAGAATATTTTCGGAGCAGAGTCTGGGAGGTAGTTTTGAAATCCTTTCCAGAGGTCTGGAGAGGAGAAAAGAGGGGTAGAGAGGTTGGCACAGGGAAGAGAAAGCAACGCTTCGCATGCTGTCCCTTGCTTGTGCCAGGACTGTCTTGTGCTGATCTAATTCCCCGCAGACCCATTTTACAGATAAAAAGCTAGAAGCTTGCAAGATGTTAGGCTATTTTCCTGAGGTCACAAAGTGACCTAAAAAGTGCAAGGATTCAAACTCAGGTCTAATTCTAAAACACTGTTCTTTTCCTGTTTGGCTCAGAAAAATCCCATGCCAGTGGACATCAGAGTAACTTGGCTCTGTGACTTTGAGGGGGAGGGGAGAGGTGGACAGGCTGAGTTCCAGAAAGATGAGGCGCTTGCAACAAATACAGGATTTATTCCCCCGCTGCTTTCAAATGCCTTGTCCTCCCTGCTTCCCTCCCACTGTGGGCTTCATGCACACTTTAGTAATTTAGTGCATTACTCCAGTTAACTGTGTCTTCACACATAGCAAAGCGCTACTTAGTCTTCTGGCCTAGAGAGTTCCCTGAAGCAGGCCTGGAGGTGCATGCAAGTCGGGCGTAGAAGCTAGAATGAGTGAAAGGGGTTCCTGGGCTGGGGGCCAGAAGATGAAAGAGCAGTTTGCAAAGACTGTTGCAAAGACAAGAAGGGCAAATATTTATTCAAATGAGAGGCTTACCGTTCCAAACTGCATTTGAATGTGTGACTGTGCAAGGTGGTTTCCATGTGCGGTCCAGCCCCCTATGAACCAATGAATATCTAGGCCTGTTCACCCCACACCCTGCACTGCCTCCTGGGCTAGGTGCTGGGTCAGACAGGTGAGCATCCTTCCTTTCTGTGCAGTTACTGCTAGAGGCCCTGAGCAAGAAGCTGGGACCACAGGTACACTGCCTTGACTGTAATCCAGGTTGTGCTTTTCATTTAGCTGTGTGACCCTCAGGCAAGTTGCTTAACCCATCTGTGTCTCCTCTGTAAAATGGGAATGATTGTAATAGTATTTACCAATGGGTTTGTTGGGAGGATTAAATTAATTACATAAAAACTCTTAGAATGGGGCCTGACCCCCGGGGAGCAGTCGGTAAGTATTAGCTGTTGGAGTCATTATAGGACAGCGGTAATGAGTAAGAGGGGATCTGACTGAAGCAGGGCAGGGACCGAGGGCGAGTGGCTAGCCTGCTTGATTTCAAAGGGCAGCTGGCGTGTAAATTCTTCTTGAGGGACAACTGGGAGGTCGAAGGGTTGGTGAGGTTAGGTCAAGCAGAGGAGTAGTCGGTGCAGAGATAAGGAGGTGAGAGCCATGAACTGGCTTGAATGTTCTGGAAATCAGTGGCGTCTCTGTGAGGCTGGCAGGTTGAAAGACATTGATGGGGTGGGGAAGAAGCTGGTGCTGGGGGTGGGTTGAGGTAGAGCCCCGTCTTGGGGTAGTCCTGACCTCTAGGTTTTCATCTGTAAAATGGGAGTGATGACATACAGGCAGTGAGATACTCACTGGAAGGCACCTGGCCAACCAGCATTTCACAAATACCTGTGGATCCAAGACCAGAAAGAAGGAGCTTGGCTTGGGAGAGAAAGGGGGGTTGCAGGAGTGCAGGGGAGGGGCGAGGGGTGCTGGCATGGGAGCTTTTGGTTCTGTGGTTCTGGAGTGGTCTTCCGCTGCCCCCAAGACTCCCAAGCCCCCTTCTCATCCTTCCAGACCCCTGATGGAGGGTCCAGATGCTTGGAAAGTTGCTTTGAGGGTGATCCTTCTTCCTTGTGTCCAGGAACCTCTGTTTCCCTGGGTAGCATCTGCAGTGTCATAATGATCCAGACGGTCGCTTCTCTGTCTTCCTCCTCAAAGCGTGAATTTATGAGGGGCAGAGTTTCCATGTGACTTATTCGACACCCCCGGTCCTTAGCTGTGCTCCCCCCCCACTGTAAGCGCTGTGGGAGGAGACGGAAAGGAAAAAGCAGATCTCACACACACACACACACACACACACACACACACAAAGTGACTGAGATATTATATAATATGGGGGCTTTTGTGTCTGGCTTCTTTCACTTCGCACAACATTTTATGGTTGGTCCACGTTGCTGTATATGTCAGTACTGCGTTCCCCTTTATGACTGAATAATATCCCACTGTATAACACATTTGCGTTTGTTTACCCATTTATGCACTGATGGAAATTTCATTCGTTTCCGTCTTTCGATTATCGTGAGTAATTCTGCTGTGAACGTTCGTGTTCAGGTTTTTGCTTGAACACCTGTGTTCGATTTTGGGGGGTATGTACCCAGGAGTGGAATTGCTGGATCAGGTGTAGTTCTATGTTATCTCTGGAAGGAACTCCCAAGCTGTGTTCCCCAGTGACTGTCTCATCTTATATTTCCGCCAGCAATGGACATGGGCTCCAATTTCTCCAAATTACTGCCAGTGCTTATTTTCAGTTATTATTTCTTTGTTTATTAGAGCCGTCCTAGTGGATGGGATCTCATTGTGGATGTGATCTCATTGTGATTTTGATTTGCATTTCCCCAGTGATTGATGACGTTGAGCCTTGCACATGTGCTTGTTGGCCATTTGTACGTCTTTGGGGGGACTTGATTTTACTTAAAGGGTGAAGGGAAGCCAATGGGGGTTTATAACGTAGGAATTGTATGAGTCTATTTCCATCTCAATAGACCTTCTGGCTTCTGGGTGGAGAATGGAGGAGGCAGGTGACCACCTGGGGGTATTTTAGGAGTTTTGGGGAAAGATAAGGGGGGCTTGAGTGACAGTGGTTCACAGCTCCGTCGCTTACTCTCTGACACTGGGTAGGTCACCCCTCCCCGGATCCTCAGTTACCCCCTCTGTGGAATAGGGTAATAACAGCACATCCTCACAGGAGGGTGTTTAGGTTAAGTGGGGTCGTGGTTTCAGAGAGCCCACCTGGGTCTGGCGTGTGGCGGGAGCTCCAAGAAGCAGGGGCAGCCTCCCAGGCAGCAGCTGGCGGGTGTGACCCAGTCAGAGGCTCAGGGGAGACTTTGAGGGGCTCCATGTTGGCAGCTTCACCCATCTCATCTCTGCCCTCCCGCTGCTGGGCTGCGGGGAGAACAGGTAAAAGGAGAAGGGAGAGGGTGGCGGGGTGGAGAGGCAGACATATCCCAGACTACATTTTCTCCTCTTCCTCTCTGTCTGTCTCTCTCCCCAAAGCTCTGCTCCCGGACAGACTCCCCTGTCACCAACCCACAGCACCAGAGGAGGCCTCTGCATCCCGGGGGCTGAGCTGCACTGGGAATCGGGGACTGTGGGAGGCTGCACGGAGGAACAGAGGCTCAGATCCTGTGAGGCCTGGGCCCCAGCTGGTTGTGGCCCTTTGGGGGCAGGACTTAGAGAGTCCGGTTCTGGTGCCACCCCTTCACTGCCTGCCTGGCCGCCTCTGTCATGCTCATCTTGTCTAATCAAGCATAATGTTTGTGTGAACTGTTTACTATTTGTCCTTCTTCATTCTTGAATGTTGGGTAACGCTTTGTGTGTGGTTAAGTATGTCAGGTTAAGTGGGAGACGGTCACCTTAGCGACTGCATTTCACAGTGCTCAGCCTTCACAGGTGTGCGTCCTCTTCTGTAATCGCCATTCCCCTCCGCCTCTTCTACAGGTGAGGTAGTGATGGACCACCCCCATCGTCCTGGGACAGGCTTCCTGTACAGTCCCCTTATAGCACGGACTGTAGCGTACAGTAATTATCCGTTTTCTTATCTCCCTTTCTTGAACTCCTGACTTACGCATTCATGACTCCCTGGTAGCTACTACCGTTGCTGACACTAAGCCTTGAGTTAGTGTCAGTATTTGCATGATTGAATGAACCAGGGATCTCATCATGACCACAAAGGGGGTCTGAGCAGGTGTGGCTGAGACATTTATAAAGGGAAGATTGTTTTTAAAAATTAAAAAGCATAAGCTCATGATTAATTCATGCCCCAAAAAGAGGTTGTCATTGTCATTTTATAAAGATTAATATCCAAGCCAGTGTGCAGGTTGCTGTTTCAAGTTTGTTCTATCTCACACTTGGAGGCAGCTACCCAAATCCTTGACACTGCCAGTTATTGCATTGTTTGTTTTTCCTTCAGGGTCTTACCTTCCAGCCTTACTCCCTGCGTGCCCGGTGTCCCCAGCACAACCCTGATTCCCATTTCCCAAGCTGCTTATCACCTGCTCCTCGCTGGCCAGGGACTCAGAGCCCAGTCCGTGCCGTGTACAACCATCGTGACATTTATTAGCCGCGTGGTCTTAGGTAGCTACAGCCGGCTTCCGCAGCATTAGTTCCCCTCACAAAAACGTGGGCATTTTTATACTGATCTGTTAGGTTTGGGGTTGAAGATTAAATGATAGAAAATGATGAAGTATCCAGCATCAATCACAGTTGTTCCAAAAGTTTTGCTTCCTTCACCCGCACATCCGTGATCCTCTTTGCTTTAAATATGCCCCATCTCAACCCTCCACTCCTAAAGCCTGTTCTTTCTTCAGGACTTGGCTGAATTTTAACCTTTAGTTCATCAACAGGTATGTATGGAGTGCTGTCTCTGGGTCAAGCCCTTTGCTGCCCACTGGGAAACAGCAGCCCAGGAATCGAGGAGGGTTTGAGCCCCTGGAGGTGACATTTTGAGAGGGTGATCTAGAAATTAAGCAAGTAAAGAATTCCATAGGGTAGTTGATTCTCCAAGTATCCTCGAAGAGGGTGGTACTAGAAAGGAGCCACGAGGAGGGGGAAATGAAGGCTTGTTGAGGAAACGACAGTTGTGCTGAGACCAGGCGGAAAACGGAGGACCGGTGCTGGGAAGTCTTCAGAGAGCGCCTTTGAGGCCACTGGGAGACCCAGGCCAAGGCTTCACGTAACCTGCAGGGCTACGTGAAGGAACAGTGAGGGGCCCGTATGCGGGGCATCTTGAGGCCGTGTGGTTCTAACCAAGGAGGCGCAAGGCCATCGGAGGGAGACGTGGCTGAGGTTACCTCCTCCGTCACGACCGTCGTTCCTGTGCTGCTGAGTAGAGAAGGGACCCCGCAGGGAGGGGCCCGACCGTCGGAGAAGCAGGGACACCAGCGTGGAGGCTGGTGTCCTCCAGCTGCGGGTCGAGGGAAGCAGTGGTGGAGGGAGGGGACCAGCGGCCAGCTTCAGCGTAGAATACATACGAGTATCTCGGGGGGCAAATGGCAGGGCTTCTGAGGCCTTCCCTGAGGTTCCCTTCAGACTCCCGTACTTCCCCCCGCCCTGAGCTGCGCACACACACGCACGCACACACTTATACACACGCGTGCGCCCCTTTATCCGGCAGAACACCCAGTCCCTCCTGCCGCACCCAGGAACAGGCCACCACAGCCCCGCCGCAGCGTGCGCCCCGTCCCAGTAGAGGCTTTGCCTGCCTGGGTCCCTCGTGAGACTCTGAACTGCTGGCTAGAGGCCGTGACTGTACCTTTTGCTCCCTGGATGGGTTCCCTGGGCTCCACGCTGGAGGCCCGGCGCTCGGTAGGTCCACGGGGCATCTGGTCGGTATGACTAACTACATCAATGAAGCAGTGAGGGCCGGGTAATCACTGGGCAAACCGGCCTCCTGGATGGGAGAGGAAGAAACAGTGTTAGGTGCAGACGGCTCTCGGCCGGGGGACAGGTGGGTGTATAGGCCCAGCTCGGTTGGTGTCAGGCGTCAAGCTGAACTCGACCACGCGAGGGTGACTGTTACTGATACAGACACTCACGCCGAGAGCTGGCCCTTGGGCTGTGTGAGGCTGAGATCGTGTCCATATGGCTCATTTCTGTGTCCCTAGCTCCTAGTACAGTGCCTGGGGCATCCTGACCAGACAGGACACGTTGGTTGAACAACAGTGATTACAGACTTTCCGAAACAGGGGAGGACAGGGTGAGCCATAGGGCTTGGAAAGGTGTGACGGATAGAGGAGGTGGACCTCCAGGGGGCTGTGAAGAGATTGGGGGTGACAAAGGCAGAGCCGGGAGAATGGACACCAAGGAGAGTGGACATCCAGGCAAAGAGGACGGTCACGGTCTTCTTTGCTAAACGCAAGGAGCCAGCTCGATTGGAACAGCATTTCTAGAAAGTGTTGGAGGGGGTTTTGACAGAAGGAAGGAACAAACCAACAAACGTAGCTATTACCTTTCAAGAAGTTAAAAATCAGTATTTCAAAAAGAATCATACAGAGATTAGGTCACTGAGGTTGCCTTCCTTAGCATTGATTCCCCTCACCCTCCCCTCCCCAAAAGTGTTATTTTCATGACCTTTCGCATTGAATTTTAAAGATTAAGTGAAATAAACGGGGAGGCCTTCGGTATCATGGGTTCCAAAAGTTTTACCTCTGTGCCTTCCATTACCTCTTTGCTCTGATACACCCCTTTCTCATTTCTGTAAATGATTAATATGAATAAATGGGAAAATTAGAAAGTACTCAGGGTCCCATCAACCTAAACGTCAGCTAATATGAATGCTCGCTCTGGGTCCAGTTGCATTTATGTCTCATCATATCTACTCTTCTCCTCCGAGACACATGTGTTTTTTACAGCTGTTGAGGACTGAGGTCCAACCATATTAAGCCACTGGCCTTGAGGTTACAGAGAAATAGGCGTTGGATTTGGGATCCGGCGCAAAGCATGTCTGGCTTTAGCGACTCCGAGTGGAAAGTCCAAGTAACAGAATGGACTCTGGGTACCTCGGGGTTTCAGGGCTCCTGGGTCCGAGCCGAAGGCATTGTTTATACTAGAGCTGGAGAAGACATTTGGCCTCCCTGGCACCTAGATAAGTAGATGACAGCACAGATAAGGACGTTTTCATGGTTGGGAGGAATGGGGTCACCCTTGGTGGTCATGCAAATGAATGAACTTTGCCAGTCCTGTGACTCCCCCTGCCCCTTTGACGGTGGATGCATCCAGGCCAGACTAATGCCTCCATCCCCCTCTTCCCATCCTCTCCATCCATCAGATCTCCTCTTGGATTCCTCTCCATCGTCCCGGGATGCCTTCTTGCTGGACCATGCCTGCAGGGCAGTTTTCAAGAAAAGGTTAATTATGAAACGAACCCCCTCCTTTCATTTTAAGGGAGAATATTTCTAACTATGAGTGAAAGGCTTATTGTTTCTCTCAGTTACTGTTCACTGAGTGTCTGTTGTCACTTTAAAAATAATGTCAATGACAGCAGCAGGTACTCTGGGTGTTTTCTGAGTGCTGGATATCGCGATATGTACTTTATATACTTCACGTGTAAATGCTTCGGTTTCTCACACTAACCCTGCTGGGAAGGTATCACGAGCCCTATTCACAGATGGTAACACCGAGGATCAGAGAAAAAGGTACCTGCACCAAACTAGGAACTCATAAAGGACAGGGTTTGTGGCTGTGAAAGTTTGGCCCCAGCCTTTGCTACCTCCTCTGTACCTAGCTGCCTCTCTGTGTACTCTGGGGACTCAGTTTTCTCTTCTGTATAATGGGTAGTTGGGCTTCCTAAGCCCCAAGGCCCCTGCAGCTGTGTGAGTCTGTGAGCCAACAGCTGAAGCCCCCATAGAAGCCTTACCTGGTGCGATGCACCAACCCCTGGAGGTACCCCTGGCCCTGGAGGCAGAGGAGCTTGCAGCATCAGCTCTACGTAAAGTAGAGCCCAGGCAGGCTGCTTCTCCCCTTCCTCGTAGCTCCCAGGAGGCTCCAGAAAACATCATTTCACGTCGTTTTCAAGTCCCTCCCTCTCTACCTTGGCTGAAAGGGTGGCTGGGAGGAGGGTGGCCATTCGTGTGTGAGAAGGTTGACAGTGGGTGCTTCCAGATCTTGTGGGTGGTCCTTGTGGGAACACAGACGCAGGCTGAGTCATAGCCGTGCTTGGGAAGCTAATGACAGACGCCAGCAAAACCGGGTCCCAAAGCTCCACGGCCGGGGCACAAACAGATAGCGCCTCTGAAATGCCAGCCTCGACTCGTTGGGTGGGAGCCTCGCGGCTTACTTTCACCTCCTCTCCTGTTTACACTGTGGCTTCTGGAAGGATAAATAGAGTGTCCACTGCAGTGGAGCTGCCACTGGGTACTGTATCCCTCTTGGATGCTGGGTCCTCTCTGGAATCTTCTCCAACAAGATGGATTGTGCTGCCTTGCTTTTCCTGCCCCGAGGACAAAAGGGGCTCAAGCTTGCCTTAAAACTAAGAGCCATGGAATCATTTCACCCTTAAAGTCCTAAGTAGGGGCCTGGTGCCAAGTGCTCAGGGAAGCTCTATATTTGATCGGAAAGAAGAGTAATCAACTCATTCATTCATTTGCTTATCCATTTATATGTGAACTTCTCTTGTATTTGTGTATTATTCCTTTCCTCCTCTCATTTGTCCCACAACTGTTACCGCGTGCTCTTCACTACCATGTTTTTTGCTAAACGCGGCGGCTGCCCTTCCTTTAAGCAGCTCGCAGTGTAACCTGAAAGATGGATGTACTTCCAGAACATAGGCTGGTCGGGGCTGTTGTGGCATGTATGCGACATTCTGGGGGCTTGTGTTGGGAAGGTGGTGGCATGGCCGTTCAGGAGCGACTTCCTGGGGGAGCTGTGTTGGACATTTAAGCGTGGGGAGCTGGTCAGGTAAGGAGGACGTAGGTGAGCCACCTGGTGGAGATAACGGATCACACAAAGGTAAGACGCATTCAGAGGCGGTGGAGCGCTTTGAGGAGGCTGCCTGCAGAGATTCTGCTGGGCGTGGGTGACAGACAGAAGACAGATTGGCAGGGCAGGAAGGTCCCAGAGTTTGAAGGGCCTGGTTTTTCTGCTAAGAGTTTGGGCTGCGCTGAGGTTAAACATGCATCACTGTCAGGCTGCTCCTATAGCAGAGGTGGGTCTGTGTGCGTTAAGCCTTACAGAGCATCACACTCTAAGGACCCGGATGCCCGAGGGCCTTCCTGGCTTTTCTCTCAGATGGCTCTGTGACCCCGAGACAGCGCCAAAGCCACTCAGACTTTCTGTTTCCTCGGCCCCAGTATGAGGGGCTGAACCAGGTGATCCCTGAGTTTCCCGTGAGGTCTAAACTTCTGAGATACTGATGAATCTGTCACACCCACTTCCTCCCCCGTGACCATGCAGGTATCAGGGAGGCCACCCCCTGCTCCTTTTCCCTCTTGGGGCACCTTCCACGAGCAGATGAGATCACGGATGTGACCACTTTGACCACCAGGCATGTAAGGCCACTGGACTAGAAATCGGGAGACGGGTTCTGAACGCACCACTCTGCAGGGGTGGCCAGCGCTCTTCCCACTCTGGGCCTCACCCTGCTCAGCTGCGTGATGAGGGTGGTAGTGGAGCCACAGCGGGGCTTGCTGGATCTCTGTACTTTGACGTATGAGGTCGTAATACCTGGGTAAAGCTGATGGTTTCAACGTGTTAAACGAAGAAACCGCCAATGCAAAACCAGCTGACATCTTCATACGGCACAGCTTGAGTTGGGTGGACGGCCGTCCTGCCAACAAAATGCTCTTGAGACATCGTAATGCGTGCACAGCCTTCGTAGTCACAGGTAGGGAGCACTGAGGACTCTCCTCCAGGCTCGCACCCAAAGCAAGAATCCCCTCTTCAGCTTCTGGGGAGAACTCTGCATCTGAAGGTGCTCTTTCTGGCACAGGGAATCAGTGCCATTCAAGGCAGGATGTCCATTATCTCCGGCTTGAGTTCTCTGTCATTGCATTGAAGCCTCTCCCACCTCAGTGTATGGAAGATGCTGTTACCACCTCCCCAGCTTCTGTCTTCCTCAGGACCCAGAGAGTCGGGAGCTTGACCCTGAACCCAGGAACCTTGGCCATGTCCTGAACACCCCCAAGCCCTGGGTCCTGATAGCTGGCCCTGGACACCACCCAGGTCTTCCCCTGGTGCCTCAGTGTGCTGTCTGCCCAGCTCAGCCCAGCTTCTCCTGCTGGCCCACCCCGCTTCCAGGGTGAACTTCTTTGGGTGTTTACGCTTGTCTTTGCTATGTGTAACCTCCTATGATTATTATTCGTTATTCTAATGTTAGCATTATCCACTGCTTATTGAGCGCCCAAAATGTTACTGGAACAATATCCATTAGTGTCAATCTGGAAAAAAAAAAATCACTGCAAAATAGACGCTACTTTTAGCTGGGAGGGAAAACCTGGTTTAACGTGACCCAGCTAGTCCCTGAAATGGTCAGCACGTGACCCACGTTTGGCGGGGTCAGAGCTGCTGCCCTTTGCATGATTCTCGCTGTCTCCCCGGGAGCTCAAGTCACCACATGCCTTTTATGTGTGCACGTGTGTGTGTTTGTGTGTGCGCGCACACTTAGGTGCCCGTTTGTGTACGTGCATTTCAGGAGGTGGGAGGAGAGATGAATTGCCACCCACTCTGGTCACATGCTTAACTTCTGGGTGAGTGCCACCAGCATTGGCAGGGAGGGGAGGCTCCATGCTGGGAGCTGCCAGCAGCAGTGGTGCTTCCTTGCCTTTGGTACTTTAAGGCTCTACCTGAGTTTACGCGTCTGTTACCCTTTTATGAGGTTGTGAAACCTTACGTGACTTCATGCCTGCGTTTTCAGGTGCTGCTTAAGAGGGGCACAGCACCCCAAGGGAAATAAGGACTCAGTGCTGTGTGGGGTGCTTCTTTTGGCATTGTCTTCAGACATGAAAAATAATAAACGTGTACAGCACATTTTGATTTCTACACTGAAGGAAAGAAAATACCTTTTAACGTCAGGGGGCTGAGTTTGCTGTGATGAGTGGGAGTCTGGCCTTCGCTCTGCCCCTGCCAGCTGGGAGACCCTGGGGAAGCCCATAGCCTGCCAGGGGTCCAGTAACTCCTACGGGGAAAGGCGTTATTTCTTTTCTTCCATGGCCACCAAACTGTTTTTAGGTTTTCTTCCTTGTCTTAATGGTTGGTACTTATTAAACATATATCATCTGCCAGCTCCAAAGCAATTTCCAGTTGGGGAAACTGAGGCACAGAGAGCCTAAGGTCTTGCTTGAGGTCCTATACTATACTCTGAGGGGCTGAGGTCTCCATCTCTCAGACTGGCCAGCCTCCTGCAGGCTGCCCTGCTGGGTCATGGCCTTCACCACTGGGCGTTCTTGCCTTCTCTGTTCACCTTTATGTCATGGTGCCTATCCTTGTGGACCACAGCTATGACCTGGCTCTCTCCTTTCTGGTCTGTGTCCTCTGATGGCCCAGTTGTCTCTGTATCCCTGGTGCTTTGAGCAGGTCTGCGTGATTGATCCTCATCCTGGTATGTTAAAGGAATGAACACCTCCAGGAGATTCTCCGCGTTTGATCCTAAGCAATTCTGCCTTGAAAGGGGGGGGGCGGTGTTGGCTCACATTCCAGATGTGAACACTGAGGCTCAGAGATGCTGTGTGGCTGGTCCTACGTCCCATTCAGAGGTGAGGCCCAGAGATGGGATCTAACGCAGATGGGGTGTTCTTACAGCATGGCAGAAGCTTTCCTTGTAGGTGACACTCCCTTTCCAGTGAAGAGATGCTAGTTTTCATTCCTAATGAGATTGTTTTCTTTGAACACGGAGCTGACTCTCATCGCAGTGACCAGGCAGAAAACTGGAGTTATCAACCTCTTTAGAATGGCTGTCTGAAGAAAAGTGCCCCGGAGGGGAGGGTATCCGTGAATGCCGTTACGGGTGTGCAGAGGACCATTTCTGCTGCTTCTCTCAGAGCCGAGGAAGCAGCTCCATCTGATAGGGTGTTCCAGGTCCCTGTGGCTCCCCCAGGAACTCTCTGGGTTGTGCTCTGGCATCCTTCCTCTGTCCTCACTTCCTGCCCTGCAGTATCTGGCAGCCCTTTCCTGAAGCTTCCCCACTTGCCATGTTGTAATTCTAAGACTTGTAATCTTTTGAGCACAGTAACTTTGCATGCCCTTTTCATAAAGTCAATGCTGATGTCTATTAAGATCAACACACCGTTTTTCATTTAATCTTTCAAAGGCCACACACTTTGAAGATTGATGTCTTAAAAGAAAGATTACATTTTAAAGGAAGACGTGTTTGTAAAGGGATTTGTTTCCAAGCTGTATCTAATGAGGTATTGGCACGGTGGTATTTCTCCAAAATAGCCTTAATATTTCTAACAAATTTCCTCAGAGGCTACTGTGAATGTTCTGAAACATTTTTGAAAATGTAAGTAACTAATGAAACATTTGAGAAACACCGCAGTAAAAAGTACAAACAATTTTTCTACCTTAATTGACACGGAGGCCAGGCCTCCAGGGACCCCAGAGCCTCTAAAATAAAGGAGAGAGGGATAGTGCTTTGGGGCTGGATTGCGTGAGGGTCCTTTTGAATTTCTGCCAACAGTGTTGAAGGCAGAAATAAAAATACTAACTGCTTCCACTGATGAGTGATTGACGATTTGCCAGGAAATGACTGAAGCTCTTTATGTACGTGATAATCTTCTGGCCTCAGAGCCACTTTAATGCACTGACATTCCGCCTGCGGTACCCATGCAGAGATGGGGCCTTGGTATCCTGTGGTATAAGAACTAAGGGGGGTGGATTCAAGCTCAGCTCTGACATGGAGCGGGGAGGAAAGCTTTGTGCCCGGAGGTGGGAATAGTCCAGGCTGAGGCTGGGAAGACCCGCTCCAGGTGGGGAGAAACTACTCACTTTTCTGAGCAGAGGGAGGTTTGCATGGGTGACCTTGAACCCAGGCATGACCTCAGGAAATGCTTATTTGACCTTGAGCGCATCAGGATCACACCAAATGGAACAGAAGCATTGAAGCCACTAGAACATGGGGGGCTCTTCTGTGGTAAGCAGTTAGTGCAGAGATGCCTGGGGTGTGTGTGGGGTTGTGTGTTTTGTGGGCGGGGTGTGTTGTGTATGTGCCGTGGGCATCTTGTGTGTTTGATGGGTACTGTGTGTGGGTATGTCATGTGTTGTGTGTGTGTGTGTGTGTGTGTGTCTGTCTGGGTCTGTACCAGGTGTGTGAGTGTGATATGTATGTGTGTCGGACGTGTTGAGTGTGAGCCGTGTGTCGTTCGGTGCGTATGTCATGTGTGTATTGTCTGTATGCTCTAACACGTGATCTCTACTGAGCGTGAAAACAACTTTACGGGGCGGGTACTCTTATTATTCCCAACTGGACAGGAGGAGACAGAGGGACAGAGAAATGAACAAAGCGATGGGCCCAAAGGCACGCAGCTCACGAGGAGCTGAGTCCACTCGGGTCTGCCTAAGTCCACGCCTCCCGTCTCTGCACCGGCGGTTCTCCCATGAGTGTTTGTGTCAGAATTCCCTGGAGGACTTGCGAAAGCACAGATTCCTGAGCCTCACTCCTGCAGTTTCTGATTTAGTGGGTCCTGGTGGGACCCAAGAATTTGCTTTCATAACAAAGTGAGGCTGGTGCTGCCGGCCTGGGGACCACACCTGTAAATCAGCCCTGTCACTGTGCGCTCTGTAGTCCTCAGAAAGATCAAGGAGAGCGTTGGGACCAAAGCCAGTGATTCTTTTAAAACTTTTAATTTTATATGGGCGTATAGCCGATGAACAATGCTGTGATAGTTTCAGGCGCACAGCAAAGCGACTCAGCCATACATATACATGTATCCATTCTCCCCCAGACTCCCCTCCCATCCAGGCTGCCATGTAACATTGAGCCGAGTTCCCTGTGCTATAAAACCCGTGGTTCTGGATTCCTGCAGATTCCTGCACCTCCTGCAAAGTGGACCTAGTACAGTTACCAGCAAAAACAATGTGGAGTTTTAGAACTGACATTTTAAATGTGAGCTCATCATCCTCATTGAATTGGTGTTCGGCTATAATGAATCACATGGTATTAAAAACGAAAAGGCAGCTTCCCCACCAAGAAGCTGTGTTTGCATCTCCATGTTCCAGGATTGCATCCTATTAGTTCCTGAACAGTGGGAGGGTAGGGTGCATCTTCCCAGGAGGAAATATTCTGTACGGTATTCTCTATGTATTACATATTTTTTTCTTCTAAACATTAATTCCACCCCCACCCCCCCCCATAAAAAAAAACCCACTGTCTCAGCCCTTCTGCAAGTAAGGACTGGCGCCAGAAAACCAAAGCGATGGGCTCCCAGGTCAGTGTTCTTGCCTCATGTGGCATGGATGCTCCCCTGCGTGAATCAGAGTCAATACTACCTGCCTCAGAGAGGTTTGGGGGGCGTGTGAAGTGAGGAATGGAAATCCCCGAACAGTGCTTCGCCTGTGGGTGTAGGGGTGTCCTGTTCCTGCGCTCCCTTTGATCCTCCATAAGCTCCCCCCAGGAGCAGAGATCATGGGGGTTCAGGCATTTCCGGGACAGACAACCACAAGCAAGGGTGTCAGATGTCTTTGCCAGCTCTGCAGTGTTTTAAGTATTGAGACTGAGTGGGGTGGTGAGAAAGAGGGGAGATGCAGTGGTTGCTGTTGAACGTGAAAACGAAATGAAGCCCAGAGTGGCTCTGTTTGCTGGCCCCTCCACTGGCCTTTTACTAGAAATGCCTTGAAATTGAAATTGAGTGGCGGGTTCTGACCTTGACTGGCTCCGATGCATTCGGCAGGACCGGGGAGCGCCTCGATGGGTCACGCATTAGGAAAATAGGTTTTCAGTACTTTTTCTGAGTCTGGCTTTTCCAGGCTCATCGGCTTGAAATTCCATCCTGCAGAATTTATAGAGGTTGGGTCCTAGGATCTGCTGCATTTTAACGTGGTCTGCGGAATCCTGTGTCTTTAGAAATGTTGCCCCGGATGGCACCCTTGCCAGAGCTGAGATGCAGCTAAGGCCTTGTTAATCCCTTGTGCTCTTCTTATTCTTGGGAGCTGGCCGAGCATGGCCCCATTAGCTGCAGTGAAGTTGTGCTCTGAACCCCAGTGATGGTGGTCTGGTCCTCAAGGCGTCTTGGGGGCAGAAAGAAGAGGGGCTTTGAAAGGAGACTTAGGTACCAACCACTGCTTGCCAGCTAGGAGAGACCACATTTCCTCTTACTCCCCCCGCCCCCCTCTTATTCTCTCCCCTCCCCAAGATCATGCCAGCTGCTACCTATTTAGAACCTTCTAGTTCCCCCAGAACCTGCTCAATTGCAAGGAATTGCAAGTAATTATCTCCTTTCCTCCTCCTAGGGAGCTTGTGCTGTCCCATTACACATGGTAGTAAACTGAGGCTGCTTACCAAAAGTACACACCACTAGAATATTCTGGAGTCACAAAGGGGCTCCAGGTTAGAGACTTTCTGATCCTTTTCCTTGTCTGCCCTATGGGGCAAGAACTTTTATCACAACATTCTTCTTGGACAGAATCAGACGACTCACATAAAATATGCAGCACCGGGCTTCCCTGGTGGCGCAGTGGTTGAGAGTCCGCCTGCCGATGCAGGGGACACGGGTTCGTGCCCCGGTCCGTGAAGATCCCACGTGCCGCGGAGCAGCTGGGCCCGTGAGCCACGGCCGCTGAACCTGCGTGTCCGGAGCCTGTGCTCGGCAACGGGAGAGGCCACAACAGTGAGAGGCCCGCGTACCGCAAAAAAAAATGCAGCACCAAGAATACACTAAATGCTCAGTAAAAGTCAGTTGCTTTTTCTTCTCCAAATCTCTGACATCTAGGTGATTTCATATCCTCAGAAAATCCATCCTGCCTTGAGTCTCCCTGTCAATTTGTTTCTCATCCTAGACTGGGAATATTTAAATTTTGTACCCTTTCATCTTTCCTATCCAACCTTCTTATTATTGGCCCAGGGTGTCCCGGCTTGGAAAATCAACAGCCTGTCACGTTGGGTTCAGCATCTGCTTGGCGATAGCGCCTACTGCCTCTCCTTCCCCTGCTCGGTAGAAAACATTTGTCCTTGCACTCCAGGCACCTTAGATCTTTAGAGGCTACGTTTATACTGACAATGATAGAACCATCTTCATTCATTATTATTAATCATTATTAATTGTCTCTTACATTTATGAACTTTTTGCTACATGTTGGGAACTGTGCAAAGTGCTCTATGTGGCAGATTTATTTAATCTCCCCATTGTCTATCAGAGTTATATGCCATTACCAGTCCTCCTGTTACAGATGAGGAAACTGAGGATGGGATAGGTTCCGTTGACTTGCTCAGGGTCACACAAGTAGAGAGTGGAGGAGTGGGGATTCTTGCTCTGTTGGCCGTGAAGCATGTGCTCGTAGCTGGGATGCCTGTGCCTCCAGGTGCTGACAGGTAAGGAAGGGCAGGGAACTAGCCCAGCTTTAGAATTAGTGTATCTGGGTCTGAGTCCCAGTTCTTGGAGGTGTGAGCTGTGTGACATCCTGTAAGTTACTTCATCTCTCTGTGTCTTTCCTATAATAGGAACCCCTGGGTGATGGTGTCCAGTGGACACGTCATGGTCCCGTTGGCCAGATACCCTTGTCCATCTACGTCAGTGCTGTTTGAGTTCCAGTTGTAGAAGCCCAGGCTCTCTGTGTTTGGCTGATGTGATCTCAAGCTGTTCATTTCCCTCTTGTTTTTTAGGTAATGAACCAAAAAGATCATGTCTGAGGTACAAGGAACGGTTGAGTTTTCTGTAGAGCTACATAAATTTTATAATGTGGATCTCTTTCAGAGAGGGTGAGTATGCTTTCACTATTTGTATTTGTTTACATATTTTTTGTTTTATTTTTTCTCTGGCAGATCCTGGTGGTGAGGACAGGTCATAGGAAATTTTGGGTTAATGAGGAAAGAATGTGTATTATTTTTCCTGCCAAGTGGAAAATCCAAACTTTTAGTGCATTTGAGAATAAGCCATAAATTGACAAACGCCAGAAGATGCTAATTTCTCTCATCCTCCTGCACGTCTTCCTACTTGCTCTTTCCATTAAATCTGTCAGTCAGTGTTAAAGGAAAGTGAATTTATTGGAAATGAAGCTTGCCTGGGTAGCTCTGATAAAAAAGGTGTCTGCAGGATCAATTTTTCTAGGGGCCATCTCCCCAAACCACATATCATAAAACCTGTACCCAGATCTCTCAAAAACTGAGAATTTACAATGTCTTATTTATTTATTTATTTGCGGTACGCGGGCCTCTCACTGTTGTGGCCTCTCCCGTTGTGGAGCACAGGCTCCGGACTCACAGGCTCAGCGGCCATGGCTCACGGGCCCAGCCGCTCCGCGGCATGTGGGATCTTCCCGGACTGGGGCACGAACCCTTGTCCCTTGCATCGGCAGGCGGACCCTCAACCACTGCGCCACCAGGGAAGCCCCACATTAAAAAAATGTCTTTTTTAAATACACAATTAAAATATAGCTGCTCCTACTTTTTCAGGATGTACTCTGAATTTGGCATTTTCCGTGCATGATCTCAGTAAGTCCCACACTGAGATGGAATCACCAGTTCATCCGAACCCAACACTTTGAGATATGTGAACTTACATATGGATCTGTAACCATAATTATTAATAATGAACCTCTTCTGCACTGTATATTGACCATCAGATATTGACTAAAGCTCGTATGAAATCGTCATCGTTAACAAGACATTTCAAAATGGCACATCCAGAACACAAAGAGAGCCCTGTGCAGGCGGAAAGGGAGGTTGAAAATGAATATGGAAATCATGAATTATTCGATAAGCCTGCGGTGCTCTTCTCTTCTTTCCAGATCTATGTGGTTTGGGGAAGCATCTCGTTTAGCTGCATTCACTGCTAAAGTCTAATGTTGAATTAGTCTGAATTAAAACCAGACTATTGAATCACTGTTTTGTGTATGTCTATATATATATATGTGTGTGTATTTTAACATGCATAATATATTATATATAATTTTAAATATTGTATATTACTGTATATATATTACCAGTGTATATATATAATATATTATATATGTTATGTATATAATTATATTACTGTGTATGTATATATTACAAAAGTTATGTGTTCCATCAATACATAAAATAATTATTTTTAAAACATGAATTATCACATTTCTTATCTTTTAAAATACCTTTTCTTGTGTTTATAATGCATATATACAAGTAGAACTGTACATGTATATGATTTATAAATAAATATACATATATTGGGGTTGCATGCCCAAAAACGTTTTTACTGGTAAACACGCAAATCAACCGTTGGAGACCACTGGTCCATCTAGCAGAGCAAGGAGAACTCTCACGACTTTCTTCTAGCTCTTAATGCTACTATTTCATGGTGTCAAGGAGTGTGGAAATCGAGGCACACACGTCGATGTGGATGAGGGCATACCTGTATGGTCAAACTTGCTTGAGGGTGGGTTTCATTTCAGCTACCTCCATGAACAGGCTAGGGCATCTTTTGGATGAAGGCAATTAGACCTCTCGGGGGTGGAGGGAGTGCTAGGATCTCTAAGGTCCCATCTGCAATAAGACCTTGACGTGAATGGTCCCCAGCCCCCTGGATTCTGCCTACAGGGAGCTGTGGACAGGCTGGGCATGATGCCAGCCAAGATTCTGCATCTGCCAGGGGAGTATCTGACGGGCGTGGTCCCTGATGCTCAAGGACCAAGGAATTTTCCACTCTGAATCCTACAGGAGCCATGAAGATGGTGAAATGTAATTACTTTCCTAGCAAGCACTCCGTGGGGATGTGAGAGCTGCAGTCCAGACCTAGTAGGCAAGGTGGGCGCCTGGGTGAAAGAAAGTGGATGATCTCCTGGTGTCATTAAAGAGAAGGAAGGTGGGATTTGGGGAAGCTGGCCCTTTTTGGGGGGGTGTGAGGATATATGATTAAATGTGTGCTCCATACTGTCCTTGGGATGGTAGAAATCAGAGCTGGGGCTTGCAAAGGGAGGAGAGCGCCCTTCTTTGGATTGCGTTTGGCTGTGGTCATCCAAGTTCCACCTGGCTTCTCCAGTTGGTGAGTAGTGCCTATGGACCTGTTCTACAAATGTGCTAGCTCCTTTACCCCATCTGCCCAGATAGACACCCCTTCTTGATTTGTTGTGAGATGTTGTGTTGGAACCGCATGGATACAGAACTGAGAATATTGAGTAAGGATTTGCCCTGATCAGGGAGTTACTTGCTTATAGCACATTTATATTTGTCAGTAGTTTTTCTAGTCCCAGAATGCATGCTGCTTTTTGGTGATGTTTGCTTTGAACAGTCAACTTGCATTTATGCAAGGTCTGTGTTGACTGAGGTGAATTCTCAAAGGAAAAGCATATCTGAAACCAGTCAAAAGCGTCATGAATTGTCACTCCTGTACTTGGCAGTGATAAAAAGCCAGAGGCAGGGAGGCACTTGGGAGCCTGGCTTTGGGGTCAGACCTGACTTTGAAGCTAAACTCTGCCACTTATAAGCTCTGAGAACATGTCCCTTTAAAACCAGTTATCACTCTGAAATGGTGATGACAAAGTCTATCTCGTGGGGTAATCTGAATGGTTATGGCACTAGTTGCATTAATTAGTATATGCAGAGCAGCTCGCATGGAGCCTGGTATCTAGTAGATGCTATCTAAGTTGTCACTTCTACTAGTAAATCCTGGCTTCCAATCCGTCCTTAACACCATTAGCAGAGTTATTACCCCAAAGGGTCGTTGAGACCATCTTGTTCTCACTCCTCAGCCCAGTGCTCAGAGACTGAACGGTTTGAACTTAAACTTCTTCTGTCTTACTGTCTGTACTCAGACCATTCTTGACCCTCCCCCCCAATATCTGCCTTGAAAATTCTACCCTCTGCAAGTTCCCGCTCAAATATAACCTCCTCTCCAAACCACTTCTGAATATTGATTGATGTTCACCTACTGTACTCGGCCCAGTTTTTATGAATCCCTCTTCTCCCTGTTTCTAAAGCGTACCTCATGTGTTTTATTCTGTCATCCACTCACACATGCATGACCGCAAACACCAGTAAGCATACGTTATTGGCTTAGGCCCCGTAAGGATGAAGGTGAAAGATATTCTGCCTTCAAAGTGTTTACCAGCTAATGAGGGAGATGGATACATACATAGAAAATGACCTTGGTGTGTGATACGGTCTATAACAAAGACAGATTTGGGTGCTGTGCTGTGAAACGGGAGCAGGAAGCCAGTCTGTGGGCAGAGTCAGAGAAGGTGTCTCAGTAGGAGATAAGCTATCATTTGAAAGCTGGGTGGGCGTTGGCCGAGCAGAGGACCTGGAAGTGCGGGACCGGAAGGGCTCAGCGGTGTCAGGAAGCAGAGCCAACCTGAAAGACCAAAGTGCAGTGAAGAGTAGGAATGGAGAAGTGGATGGGGTAAGAGGGTTACAGCCTATCTTTTACTGGACGTGTGATTATAGAGATATTTGTGTCAACTGCCACACACTTTCTTAGATTGCCGTGCGCGCGCGGAGGGCTGGGCTGAAAAAGGGAATGATAGTGATGTCACGTGTGGCTTTAACTTCTTCTCAGCTGGATCCAAGCTCCTTCAGGCTAAGGACTCCCTCTTACGTAACTTCATATGGCCAGTGCCCAGCATAGAGCCTGGTGCACCCTGACAGATCAAGCACAGCTTTGGTATGGGGTCACGTGGATCTTCATTAAATGATAGTCATAAAGATAAAACAGTCCCTTCTTTCATTATATGGTTGTGACGTCTCCTCTTCCCCAATAGGAGACTGGATCTTAACACATGCCTTTGCACATGCCTTCTGCTCAGGACCCTATAGAGATGCCACCCTAGCCTTCTAGCATGGGTTCTGGGAGCCAGAAAGCAAAAGGGAAGCTATTATTTCATTTACAATAATTTTCTCATAAGGAGATGCTTAAGTGAACAATTAATTATAAAACCCATTGCCTGGATACGTGTAAGTCATTAATATATTAATAATTCGTACCTGCTTATGAGAGCATGAACCTTCATTTCTAACAGTGTTAGCTGAAAGGGAGCTAACATTTGTCCTTGAAAATGAATTCAGATTTCATTTTCAGTCTTAATTCAGACAAGGCTCTGAATCAAAGTGGTTTTCTTCCTGAGTGAAGGTTTTCATTGATGTTCAGATTCACCTCCTTCTTTCCTCCACCCCTTCTCTACAAGGTCATTTAGAAGATTTTCCCTACTCAGAGGTTTTAGATGATTTTACATATAAATTCTGTCCTGCCCACAGAGTAGTTGCACAAAAAAGAACTATAATCGATATGATCCGATCTTATGTGGAAGGTCCAATGCTCGTAGAAATGTTAGGATTGAAATCCCCTCAGAGCAAACTCACCTGCCTTGTCTCTACCGGAGTGAAAACGGCTCCCAAGTTAAGTGATTCCTGAAAGAAAATCCCATCTTGCGTTTATGCCCTGACATCCCCACTGTGGCCTGATGCCCACCCAGCGACAGCTAAGCTCCCTGGGAAATTAGCTAACCAGCCCTGATGTGCCTTAATAGACTGAGAAATACAATTACCTTTGCTTGCCAGAGAGCACTTCATTGATTTGTCTGGTTCTGTCAGAAACAATCCTTTCCTTTCCTTCTCTTATTAAAATATGTTGGGATCCTTTTCATTCATTCCTACCCTTTTGAAAGGGAGTGGGGATTATACATGGTATGATTTGGGATTTTTATCACTTGCAGCCAGGGGTTCCATCTAGCACAAGGAGGGTGGATAGGCTCGACGATCTTTAAGAGTCTTTCTGTGAAATTCCATGATTATTATTTTCATAAAAATTTGATCTCTCTTTCCCCATAAAATGGCATTTTTTTCTCCCCACGATAAGTTTTTTAAATATCTGTTTAAGTAATACTGAGGATAAGCAAGAATATAATTATTATAAATGTGGCTTGTTTAGTAAAACTGCTGTTTAAGAACCAGTGATGTACTGACAGTAATAAAGGGATTTATGTCCCTCAAATATTTGTCTCAATGTCGTTCTTTGAAGCGATTTAACTCTCACCATCTTTAGAAGTCTCCATTCAAATATTTTTACTTTGCTAGGTTTTACTTCTTGGCTACATATTTAGGCATATAGGCCTCTCTGGGAAACATCAGTACTCAAGGTGTGGGGTGGTGTGTGTGTGTGTGTGTGTGTGTGTATCATCAGACCTCAGAAATATGGAACGCTTCATGAATTTGCGCGTCATCCTTGTGCAGGGGCCATGCTATCTTCTCTGTAGAGTTCCAGTTTTAGTATATGTGCTGCCGAAGCGGGCACTAAAACGGCATTTTAAATAGTTATTCCTATGGAGAGTGAACAGATGTCAGTTGCCCAAGGGCTTATGTAGATGGACCTCCTGGATTATTTTTCTAGCAGATCCACATTCCTGTTAACAATTACCCTGTCCCATTTTTTTTTCCTGTTTTTTTCCCTTTGAATCTGTGACTTCATAAGCCTGCTGCTTTAAGCCTTTTATCCTCTTAACCCCTGGCTGAGGACATGCTCAGCAGATCTGTAAAGAAAAGCTCCTTTCAGGGGGCTGAGAGTTGACCTGCAGAGATTAAAATGTCTCTGGTGAGCTCAGAACCACCCACAGGGCCTAATAACCTCGGGGAGGAATAAAGGCGGAACAGAAAGCCAATGAATAGTGTGGTCCTTTCTAGTTTTGTGCTCACAGGTCCTCGCTCAGGCCTCTCAAGGAGAACGACAGGGCACGTGGTCATGGACGTGGTGTAGCGGGCAGAGCAGAGACCCAGATCTGGTCTAAGACAGAGAGACCTTGGATCTATTTCCACGTCTTCTGCAACTAGCCGGGTACCCGTGGGCGAGTTACTTTCTCGGTTTCCTTACTTGTTTTGCAGGATCTCTATTGGAAGTCATGAGGTGATATTTGTAAAGCATCTAGTTAGAGAGCCAGGCCTGGCAGTGCTGCTAAAGTGGGCTAAGCCCTCTCTGGCCTTTCTGTCCCATTGATTACAATGCAAACTCTGCACCAGATGGTCCTCAGCTGGTCAGTGCCAGGGCTGGAGCAGAACACTGGCCTGGTCGGACTCTGGACTGGGTGATCCTTTTTATACTTTAAGCAGTTATTTAAATTCATCACTACTAATCTCCCAGGAAGAGGTCTCCGTGCCAGTCGGAAACCTAATGGACTCCATGCTGATTTGTATTGGCCTCAATGGGGGAAATTCTGCTTTCTCTTCTTTATCTCATTTTTGGAATCTATAAAGTGAAAATGCCACAGTTCTTTTCTTCTGCCTTTATTGAGATGTAATTGATGTATAATATTGTGTAAGTTTAAGGTGTATGTGTGATGATTTCATGTATGTATGTATCATGAAAGGATTACAATACGGTTAGTTCAGACATCCCTCAGCTCAGATAGTTACCACTGTGTGTGTGTGTGTGTGTGTGTGTGTGTGTGTGTGTGTGTGTGAGAGAGAGAGAGAGATCATTTAAGATCTACTCTCTTACTAGCTTTCCAATACACAATACACATCTAAAGAAATAATAGCTTTAGGGAAACTCGTGAGATACTATAGTCAATAGAGGTATACGGAACTATAGGATGTTTCTTTTCTAGAAGGGTCTTTGAGTGGGTCTTGGGCCAGAGTAGAAGATATAAGAGAGTGAGGTCCTTAACTGCTCTGGTTTCATTCCCAACTGTTGTCAAATGTTGCTCAAAAGCAATTTTAAATGCATCTCATCGTTTTCTCATTTTAAACTTTCAATAGCCGTCATACAGAGTGAAGTCAGAAAGAGAAAAACAAATATCGTATGTTAATGCATATATGTGGAATCTGAGAACATTGGTATAGACGATCTTATTTACAAAGCAGAAATAGAGACACAGACGTAGAGAACAAACGTATGAACTGGGAGATTGGGATTGACATATATACACTATTGATGCTAGGTATAAAATAGGTAACTAATGAAAACCTACAGTATAGCACAGGGAACTCTACTCAGTGCTCTGTGGTGACCAAATGGGAAGGAAATCCACAAAAGAGGGAATATATGTATTGCTGATTCACTTTGCTGTACAGTAGAAACTAACACAGCATTGTAAAGCAACTATACTCCAATAAAAATTTAAATAAATAAACTTTCAATAGCACACACATATAGTTTTGCCTAGTGAAAGAATTATGGTGACATTTTCATCCTTGTACTTTTCCTTATTTTTCACAATATACATATCACTTTTGTAATCAGAACCCTCTCTCTCTCTCTCTCTCTCTATATATATATATATGTGTGTGTGTGTGTGTGTGTGTGTGTGTGTGTGTGTGTGTGTGTGTGTGTGTGTGTGTATGTATCTATTATCATCCAACAGGGTGAGGGAGGAAATGATCGTCACCCTAACAGTCCTCGTTTAATCTCAAATCTCTGTCCATCTCGTCTTAGACTTCCGCAGAAAGCATTTTACAAAGCTCAGAGGAATTAAACACTGATTAAGAATCTTCAGGGCATCAGGCAGGGAATCTCCACCTTTTGAGTAGAGGAGCATTTGTGAACAGTGGGAATCTAAAAATCTCCCACGTCACTGATGTCTGGGTCTCCATGGCCTCACAGATCCCAGGAATTGGCACTCAGGTCACTGCAGTTACTGTCTGGGAAAAGAAAAGACATGCCTGGAAGGTTGGTTCTTTGCTGCTCCTCCTAAAAGTAGGCAGAACTTTGCTTTCATTGGCATGCTGTGCTCCCAGAAAGGGTGAAACTCTATGCTCTCTTTGAAAAAATCTCTTTAGTGTCATTGCATGAAACTTTTATGTCTCAACCCACTAGAATCAACCAGAACTTATTTGGAGTAGAAAATTATAAAATTCTCTATTATTACAAATAGCCTCACGTAACCCCACAATTCTACAAGGGATGTAGTATTATCCCTAAATCACAGAGGAAGCAGAGCCTGACATGGGTTCCAAGTCTGGCTCAGTTTTGCGCATTGGGCAGGTGGCCAGGTGGAGGGTTTCTTGCGGGGATGCCTGCACCCCAGAGTCCACGCATTTGCTTTCTGCTTCACGAGGCACGTTTTGTATGGCTTGGGCAGACGAGGGTGTTCAGATGTTACGATGGCTGCCCCTACCTCCAACTTCTTTAAACGCTTGCACTTCTGCAAACAACACAACTACAGAGCACGACTTTCCCTTCTGCTCAGACTTCCTTTCCTGGCCGCCTGGCACCTATCTGGATGTTTTCCTTGAATAATCAGGGGATGATGTACTGGGAATTGAATCCTTCCAGCCAAAGACTGACAGACCCCAGAGGCATTTGCTTAACCAAATCTATTCACACTTCTTTGACAAAAGATCTTTCCGTAAATAGAATCGTTGGAGAAGATCTCTAGCCCCCCTTTTTCTACCCATTAAAGCTTTCTCTACCGTCATCTGTCTCAAGAAGGAGTATGTAGCATCCCTCCCATGCAACTCTTTCACAAATTGCCCCTTGTAAAACAGACCCGGGGTCGTCTCTTGTTCTTTTATTTATTTCCTCATTAATTTACCCATTCTGGAGACTGAGCGCTTGCTCCTGTCGGCTCTGTCCTAGGAATTCTGGGCAGAACATTGAGAAAGAGCCATGAACTCAAGTTGTTTCCAACGTGCCATGGGAGAAAGAGATGTAAGTTAATAAAGTGGTGTCAGAAATGGAACAAAAAAGCACGGACAAGGTCCTAAGGTGCTGAGGGAGGACAGGGATACCGTCTCCTCACTCGGGAGGCATCACGACAGGTTACGCAGAAGACGGGGGTTCTACTTGTCAGGCGAAGGCTGGAGGGGAATCTCAGTCAGTGAGAACAACATGTGCAAAGGCCTGGGGATGATAAAGGTCATGGCATCCCTGGGAAATGCCACACTGCTGAAGAGGGCTCCCTAGAGGTGGTGTTTTTGATGGAGTGGGAGAGGCGGGATTGCACTTGGTCGATCAAGGAGGGCGAAGAAACCATTTAAGTAAGGGAATTTCTTGATGATTTGTGTTGTAAAAATGATGCTTTGGAAGCAAAGAGGATGGCAGGTGGGGTGGGGAAAAATAATGACAGTGGTGTGGACAGCTCAGACGGAGAATAGTTGAAAAATCTTGAAGCAGTGGAATGGGAAGAATTGGTGCTTTAATGTAATGTTACGGGGGAGAGAAGTCATAGTGATAGTCATCTGCGCCCTTGGGTGAATTGGTACATAAAGTCAAGGAGGGGTAGGACCAGGCAGCCAGAGGTGACGTGAGTCTAGAGGTCCAGAGGCAGTGGGGTATCTGAGTCCAGAGACCAGGTAGGAATCAGGGCTGGGATTTGTCCGCTCATGGGCATAATTGAGCCTGCGTGAAATCATTCAGTAACGTGTGACACTTTGTGAGCTCAGACTGTGTGCCAGGACCTTTACTCTATCAGCTCACTTGATGCTATTGACAGCTCTATGAGCTAGGTATCATTACGTTCATTTTACAGATGGGTAAACGGAAGCTCCAGGACGCCTGGCTATCCCAGGGCAGAGTCAAGGTTTGAATTCATGGCTGTTTGCCTCCAAAGCCAGTATTATCAACACTGTTTTTTTATTCTGTCGGCGAGACCAGACTCCAAGAGAAAAATCACAATTTAAGCACAATTGGGTGGAAATGCAGACTAAGGCGTTTGAACTTTCTCCTCTAAGGATGTTACAGGAGGGGTGAGTATGAAATGTTTGAAGTAGGGGTGGATCAGATTTGGGTTAGAACACCCTTTGGCTTAAGCATGGAGAATGCAGGCACTGCCTGACGGGTAGTTGGCACTCACACATTTGAATTCCTAGTCGTTGGTTAGGTTACTTACCTGAACCGAGCCCTGATGAAGATGTTCACTGAGCAGTGTGACAAAGACGTTTCTCATCACACTCCAAATCCTATCGGTTGGTAGTTTCTGAGGTTTGAATAGAGCTCAAATCCCACCACTGATTTCTCTCTTCAGATGACTTAGTGAGCTCCAGACCCATAAGAAACAGTAATGAAATGGAACCAATGTCCTTTATCTGTAGCTGGGAAAGTTCCTAATACTCTCACAGGGCAGGGTATTGACACAACAGATGGAGCAAATAAGGATTAGGCGTAGATGCCCAAATGGGATTTCTTCGGACCTCTGTCTGCCCCAACTGAGATAAATCTTTACACTCAAGTGTTTAGAGACAGAGGAGGGAGAGGGAAGGAGAGAAGATGAATGGATACCTTGGGTCCAGGAGGGGCCCAGGATTTATAGGCTGAGCTGTACTTAACTGAATACAAAGAATAAATGGCAGATAGAAGACTGTGCATGGCTCTTGATATTTATTGTCTATTATTAAAATACATTCCTTTCAGTATTTAACCAATCAATTTGGCAGTGCTTTTCTACACTCACTTCCTGGGTCACCCGATCCCATGGATTTAAATACCACCTGTGAGCCACTGGCTTCCCAGTTTATGTCATCAGTTTCTGCTCTCTTCCATACTTCAGATTTGTCCTGTAGGTGTTCTCCATCCATTGTCATCTTGCCGTCTAAAAGGCATCTTAAACTTGACCTATCCGAACCAAAAACCTGATCTCCTGCCCTCCCAAACCTCTTCCATCAAACAGCCCCATCTCAGCCAACTCCATCCTTCTAGGTGTTGAAGCCAACATCTTAGAGCAATTCCTGACTTCCTTCTCTCTCATACCTCGTGTCCACTTCATCCAGAAATAGTATCGACTCTATCTTCCAAATTTATGCAGAATATGACATTTCTCACCTCTATTGCTAATATGCTGGTTTTAGCCCCCGTCACGTCTGTCCCATCTGGATTTGCACAATAATCTTCCCCATCTGATCCCCCTGATGCTACCCTTGCTCATCTCTAGCCCCCTTACAACACAGAAGCCAGATGGTCCTTGCAAAGCCTAAGTCAGACTGTGGTGCTCCTCTGTTCTAACTCTCTCTTCTCCAATTTACTATGAGTAAAGCCAGAATGACTTACTCTTTCCCTCATTGGCTCACCTCCTGCCATAAGAGTCTGTCTCATTTTTTTCTAATTAATTATTTATTTAGTTTTGGCTGCGTTGGGTCTTCGTTGCTGCACGTGGGCTTTCTCTAGTTGTGGCGAGCGGGGGCTACTCTTTGTTGCGGTGCGCGGGCTTCTCATTGCGGTGGCTTCTCTTGTTGCGGAGCACCGGCTCTAGGTGCGCGGGCTTCAGTAGTTGCGGCACGTGGACTCAGTAGTTGTGGCTCGCGCGCTGTAGAGCACAGGCTCAGTAGTTGTGGCGCATGGGCTTAGTTGTTCTGCGGCACGTGGGATCTTCCAGGACCAGGACTCGAACCCGTGTCCCCTGCATTGGCAGGTGGATTCTTCACCACTGCGCCACCAGGGAAGCCCTCATAATAGTCTCTTTGTAGTTTCTTGATAATGTCGGGCATGGGACCTTTGCACTGGCTGTTCCCATTTCATGGAATGCTCTCCCATCAACTCTTTCAAGTTTACTTACTATATAAATAAGGATACTGGGTGCAGAGAAAGGGTACTTTGCCTTGCACTAGTTAGGCAGCTGGGCAGGAGAAGAATCCGCTCAGGATCTCAGATTTCCTGATTCCTAATCAAGACCTTTTTTCTCACAATCAAAAAAAAAAAAAAATCCCGAAGTGTGTTCCATGGAATCTTAGTCTCTAGTGGCAGCCTGCCATAGTCGTCTCTTGGGATTTTCCTTGCAACAATATGCTTTACTCATCATGTCACAGATGTGTGCATGCACAAGTGTGTGTGTGTACAGGTGTGTACACACGTGGAGTGGGATGTGTGACACTAGTGTTCTAAAGAACATCCCTTGGAGTTGCTCTTTCCCCCATACTGTCATCCATTCATCAAAAGGGTGGATTTGCAAAATTGTCCAAAGTTGGAGTTAATTGGTGCGGGGGAATGGTGCATTGCTTTGTGTCCTTTTTGTCTGGAAGCCTTCTTCTGAAGAATACAGAAATGTGAATGTTGATGTAGGAGAAGGAAACAGGTAACATTTATTACCATCTGTTTGTAATAAGAACTTCATGTGGGATTTCTAGTTCATGTCTTTGAGATAGCATGTGAATGAGTAAACTTCTTAGATGAGGCCACAGGGAGATTCAGAGGGGTTTGCTCAGTGGCTGGGATTTGGGCTCTGGTGTCAGAGTGTCTGAGTCTGGTTCCCGGTCCCAAGCTCTCAGAGCAATATGGTCCTGGACAAATGACTTCTTCTCTCCACATCTGAAAGACAGACAATGATAGTATCTGCCTCCTATGGTTTTTGTGAACAAAAAATTACATGTGTGTGTATTGTTCTCGATGATTTTGAGCTATCTAATTATTACTTATCATCATCATCGTTATGGTTATTACACAGTTTGCCTGAGGGAGCCCTACTGCTGGTGAGTGTCAGTCCAGGATTTAAGCCTGCCTCTGGCTCACTGCAAAGCTGATATAGTCTTGTACGTGCTCTGCATTGCTGGCTCCACTTGGCTTATCTCAACCTGAAGAAGGGGCCACAAAACTACCTCTCTTGAGAATTTGTCCATTTGTCTATCAACATAACCGTCCGTTCGTTCCCCCATTCATTCTTCCTCCCATCATGCATATATCAAATAGGTAAAAGGTGGCCCAACCTATGTAAATACTGGGGAATTAAACAAACAAACAGAAAAAGAAACAAAAAATGAATCAACCTGAGCTTAGTCCTTGAGGTATCCTAGGGACTGAACTAGGCTTTTATCTCCATCATGTCATCTAATTATCCTGGAGAAGCAGATATTATATTTCCCATTTTACACATGGGCAAACAGCCTTTGACAAACACTAAAATGAAATAACTGAAGCCATGTAGGCTGCTAATGGTTCCATTCCAAGTCTGTCTCACTTCCAATCTCATGTTCTTTCTCTAAAGCCACTCTGTTTCCCTTCCGAGACCCACATCCGGACCCCTACCTCCAAACGTCTTCCTGGGGACTCAAGAAATGAGAAAACTCAGAGATACACGTATCACTCATTCTGTTTGCAGTAATTTCAGAAGTTTTATTAGTCCAGACCTTGAGAAGGACCTGCCCAGCTCACTCATCTTGACTTGCATTGTCCAGTCCTGGTGCCGGAGGGAAGCTGGGTGTTGCTGTCTCCTCTCTGCTCTGGTCAGACCTCAGGGACTTTGAATTCCACTCCATGTATCAAATCCAGGACACCTGGAAGCGTGTTGACAAACCTGAGTACCCTAAGCCTGCAAATGAAGCCCCATCTCTACCCAACAAGGAGTAACTGAACGAATTAGAAAGTATTCAGAATTGTGTGTTCACCATTTAGGGATCACTAATGGCCTCCCAGGAAAATGAATCAGATGCATCATTAGTTTCTTCAAAGGTCAGAACTAAGACCCTGGGAGTGAAAGGAAGAAATATTTTAAGTACTTGATGTCAGGAAACGTTTTCTAATGGAAAGGTCTTTAAAGGGCAGGGTTGCTTTGAGCATCATGGGTGCCCCTCCCTCTGAAGTGGGGTCAAGATGGTTGAGAGTCTTGGGAAGCTACGTATTTGGTGAGAACAAGTTGACGATGTATTCGATCAGAAATCTTCGAACGTTTTAAAAAACCTTTGACTTCCTTTCCTCAGAGTGAATCTTAAAGGAAAGCCTGATATATAAAAGGAAAAAGTGGAACTGGTTTGGTTGACATTTCACGGGGTGCAACCTCCGAGGCTGCTCGTCATATCATGGGGGCATCACTGCATCTACTTGAAAACCTTTGGAAAAACAACAGTAAAGGTAGTAACCACTGTATTGGCTAACATTTATTAACCACTGAACCCGGAACTCTTCTGGGCTTTGTATTTATTACCTCATTCAGTTCTTCAAACAATCCCATGAAGTCAGGGCTGGGATTCTGTCACTATCATGTAGGTGAAAGGACGGAGGGTCACACAGGTGATGGGCCTCATCTGAGGTGACAGTGCTGGGCTCAGGCAGAGCCGGGCTGTATGTTATGACGTAGACTGGAGGGTCTCTAAGGTCATGCCAATTCTTACTAGTCTGTGATTCTCCCAGGACTGGTGTGTCTGCGTCAGGTCCCAACTAGCCAACCCCTGGAGACACGTAAGCAGAGCAGATGGTGGGTTGAGGGCTGCTACCCGGATTCTCTAAAAAGCAATGAAAACATCTCAGGAGAATGCAAGACGGCTGTTCGCCGGGGAAGCAGCAGACTGTCCCTCGCTGCGCGCGCGGTGCTAACTGGGCACCATTCCGTTTTGGCTGTTCTTTCTTGGGATTTTTCTGAAGCCTGGGTTTCCATGCACGATGCACCAGCAGAGATGACCTGTAGGACTTTTAAGCCTCAGTGCCATAGTTCAAAGGATTCAAGACTTCCTATAAGCATTGTCACCCCTTTTGTCCTCTGACTTTGACAGCGAATCGTGGGCTTGTGGTTCGTTGATGCCACAGGAAGTGATGCTTTGTGTTTTGAAAAGCTGAGGTCTCCTTCCACTCTTTTGTCTAGAAGGCACCTGGGAGGACAAGGACATGGCATTAGCAGGGTCCTGCTCTGAAAACTTCCATCTCCCCCGCGAGCAGCCAGCTCCTCTTGGAGAAGATGTCTTCCTACTGCAGACCTGTCATCACTACCCTTCATTTATTCTTTCTTTTGCTCATTTATGTATTCACTCATCAACACCTATGCGCCAGTCATGGTGCTAGATACTAGGGACCCAGAAGTGATGAACACAAGACCTTTCCATTGAGCTGCCAACTCCTTGTGGTAGAAACAGACACACATTATTGGGCGGTGTGATTGTGATGAGCATTTACTAGCTCCTGCTACATGCCAGGCCCTCTGCTGAGCACTTTGCATGATCTTACTTAATCTGCACAGAAACTGAGGCAAGTCCAATCGCACCCACCTTCTAAAATGGGGAAACTGAGGCCGTAGAAGTTGTGCAAAGCAATATGGGAAGTCTTCTGTGGCAGAATCTGGTTTGCCCTTGGAGAATTCGGGAAAGACTGAGAGTCAAGGATTGGGGTCCCCACTCCTTTTGAGGTGTCAGATGTTTTAGTCGATCATTGGGTGGTTTGGGGCAGGGAGGGGCTTGAGATAGAGCTGGACTGGAAGCTGGGTTAATATCGCCAAGTTCTCCAAAGGGGTTTGCGTCAGTATACAGGGACCACCACATTGTTCGACCAAGAATCCTCTTGTGATTCTGGCAGCTAACTTGCCTCCCAGCCACCCAGTGCATTAGGGATTAGCCAGGATTTTGTATGCTCTGTTGCCTCCAAGCTTTGCATTTGCCCCTACGACTGCTAGGAACATCCTTTTTGTCTGCAGTGCTCTCCCTGCTAACTCCTGCTCGGGTTTTTTGTCTCTTCTAAGATATCACCTGTCTCAGGAGACCTTCTTATGGCTTATCCTGGTCAGGAGGCTCCTCCAGGCTTTCCTTTGTCCTACCGCTAGCGCTGACCACCTCTCCATTACCTCCAGGGGCCTGACATCCGGGTTCCATGCATTCCTGGTTCCCAGGCGTGCCTCTCAGGGCTGGCACAGAGTGGAGCTCAATGAAAGCTTATTGAGAAATAGACGATTTGGGTTGAAATATTTGGACGCTCCCCATCTATGTATTGAACAATAAAACAGTATTTATTGAGGGCCGACTGTGTAGTCGACACAGTTCTGGATGCCATGTTCATGATTATGACCTGAGCAAAACAGTCCCTGCTCTCACAGAGCATTGGTCCAGTGGGCGAGACAGTCATTACATCTAAGCTCCCTTTTCTAAGTAGCCAGTTCGGTATGAAATACGTGCTATGATGTAAAGTGCAGGTGGCCATAGGAAATATGACAGGAGATGCCTCATTTAGAATGAGGGCTCAGGAGAGATGTCTTGGAGGAAGGAACATTTAAAAGGAGACTTGAAAGTTAATTAAAAAATAGCTAAGTTTGAGTGGGAGGAAAGAGGCTGAACAAAGGGCAGGCATGAGGCCCCAGGAAGGAACAGCTTAGTCCAGGGAATGAAGTAAGGCCACTGCGGCTGCTGGAAGGTGAACTCGAACCAGATTCTCTTTAGGTGTTACTGCTTTTGCTCAGACTTTCCAAAGAATAAATATGTGTATATATTAATTAATTATTAATCACCTCTGTCCTTGATAAAGTCCTGAGTGAACAGAGAATTTCTTCCACTGCAGTATTAGATTGTGTAGCGGTCACACTGTTTCATCAACAGAAGAAGCTAAAGGGCTGTGTATAAGTTTCTGTTACTATGTACCACCTCTGTTGTTCTTCTAAAGCAAGTATTCATGTATCAGTGCTTAAACCATATTCTCTCTGTGTTTGATTTTAAATTATATTTTTTTAAATTATACTTTTATATATGAATATATATATGAATTGTAGTTTTATATATGAATATATATATGAATTATATATTTTTAAAAAGTACCAGATTCTGCACGGCCTCGTTGCGCCATTGAGGATCTTCCATTGTATCCCATTGGGCACCTCCCTTTGAGAAGGGAGGCAGCCACACACAATCGAACCTCAGAGTCATTCTTGACACTACTTATGCCTCAGGCAATGCTTTTGACTTTCCTTCACGAGATACCCCAGACCCAACCCAAGCCTCTGTCATCTCTGTGCAGATGCCTTTCACTGCCTCTGCCTAGTCTCTGCTTCCTCCCTGTTCCCACTCTTCCCTCTGTGGTTCACACAGCAGCCCGAGGGTCCTTTTAAGACCGAAGCCATGCCACTCTCTCACTTCGTCCCAGCCTACCCTTCCCCCTCCCCGTGTCCTCAAGTCCATTCTCTATGTCTGTGTCTTTATTCCTGTCCTACCCCTAGGTTCTTCAGAACCACTTTTTTCTTTCTAAGATTCCATATATATGTGTTAGCCTAGCACAGGGAGACCAGCTCGATGCTTTGTGACCACCTAGAGGGATGGGATAGGGAGGGTGGGAGGGAGACGCAAGAGGGAGGAGATGTGGGGATACACGTATATGTATAGCTAATTCACTCTGTTATAAGCAGAAACTAACATGCCATTGTAAAGCAATTATACTCCAATAAAGTTGTTAAAAAATAAATAAAGATGGTGATTATCTGCTTATGAAAAAAAAAAAAAGACCTAAGCCAGGGAGTGTCACTTCTCTGCCTAAAACTAGTGACTTGACGCCCCATTTCCCTAAGGGCAGCAGCCCAAGTCCTCACGATGGCCTATGAGGCCCTTCCTGACACTCTGGCCACCTGCCTGTTCCTCTAACATCCTCCCCCGCAACCTGGGGCCTTTGGGGCATCTTCCTCCATCTGGAACGTTCTTCCCTAGTACGTCCGCAAAGCGCAGCCTCTCACCTCCATTAAGTCTTTGTTCTTGTCACCTTCTCTCATCACACTTGAAGTCTGCAGCTTCTGCCAATGGGACCCTCTTTTCCCTCATCATCTTTCAACGTACCATGGACGTAACTCGTTTTCTGTGTTTTTATTTATTTGATCCTCCCGCTGAAATGTAAGCTGTACAGATGCAGGGATCTTTATCTGTTCCTTTCACTGATGAATCTCAGTGCTTAGGATACTCCCTAACAGTGAGTACCTTCTTCAACTATTCTTCATGGTGCAAACTTTTAAAGGAAAAAAAAAAAAATGCAGGCACACCTCACAAGAATCAGTGCAGGTCATTGCAGCGTGGAACTTAAGGAAGAAAAGGTTACTGGTCTCTGAACATAAAGACGTCATTGCAGTCGCTTCTGAATCTCTTGCCTGCATGTCTGCGAGAATTCATGGTGTGTGCACCCATGTTTGTGAGCATGTGTGGTTTTAGTCATGCATGTTTCCATGTGCACATGCCTGTGGTCATGTGTGCTTACAGTAATGGGCACACACACGTCTGTGGCTTGCATCGCTGTGGGCATGCATGGTTGCCTGTGTGCATGTCTGTGGGCACATGTGTGCACTTGTTTAAGCAAATGGACTAGCAGACATGCCTGAACCCTGTCACGCAGAACCGGGGACTCTGGACTTCGGGGGAGGGACGCTGGCTCTGTCATTTCTCGTGTCCTTCCCCTGAGTTGTTCTTTAATTATCCACCTCAATGTGCTAAAAGTGAAGTCTCTGCTGAGTGTCACGGTCTCCTGCTCAGCTGCGCTCTCAGACGTCTTCTCCTCTCCCAGGGGTTGCGTGGCTGAGTTCTAAGAACAGTGTGATTACCAGCGGCCCTTTAGAGTCACCTGGGGGACTCTTGGGCACAAACACAGTTTAAAGCATCTCCCTCCTCCTCAGATCTGGAAGGAGGCGGTGCCTTTTGGGACCTTGCAGCTGGCCGCACTCACTCAGAGGTCAAAGCAGGGTTGAAAGGACCTGCTGCCCGGGAGAGGAGGAGCTCCGGGGACGGGTCCTTCATCCCTCGGTGGCTGCAGAGGAGACACTTCAAGCCTCTGGCTCTCCGTTTCCTCGTCTGTCACTCACGTCTGGACCCGCACACTGTGGGTCTGGAATTGCATCCTGGCTCTGCCTCTCCCCAGCTGGAGAGAGAGCTGGTGTCATCTCTCTGAGCTCAGTCTGTGTTCTGTGTATCATAGAAGAGGCATCTCACGGTGTTCTCGTAGAATCAGGTAGGTGAAGACACGTGGAGGTCTTGGCACCGTGCTTGGCACATTGCAGGCCTTCCCAGTGGTAATCAGTGACAGAGTTAAGTGACAGGCAAAGTGCTTTCACATCTGCTGGCTTGAGAACACCAAGAACGTCTTAAATAACTTTGCAGCCCCTGCATGTTAAACAGCGTATAGTGTAGGGATTTGTTAAAGGTTCGCTATAAAACATAATGAAACGGTGCATAATTAGCACCTTCCCCTTTTCTCCCTTGGGGAGGTTAATGCCCTCCCTGCTGAGGGAGGGCTTGAATGACGGACTAAGACATTTATGTTTATGCCTTAGGGGCAGGAAGGGGGCGATGGCAGGGGACGTGGGCCCAATTATGTCTGAGGGCAGACATCTTCAGGAGGTTATTGAAGTGGCCAGATCTTCATTCACTCATTCAATATGTCAGACACCGTTTTCTCCCATTTAAAAAAATCGTGGTAAACACACATTACAAAAATGTACCTTTTAACCATTTTTTTAAGTATACGGTTCTGTGGCTGTACGTACATTCACGTTGTTGTGTGCCCATCACCACCATCCATCTCCAGAACGATCTCATCTTATATGTGTTATCTGCATATATCTGTATTTATGTACAGATATATGTACACATACACGCACACACTGATGCAAGCATTTTAAAGAAGAATAAGATTATATTGTACACAATGAACACATTTTTTTCCCCAACTGTTTACTCGCAGTTGAATGGATGAATATTTTCTGAGGGGCTCTACAGTCAAAGGCTGAGGGACATGAAAATGCAAAAGTATTGCCAGAGCAATATCGCCAGAATGAGTTGGAGGTCAGGATCCAGAACTCGGTGGGTTCAGGACTGAGTCACTCACTCATCCCCCCAGATGAAGTCAGAGAACTAGGCCGTAGAAATCAATACGGTACATGTTCTTCTAGCAAGGAGCTCACGGTCTGGGGCTTGGCTTAAGCAGGAACAATCCAAGTATTCATCCTTTCCTCATCGGTTCTTTGAGGGACTGCTGGGTGCCAGGTATTGTGCTGGGGTTTTGGCCTGAACAGGAAATTCTTGCCCCTCACAGGGCGTGGCCTCACCAGGGAAAGTCCACCTGGAGAGCAAGCATTGGAGATGCAGTGTCACCAGCCGACCCTCTGGAGCCCCAGGCCCATAGAGAACAGGGGATGGGTGATGGACGGTACCTTACTCTGCAGGTGTCGGGGGCCAGGGATGGGGAGCCTTTGAGTTGAGTCCTGACAAATGAGGACAGTTGGAGGTGTTTCAGGCTGTCATCCCAAGGAAGGGGAGTGACACCTGCAAAGGTGTTGATGTGCGGAAGAGTAGGAGGCATTCACAACAGCACATTTAATACCAGAAGCAGAGGCCGATGATGTCAGTCAAGGTCCTACTGTAGAGCACAAGGAACTATATTCAATATCCTGGGATAAACCATAGTGGAAAAGAATATGAAAAAGTACGTATATGGATGGATAACTGAATCGCTTTGATGTGTAGCAGAAATTAACACAACATGGTAGATCAACTATACTTCAATAAGATAAATTTTAAAAAAAGAGGATAGAGAAGAAGAGACATCTGATGCAGAATAAGGAGTCAGAACTTGAGAAAAGGCAGATCCTGTGCAGAGGAATCTGGTCTCAGGTTTAGCTGTCCCAGGCAGGGGTTGGAATTGTCTTTCTTCCACGAACTGGTTTGGAGGCTAATTCCAGAAGGTCCCTGACTATGGGATGTTCCCTTATCTTTCCATGGGTCACTGAGCCCTTTGAGATATCCGGTGATTCAGTAACATTCTGCAATGTTATTTTTTTCTCAAAGTGTTTTTAAGGTTTGTTGAAGGACTGTCATTCTTATATATATATATATATATATACACATATATACACACAATATATATATATTCTAAAAAATATATATATATACACACTATATATATATATTCTAAAAAATATATATATATACACACTATATATATATATTCTAAAAAATATATATATATACACACTATATATATATATTCTAAAAAATATATATATATACACACTATATATATATATTCTAAAAAATATATATATATACACACTATATATATATATTCTAAAAAATATATATATATATACATATATATATATATAATTTCTTTCCAAATCCCAACTGTAGAGTTATCTCTTATGGAGGATTGGGAGGTAAGAGTGTCACCACTCACCCTGTTTTATTCGAGGTCATCTCCCTTCCACCATCTTCCTAGAGAAACATCACACAGATATCCAGAAAGCACTACCAGCCCTGTTGCTTTGGGTGTGGCTCAACAACTTTTAAGGCTTCTCATTTCTCCTCTGCTGTATTAGGAGTCCAGTTAAATTGGTTTGGAGTTCAGTAGGCTCCTAACTCCTGCATGGGTGGACGTACTCAGTGTTCACTTCTGTCTCCTCCCTGCCCCCGTAATATAAGACCACACACACCTTCACGCCAGGTCTTCGCATGTCAGGGTTAACGGCATCACAATCCAGCTGTTGCCTGAACTCAGGCGGGACAGAGTGGTAGAGAGTATGAGTGTGCTCTCTGCAACCAGATCTGGGTCCAAATCCCAGTTCTACCATGTCACCAGGTGGGCTGGTTTTACCTTGACTTTCAGGTTCATCTCCTGTAAACTGGGTACCTCAGCAGTATGACTGCCAGGGTTGAATGGTGTAATTTATGTGACAGCATCCATCCCAGCGCCCGGCGCCTGTAAGTGCTCTCTGACACCTCTCCATCAACCCTTGCTACTGCAGCACACCCCCTCACCACTCCTCTGCAGCACATGTGACAACATAATCTGAACTGGCCAGGCTCATTTATCCTCCATGCCTTTGCTGGTCTCTTTACCTGGGACGAGAGGTAGTTCACCCTTCTTTTTGTCATCTGCTGGTTTCTTTCTGAACTCCTTCTTTCCTTTAAAACTGAGTTCAAATATCCCTGATTCCTTGAGAGGCAGGTTAAAGAAACAGATTGCAGCAGATGTTAACATATTTTTCTTGCAGCCCTGAGAGTGTCAGCATCATTCTGATGCTGGAAGCAGAGAGAATTCTGGGCCATCAAGTTTGGCTCACAGAGAAGCGGGTGTCCTCATGGATCTTCCCACTGAGGCTCTGCAGAAATACGAATGTCCCTTATCCTTGCAGACCAAAGGGGTCACTCTTGGACTAAAGTAGGGGGTCATCTGGGCTGCCGGGATGTGGCACCCCAGCCTTGGACCTAGAGCCAGGCAGCCCAAGCGCAAGTCCAAGCTTAGATCCCTCCCGCTGAGGATCTCACCCATCAGAAGGCCAAGATGACAGTGCTTAGTTGCACCTGTCCTTTGCTCTTTTCCTTGCCAGTAAGCAGAAACATGGCTCACAGCCCCAGCTGGAAATTGCGGGCTTGTGTAGAGCACTGCAAAAGGATTCTCCAGCAGATTGCAGCAGGAATTTAGTTTTGGCTTTCAGACTTCAGGTCCGTCTCCTCACTGAACACCTGGACAGAAAAACCTGGAGACATTAGGTGACTTGCCTAAGGTCACATGTGACTCGCTGGCAGCAAGGGTTCTGGGACCTTTTGACCACATGACATGGGACTATCCTTTCACCAAGGAATATCCCATCCCAGCCTACCAGGGGGCCTCTGCGTGCTGGTATCCATCTCAGAGTTCTCATGGGGCTTGCTGCAATTCTGTTGTTTTTCTTTACCCCAACTTCAACTCAACCTGCTATAAAAGAAGTGGAACCAAACGAACAAAATCCAGGGCTTTGGGCACACAGCAGGTCACTCAAGTGTAAAGTCTTTTTTTCAAGTTTTCACTCATTTGTCCTCAGTGTGAGGTGATTAAGGATTGACTGTGCTGTGCTCAACGTTGGAAGACCTTTCTGTAGTGCGAGGTTATGTGGTTCAAAGAATCTGACAAACCTTGATTTTCTTTCTTTCTTTATTTTAAAATTTATTTATTTAGTTTTGGCTGTGTTGGGTCTTTGTTGCCGCGCTCGGGCTTTCTCCAGTTGCGGCGAGCGGGGGCTACTCTTTGGTGCTGTGCACGGGCTTCTCATTGCAGTGACTTCTCTTGCACGGGCTCTAGGCGCGTGGGCTTCAGTAGTTGTGGCACACGGGCTCAGTAGTTGCTGCACGCAGGCTCTGGAGTGCAGGCTCAGTAGTTGTGGCACACGGGCTTAGCTGCTCCGCGGCATGAGGGATCCTCCCGGACCAGGGCTTGAACCCATGTCGCCTGCTGGCAGGCGGATTCTTAACCACTGCGCCACCAGGGAAGTCCCTGACAAACCTTGATTTTAAATCCCAGCTCTGCTGCTTCTTTGCTGTGTGGGCTTGGGGAAGTCAGTCAACCCGTCTGAACCTCTTTCCTCATCTGTAATCTCAGATAATGACTACTTTTAGACCTGCTTTTAAAAGGAAGTGAAACTGTTTTCTGTCATCCTGAAGATAGTAGGACCATTTTATTTCTTGAGAACTTAAATCATAAAGTAAACTATTTGGGGTTTGCACATTGTAGATGAAAATCACGCAAAGATCCTTAATTAGTACCCTGTACGCCTGAGTCAAATGGCAAAATGCATACCAACGAGGCATGCAATATATACATATATACACAGTGTGTTTATGATTTATGTCATTCATTTCTCAGCTCTTTATGTTTTAGTGACTCGGTGTGAAGTCAGCAAACATTTCTTAGCACCCACTGTGCGTGACATGCCAAGGACACAGGAGAAAAAATGACAGATTTATTGAGAAGGGCTGACAGCTCGCTCTGGAGATGATTGGTTGCCTGAAACTTGGGAGCTTCTGGGATACAAGTCTTGCTAAGAAAAAGTGGGGTGGGGAGAGAACATGGGCTTTGAGGATGGGCGGAGCGGTTCTCAGTCCCCGCTCAGCTCATCATGAGCAGCGGAGCCTTGGGAACGCCGCTTAGCCTCTGTGAACCTGTTTCCTTTATTAATAAGATGAAGCTGACCGTAGCTAGGTGGTTCACTGACGCCTAGAGGGAAGGTGTCCTCTTGGACTGAGCAGTGGCACACGGCAGGGTCAGTGCTCGGGAGCTGGAAGTTGTGCTCATTGCCTTTGGACAGGGCAGCACCTTCCAGCAGGACCGTGTTGAGGAATGCGACCGTGCAGTAGGTTCTCTCCTGTGTCATCTGCAGATTCAGAGATGCCTGGAGCGTCCCTGCTTCTCCCCTGTAGGCCCTGCCCTTGCAGGTGTTGGTTGGGTGTTTGCCTTGCCCGGTCTTCAAGGGCGGGGGGACCCGGAAGTGGTGGATTGCTACCCAAGACAGTTGACAAACGTAAGAAAAGGCAACTGATAGTAAAATTGAGCAGCTGGTGCTGGCTGCAGAAATAAGAGCAGATGCCTCGGCTTTATAGTCAGAGAAGTGGCGGGGTTGAGGGTGATTGGTGGTAGGGAGGGAGAGACAGAGAGAGACAGAGAGAGACAGAGAGAGAGAGAGAGAAAGAGGTTGGAGAGTTTGCTTAGGGAGAGATTGAGCAAACACAGCCCATCAAAGAGCAGTCTGTTTACCCACCAGGGTGAGGGGCATCTCCGGTTCAAGCTAGCCTTCCTGGGTTCAGTTCGTCACAGCTTTATTAAGCCGCCTCTGAATTCTGCTCTTAAACATGTGACATTCTTTTCCCTTTTCTCTGTTTGTTCAATTCACTTAACATTTAGATAGTGTCATCTGTCTGTTAACCTTCCCGACCCAGGTCTTCTTCCTTACACTGAGCCCTGGGCTTGTCCAGACATGCTAATCATGTTTGTATTAACAGTCACAACTATGGCCAGAGTGCAGAGCCTTGGCTGGGCATGGTACTGTCTTCTTCACACCCACTGCCTCTTCTGAGCCTCACAGCCAACCCGAGAGGCAAACCTCTTGCTTTTCCAAGTCTTTCCGACCCTGAGTCCTTGCTTTCTACCCCACTCCTCACTGCCAGCTGGCGGGGAGTTCTCCAGTGACAGTTGGCCTCACAGAATGATCTTTTGGTTTCAAACGCCTCCCCCATTGTAATTACCGAGCACATCTCTTAGTCAAATGGAGCTAAGGGACTTCTTTATTGTGGTTCCGTCTGAACAGTTTTGCAGAAATAAGGATTTGATGGATGAGGAAATGGACATCTCTACACAGACAAGGAAATCCCTTGAAATCTCCAGATATGCCTTCAAGCTCCTGTTAGCTTTTATATCAAAAGGCAATTAAGAGGCATAGCAGCTGAGGGAAGACAATTAACCAAGGTGGTGACGATGTCTTTTCTTTTTTTAAAAAAATTTTATTTTTAGTTACGTTGGGTCTTTGTTGCTGCGTGCAGGCTTTCTCTAGCTGCGGCGAGCGGGGGCTACTCTTCGTTGCGGTGCGTGGGCTTCTCATTGCGGTGGCTTCTCTTGTTTCGGAGCACGGGCTCTAGGCGCATGGGTTTCAGTAGTTGTGGCACGCAGGTTCAGTAGTTGTGGCTTGCGGGCTCTAGAGTGCAGGCTCAGTAGTTGTGGTTTATGGGCTTAGTTGATCCGCGGCATGTGGGATCTTCCGGGACCAGGGCTCGAACCCGTGTCCCCTGCATTGTCAGGTGGATTCTTAACCACTGTGCCACCAGGGAAGCCCAACGGTGTCTTTTCAAAAGAGACACATTCTGATGGAAAGGGCTGGAAACTGGTCAGGGATTCTTTCTCTGAGAACAGTTGGCAAGTGTGTTTATTTGTCTGTCTGTGTCTATACATCCATCATCTATCAAGCCGTTTTTAATGCAAGTTTAGTACCCACTTACCCTTCGTCATAGCCCATGCATGATATATGACTCACACCAGATTACTTGTGTTTTTCCAGAACGGAAGCAGGGTAGCAGGTGACATCGTACAAAACGATGTTTGAAGCATCTTGTATTTTCTGCGTACACACGGTGTGCAGGCACCTTTCATACATTATCACATTTATTCTTACAACAGACCTACCAGAGGGGTGTTGCTACGCGTCTTTGACCAATGAAGAAACTGAGGCTCAGAGAGGTGAAATAATTTTCCTAATGTCACACCCCTGGCAGGTGGCAGTGCCAGGATTCACACCCAGGTTGGACTCCAAAGATTGTTCATTCCCAGTGTAGCACGATGCCTTCCACAAAACTATCTTTATTAAAATAATAATGGTAATAATTACATTAATTCAGCTGGTAATTATTAAAGACTTTATTTTGTGCTGTGCTAAACTTTTTTTATGTCACCCTCAGGCAACACTATGAGTTGGGTCTAATTGTTTATCTACACATTACAAGAGAGGAAATGGTAGCTCAGGAATGTTAAATAACTTTCCTAAGGTCACACCGCTGGGAGGTGATGAATGCGGGACTTAAACCAAGCTCTGTTTGATTTCAGTCGGTACCTTTAACCACGCCACTTACACGCTCTGGGTGGTGGAGGAGGGCTATCTTGGGCTATCTGTTTATATAGTAGCAGATATTAGAGTAAATTATTTCGGAAATATCTGTTTGTAGTTCCTCATTCCCTGTCCTGCATTCTAGCCAGACTTAGCTCCCCACTATTCCCATACGCGCTCTCCAGGAAGCACCCCTCTGCAGGTCTCCAAGCCGCTCTTCCACCTTAACATTTCATTGTATCTTCCCGGCATGGCCAAGACCTACCCATTCTTCAAGGGTGAGCCGAGATGGCGGTAAGCTTCATCAATACTAACTTGTGAAATGGGTTAAAGCCTAAAGAGGTCAGGTGAGCTCACGTGCGGCCATATGCAACATGAACACAATTCCATTATAGAGCACCCCTGTCTGCCAGGATCTCAATCATGCTCTGGGTCAGAGGCTGCGCTCTAATACCAAAGAAGCGCACTGTGATTCTACGGAACATGGGCCCAGCCTTGTTACCCGGAGACCAGCATTATAAGGAGGACCTGCTGAAAATGGGTGACATTCAAGATACTGCCTTCTGCTCTAGCCACTGTGCTGTCTTCACTGGCCTTGACTCTTAGCTCACACTTCTGTTTCTTGACATGTGAGGTCTCTCCTGTATGCTGTGCTCCTTTTAAGGACCAGTTTTAATTCACTTCTGCCTTGGATGGACCCCTGCATCCTACTGAAAGCAACATCTCCCAACCTGAGCTAACCTTGCCCTTTACCTCATCCTCTCGAAAACTCTGAGAGCCCCCTTATGATGAGAATGATTGTTTGCGACATCGGCTTTCATCTCTGCTAGACTGTAAGCTCCTCGAGGACAGGGGCTGTTTTATCATCCATCTCTGGGTTCTCAGCCCCTATCTTGATGCCTTGTACCTGGCTTTGGTCAATTGACCATAAGTGAGTAGGAAGAATATGATTAAAGTGTACAGAAAACTTGCAACGGCTTTTTCCATTATCATCACTGGCATGGCTTTTCATGTTTGCGCTCTTCATGCTATTATGAGTCATCATTGGACCGCACTTACATTTGCTGGTGACCAGTATATATATATGAGTTGACCTTAACTGGAAGAATATATGTATATATTTTATCTTTGGAGTTATAGAGCCGTGAGCTTGCATGCTAATACTAGTTATAAGCTGTAAGTGTATGAGCATATAGTTTCAGTTTTTTGAGCTTCAGTTTCCTTAAAGGAATAGTGGAGGAGATAATGATCATTTCTGAGTACTGTCCAGGTAGAACGTGACATTGTATGGAAAACGCCTGGTACGGTGCCTGACTCAGCTTGGCTTGTAAGAACGGGTGGCTTCCTTTATTCTCGCTCTGATATTGTGGTTGTTACTGTTAATATTTATGGAGTATCCAAAGCAACGATAAGATAATTTGCTCATCTATGTATATAAGATATTATCACTTAATACCAACATATATCCTAGAATTAAATTACGTCCAAATATATCGGTACGACGGGTTGGAAAATGAACCAAAGTGAGTAGTCTTGTGTTCTAGTGTGGACTCTGCAAACTAGCTTGGTGGGCTTGGGGATCACCTTCCGACTTGCTGAGTCTGCTTCCCAATGGCAACATCTAGATAAGCCACTATTTTAATAATTACAATTATAGTTTGAAAAGGAATTGGTGCTTCCCGCGTCTCATGCACTGTGCCAGGCGCTCTCCCTGTAGGGTCCCCCTTTGTTCCTCATGACCGTTGATTTTTAAGATGAGGAAACCAAAGCCCAGAGAGGTCAAATGAATTGCTCAAGGTCACGCACCTCGTAAGAGGTGAGTCGGTATTTAACACCTGGTCTGTGTGAGGTACAAGCCAGAGCTCTGAGGTTCCGCCACGTGTTTTCATTCCGTGCCTCTGGTCCCTGTACACAAAAGACCTGTGAGTTGCGTTTGCTCCCCAACCCTGCCCCCAGCCTCTGACATCCTGGACCTCGTTGCTGGATCAGGTCTTACCCATTAGGAAAAGTCTCTCTGCAGATACCCTCGGCCCAGTGTGATACTGTACAGCACATTTTCTGGTCTGCGGTTCTAAATCACCCATGTCATTTAAAGCTGTGTGAGAAGCTTGCTTCCACCCAACGTCATTTAATCCACGCGACACAAATGTGAAGAAAATAAAATGCTGCCTACAGTCCAAAAGAGAACCTGCACCCGTCGAGTACGCACCGGTGCCAGGGCCCGTCGAGTACGCACCGGCGCCAGGCATCTTTGATGACATCCCGTCCCACGTTGGCTCTCGAGAGGGAACCTTCATTTTACCTGCAGATGGTGCTTTTCTGGGTGACATAGAGACTGGCGCTGGCAACACTGACACATGGCCACTCATGCACATTAGAACCCCCACGTGGGTTGACTCGTTAGGTAGGAACAACAGGTCCAGCGGCCAGTGTGAATGAAAACAGCAGCGGGAGATGCCAGGATGGGGAAGCACGTTTGTTTCAGTGTTCCAGCAGCTCTGCAACCTCGTTTTTGATAGATAGCATTTCCAACTAGGCTACTTGTGTTGCGGCTTCGAGTTCCTTAAGTGGCCTGCTTTTATGAACAGGAACATTTGTTTGTGAGCCTATTTGGGTTGATACGTAAAAATAACAATAGCAAAAATAATACCCGTGATTTACTGCAGTCCACTGTTGCTCTGTACCTTGGCTTTTATTTCTTTCGATATCAACTCTGGAAGGGACCTGATAGCCCCTTTGCAAATGAGAAAACTGAAGTTCAGAGAGTTTAAATTGTCTTCAGTCACACAAAAACATCGTTATCGTGGCTGTAGTTTGGTTTTTAATGTGAATAAGAAGAGGTGAAAATAGGGGAGGAATTATAGATATTTCGTTCTGACTTGCAAGTCTGTATTCAAAGGGCACCCATCTTGTGAAGGTCATTCTTCTTCCAGCTCGTAGGAGAATTATCCCAGGAACCTAACTGGTATAGCTTTATTCACTGAGGTGTCTCTGAGCAGTAAGATAGATTTTTCAAGAAACCTCGGCAGTTTGAGTCCCACCCAACGGTGACTTTCTTGGAATTTTTCCAAAGTGCCCGCTTCTTTACTCTGTTCAGGTTTCAGATTCCCTTTCTTTAAAAGAATGGAGTGGTGATGGTACCAAGAGGAGGGGGCAGCAGTGGTGCGCTGATGCATGTTTAAAACTGGCTCCAAAGGAAAAAAAGAGTCGAAACACTGGCCAATTTCCCTGATGCATATATACCCATCATGGCCAATTTCAAGCTACCAACTTGAAGGCAAAGAACCTGAAGTTTTGCAGTATTGACACACCACTGCCTGGTAGGGGATGTGCCACTTAAACATGCAATAACTCTGTAAATGGGTTTCTGTAGACATTTGATTTAAAAACAGTTTGAGGGCTTCCCTGGTGGCGCAGTGGTTGAGAATCTGCCTGCCAATGCAGGGGACACGGGTTCGAGCCCTGGTCTGGGAAGATCCCACATGCCGCGGAGCAACTGGGCCCGTGAGCCACAATTACTGAGCCTGCGCGTCTGGAGTCTGTGTTCCGCAACAAGAGAGGCCACGATAGTGAGAGGCCCGTGCACCGTGATGAAGAGTGGCCCCCGCTTGCCACAACTAGAGAGAGCCCTCGCACGGAAACGAAGACCCAGCACAGCCATAAATAAATAAATAAAGCAAACTGTCAACAAGTAAAAATAAATAAACACTATTATATTAAAAAAAAAGTTTGATTGAACACGTATATTAAGTAACCACAACTCAGTTTTGCCATTAGTGTTTGTGTGTGTGTGTGTGTGTATGTGTGTGTGTGTGTGTGTGTGTGTGTATGTGGTGTGTTGTCCACACACCCTGTTGGAGAATGACAGTGAGTTAGGTTCAGCTACACAAAGAGATCCCTCTTCCTCCAGGAAGTAGCTTTAAACTCTGGTGGACCAAAACTGTCTGCTTTGTTTCTACTAAAAAGTCCAACCTGGAATCTTAGATTTTAATGGCTTAATGCATGGTAAAGCTAAGCTCTTCACTGCCAAGAGAAAGTCAGGGAGAGAAGTCAGATTGCCTCTGTCACGTCTTCTGAGTTTTTTCCCCATAGAAAATATGGCCCCAGGACGGTCTGGAATCAGATTCCATCAGGAAAGATTGTGTTTGGCTTCAGACATGTGACCGACCCTGACTTAAATACCACAGGGTGTCACAAGAAATCCAGACGCAGACAGCATCACTGTGCCACTGATGACACCAGGGATGCAGACTTCTATGTTTCTGATCAACCATCCTTTCCACACGGCTTTCGTCCCCACAGCTGAAAGGTGGCTGCTTTAACATCCACTCCTGTTTTCTGTCTGTGCCAAGTCAGAGAAGGGACACACAACCCAAAGGTCATACACCTGAGGCTGCTTCTTCCAAAGCTTTCTGCTTTGCTCCATCTGACAGGGTATGCTTTTCTCGCCATAACCAGGAGAGGATCTTAAGATCTCTCCTGGCTGCAAGGGACTCCAGAGGGAGAGTTTTTTTTTTTTTTGCTGTACGTGGACCTCTCACTGTTGTGGCCTCTCCCGTTGCGGAGCACAGGCTCCGGACACGCAGGCTCAGCGGCCATGGCTCACGGGCCCAGCCGCTCCGCGGCATGTGGGATCTTCCCAGACCGGGGCACGAACACGCGTCCCCTGCATCAGCAGGTGGACTCTCAACCGCCGCGCCACCAGGGAAGCCCCTGGGAGAGTATTCTTGAGTGCACACTGCTTTCCCTGACAAAGTCTGTTATTTTTTATTGTAAGGAAGGAGGGAATTATGGATGCTTAGCAGACAGTTCACAGTATGATTACCACACAGACCCTTCTGGATCAGCAGGGAGCTGGGGATACAGGAATGAGGAGGGTGCTCAGAGTAAACGTCAGTGGAGTCTGACTCAATTATTATAATCGTTGTTTTGATGCTATTAAAGTATCCAGACAAATTTTGCTAAAATATTAAAGGGAACTTTTCTTGAAAAAGTATCTCATTATTTGCTACCGAAGCCAGTAAATTCCAACAAATGGATTGTAGTCCTGTCGTGGTGGGTGGATACTGTGAGAACAGATGAGTCAGTCTATGAGTGTGTAGTGAAAATATATTGGTCATTTCCTGGGTCTTTTTTTTTTACTGTTGTTAACTTTTTGGAGCATCAAGCCTCTCTTATTGGCAAGACTTCCTTTGTTTCCCTGCTAGGCCAGAGAGTTTCACCCCCAAATCAGTGGGTCTTCCACTTTCAGGTTGGGTTACACAGCCATTAACAGGCAGAGTTTAAGAACTCACATTCTTAACCACTGTGCTATATTGCCCCTGAAGACTCAAAGAAAGATGATGTTTTCCAGCCATATGGGCAAAGCCATATCATAGTAGAGCACTACATCTTGTGTCCGCCACTTTGTATTATCATGCAGTATGTGTCCCAGGCATCTCTGAACCTTGTCCCACCCAGACCCTCACCTTTCCCCCAGTTTCACCCCAGCTGTGAGGTTGGAGGATAGATAGGCATGGTGTTTGGGGGAGGATGTCTACTTCACACACATCGTACACCAGTATTTTATCTTTAATGGAATATGGAGGTTGAGAATCATACCCAGGGCTTTCCATGCACTGCCCTGTACATACCTCATGACAGTTCTGTGAGGTCATTACAGGTGTCATCACCCATGAGGAAAGGGGCTCAGAGAAGGAAAGTTACTGTCTCCATTTGCCTGCTGGGCTCTGGATCCTAGGCGTTTTGACTCCGGACTCTGTGTTGACCTTTCCGCAAACACAGTGATGTGTATTTTAGGTCATGTCAGATGTCCCTGGGTCCCAGAGTGGTGGTTTCATAATATGTCTGATATAAAAGTGGTTATGACAAAATGCCATAGATCTCTGTATTCCCGTTATAGAATAGGATTTCTAGTTTTATTAGTATTAAAAGAATTGCTCGTGGATCCTGAGTCACACAGTTTTAGATGTTGGGATTGGACTGTATATACCTGTGGTTTGACGGAATTCCTCGTATTGGAATTTTCATTCATTCATACTTTCTTCTGGCACTAAATGAATGTCAGCTGTGTGTCAGCACCATGTTAGTTGCAGGAAATACAAAGATGAATAGGGTGTGGCTTCTCCTTCAGCAGCTGGTGGTGATGGATATCTCTGTAGTCAACTGAGAACTGATGTTGATGAGATGCTTTTCTCTCCTTAGCACAGTGCCCTTAGTAAGAGCTCTAAGGGACACAGAAGTGAAAAGTATCATTCTCGTTCTCACTGTGTTTTTGAGAAAACGGGGAAATACATTAGTGATCAGAATGAGTGGTTGGGCTTCTGGGGATAAAAAGGTGATGGGGAAATTGAGGTGAGCTTATGAAGGTTGAGGCACCAGGCTTTGCCATCATATGAGTGTACAACAACCATTTATTTAATCTTTCTTTGTTGTTCTGATTTTTCATTATTATAAAATCACACACACACACTTTTAAAGTTAGATTCCTAGGATAGAGCTATTGGGTCAAGGAAAATAAACATATTTGAGATTCTTGCCAAATTGCTTTCCGGAAAGGCTGTCGTGATTTTTCATTTCTACCAACAGTGTAGAAAAGTACAGCTCTCATTGTACTTAAAATACTTTTTTTGTTGATTAGCAACTGTAATTCCATCTGCAACCTTAATTCTTGTTTCACAGCTTCTGAAGATTAGGATGTAGATGTCTTTGGAAGGGACATTAGTCTACCTGCCACATTAGGTAAAGGGCATGGTTCAGTGGATGGAAGCCAATAGAGGATGACTATTTTATTATCACTTCCCAAAAGGGGTTCTGTGGAAATCTAGACTCTTCAAGCATACCAGCACATTGTCTGAAGTTTTCCACTTCCTGGTCTTAACTTCTCCGTTCCTTCTGACTGGTACTCATCCCCCATATTCTCCTACCACTTGTTCGTTCTCCAAGGATTGGAGCCAACTGCTCCCTTCTTCATGGTGTCTTCCTTGAGTCACCACAGCTGGAAAAAGGTGGCTTTAAGGTGGTTAAAGGATATCTATTTGAAGCAATAAGGTTATTCTAGGAGATGCGCTAACATTCTTTACCAAATATGTGAACTCGGACAAATTCCTTCATCTCTAGGGTTAGTTTTCTAATTTAAAGATGGAAGTCATGGTAAGTGCATCACAGATTTTCTGAAGGGATCAAACAGTATCATGTATATCATATATGACATGGTTTGTGAATTTATGACCTGGCGGGACCTTCATGTCAGACAAAAGAGAATTGCTAAAGGGGTTTAAACATTCTGTGTAATCAAGCCAGAAGCCAAATGGACCAACCTAATTGAAACTTACTTCTTTCAACATAAGCCTGTAAAGCATCTGAAGTGCAAGATGACTAGTTCTTTGAAATAAGGTTCAGTAGCACCAGTGCTTTTATTAAAGAGGAAGAATTCAGACAGTGCTCTGGAGTTGGTTATAAAAGTGTTATAATTCTGCAACAAAATGTGATTCCTATGAGATGTAACAGGCAAAACCAAATTAGTATTATTTCTGGAGTTAGAACCTCGTTAACTACTTTAGCTAAGTAGTTAAATACCTCCAATGACTCAATGTCTTCTTTGGTTGACACTTGAGATGATGTTTTCTTTTACAAAGGCCTTATGGAGGGTCAAACAAGATGGCATACATGGAAGCTCCTAGAACAGATCCTAGCTCAGAGATGCTTAATAAATCTTGAGCATACCTGCAACTGCTTCCAGCACAGTCTGATAGAAAAGTGATACATAGCCTCTGGCAACGAATGACCTATTTTATGTTCGGAGAGGAAAAGCCATTAGAATATTACAACTGCTGGTGGTACAATTTGTGCCTCTTCCTTTGATGATGAAATTATTGAAATGCACTGGTCTTTTATTATGGAAACACTAAAAGCGACATCTTGTATTTATATAAATTAGAGTTGGCCAATTATTGGCCCATGGAGATTTAGCCTGAAAATGTGCTTTATCTTGTCAACACAGTGCTTTATTGTTAACGCCGTGGCCATGGTCGCTGCTGCTAATTGTCTTTGCTGTTGCTCTTGTCATTATCATTGATTTAGGAACCAACGTTTAAAAATTTAAAGATGTTTTATTGAAAATCCAAATTTCTGTCTTCCCTTGAAAAACGGAAAGATCTAGCATTGCATAGCCAACATTTCTGCACAGTGGTAGTTAGCTACTGCTAAGTAGCAGCTGTCTCCGATAGGCAGTGCAGGGACCTTCTCCTCTGCCTCGGCCTCCCTCTCACAGATGACGCTGTCCATGGTTATTTGTTACTGTGTTTCCCCTGTAAATGTCATGATGGTGGTAAATGTTCAGCTTATGTGACTTGTTCCCTTACGTGGGGAGCCTGGATCTCTACCCTCCACACAGCAGTCACAAGGGCACAAATATGTTATGTTCCTGGGAACCTCCGGTCACATTTTCATCCATTGGTCAATACGTAAGCCTGTTTTAGGTGTGTTTCTGTTTAAGCGCATATATATATATGTATATATTCATCTGGCTCTGGTTCATTAACACTGAACTCATGACTGACAGCAGTGTAACTCATACCAGAACAAAGCCCGTCTAACAGTTTTCTGTGTGAGGAGGCACATCACAGCCTTCTTGCTTTTCGGAACACATTAGACAGGACTTTACCTCTACACTCAGAGGCCATTTTAAATACCAAAAATAAGCTCCAACCAAAAAGCCTGCTTTCTGTAGGGAAAGGGCCAGGAAAGAAGCAGCCTAGCAAGACAGAAAATTTTTGACAATAGTCGTTCTACCCTAGCCAAGGAACACAGGAAAAACAGTGGCTTCACCTCCACCCACACCAGCAAAGGCCAAGTGGGAGCCTAGATGTTCACCACTGCCAAGCTGTAACAAGCCACACCTTTCCCCCACCTGGCAAGAGCAGGTCTCCAGTAGGGAGCTAGATTTTCACTACTAGTGGGTGGTGACGAGAACTCCACCTAGTCTGGTTTACGTGGATAGTCTGGTTTACGTGGAGGCCCTCTGGGGAGCCTGGATCTCTACCTCGACATAGCAGTCACAAAGGCACAGATATCCCCAAGAGATCTTTGACAAAGTTTCAAAAGCAATTCTATAAAGCCTTTCCAGTAAACGGTCCTGAAGCAACTGGACATCCACAGGCCAAAAGAAAACAAAACAAAAATTCAACTTAAATCTCAGTCCTCATATAAAAGTTCACTCAGAGTCAATCACAGACTTAAATAAAATATAAAACTTTTAGGGAAAAAAAAATAGAGGCAAGCTTTGGGATCCAGAGCTAAGCAGAGAGTTTTTTTAAACTGGACACTAAAAGCGTGATCCATAAAAAAAATGGATAAATTCAACTTCGTCAAGATTAAAAACTTCTGTAAAATGTGTTACAGAGGGGATTAACAGGTGAGCTACAGGGAGAGGTATATGTGGTATATGAGGCAAAAGAGAAAATGCAGAAAACTCACCATCATGTCTTTACTTGGACCTCGAGGTCCCTAGACTGTTTGCTTTCTTTTTCACCTTTAAGAATCTTCTTTTGTTTGTTTTCTATATACTGTCTAGAGTTTTTAGCTGTACTTAGTGGGGATAGAAAAAAGTATGTCTACTCTATTTTTCCTGGAAGCAGAAGTCATGACAAGTACCTTTTTCTTTTTTTCTTTTCTTTTTTTTTTTTTTTTAATCCTCATTCTACAGATACAAGAACAAGTTCAGAGAAGTTGTGTGATGTACTCAAAGTTACACAGCTCTCAAATGATGTCACCCAAGCTACATAAGTGCAGTGCCAGTGGTCTTTGCTCTACATCTCCTTGGATCACCATATACACATAGACATGTCAACAGAAACATTCTCCAAGTGTATTCACAGTGCAACAGAGTCCATAGCAAAATAGCTCCCAGCTGTGAGTTCAATGAGCCATGAGAGACTGATGTGTTCATGGTCTATTTTACTTCTATTTCACTTGGTTTTATTCACGTTCTATTACACAATGGCTTTGAAATCAGTGGAAGGGGAGAACAATTATGAGGCCAGAAATGTTCCCAAGTGCTTGCAAACAAAAGGATCATTGATTGCAAAGCACAGAACTTCAAAAAGTGCTTCTGCACATGTGGCAAAAGAAGACAGATGAGAGAGTTTGCTGACAGTGTGAGAACCTGCACGATATTCTGAAATGACCGAATCTGGAAATGCGGGTGACATAATAAAAACAAAGGCACAGAAATACACTGGTAAAAATGTTTGTCAATATCCCCAGGATTAGCAGTTCAGCTGCCGTGTTTCTAAAGGAAATGTTTGTCTGTGTTGCAACCTGATAGCAATTCAATTTGTGTATGGATTGTTCACCATGCATTAAACTTCCTATTTTTCTGTAAAATGGACTTTTTTGACTGAAGAAAAATCACACCCCTAATGTACCTGTGCCATATGACCTATCTTTTCCTTTTTCCTATTTCCGTCACTACCAACCTCTTATGTGTTTCCTACGATCTCAGGTGTCTTCAGCTTGGCCCATCCCATCCCTTTCCCACTATGCTAACAAAATAAATCTCTCTTTGATGCTAGATGATCATGCATGTCGTCCAGAAACTTTCCTGGTTCCCTACAATCTTTAGGATTAAGTCTAGGTATTTTTTTATTTTTATTTTTTTTTTTTTGCGGTACGCGGGCCTCTCACTGTTGTGGCCTCTCCCGTTGCGGAGCACAGGCTCCGGACGCGCAGGCTCAGCGGCCATGGCTCACGGGCCCAGCCGCTCCGCGGCATGTGGGATCTTCCTGGACCGGGGCACGAACCCGTGTCCCCTGCATCAGCAGGCGGACTCTCAACCACTGCGCCACCAGGGAAGCCCAAGTCTAGGTATTTTTAACAGCAGCCAACAATAAGAAATCTGATATTCAGCAGCCTGTCCTCTGTTCTTTTCTTAGGTATTATCAGATCCGAGTGACCTTGAAGGTGTCCTCAAGGATCCCCCACAGACTGAGTGCCTCCATCCTTGGGCAGACAGGTAAGCAGGAGGATGGCAGCGGGGCACTTGTTCCCCGCTGGTAAGCCTTCATTTATCACTGTAAGCCAGGGCTTAGCAGAGTGCTAGATACATAAAGGCACTCAGTAAATCATTGTTGAATGCTGAATGAGTGGGTTTTGGAAATGGAGACCCACTGTTGCTTTGGCCATGTGTGTACGTTATTGCAAGGGGGACCTGGATGAAGGAAAAAACAAACAAACAAACACTCTCCCAGGAGCAGCTGGCATCTGAGGATAAACCTGGCTGTGGAGGTTGGCTAACGTCAAGTCAGGGAGGAAGAGGAAGGGAAATGGCATCCAGCAGATAGGTAAGAAGAAACCTGTTGTTGAAGAGAATTTGATATCATCTAGGTATAGGGGACTGAGTCAGCAGGCAGGTGTGGTAGCACTTTCTGTGCACAGCAAGGAGTCAATGCAGCACTCCTAGGGAAGAAGGATTGCCAAGAACAATCCAGGTTCTAACCTTGGAGAAGCTGGAGTATTAGTAGGTATCCAGGGCTCCCAGCAGTTTCAGTGTAATAGTGTTGAGTCCGAAATATAGAGCTTATTACATAAAAAATAAGGCTAGGCGTCAAGGTTATATTCTAACAGAAATATTTTCATTAGTAAATTTGGGAGAATGTATAGATCAGCCAGACCTGAAGAAGAAGAAACACTTCGGGATGGAAGCGGAAGTATGGAGATAAAAAGACAGAACTAGGTGAAACCTGCTTAACTTTCACTGTACAAGGTAGCCAAGAATATTATAGAAATCATATCCAGGAGAGTAAGAGTTCCAGTCATAGCTACACTTCCAAAAATTCATCTGGAGTTGCCCTGGCAATTAGACCACCCCATTGTTGACAGTGATATTATGGTGAGTAAAACTGCATGCAGTTGAATAACCACAAAGTGGGAGTGTAGATGTGGTGACCTGTTTATCTCGGAGTGGGAGATTCGGGGCAGAGTAGGCTACTTGGACCATGTAAGAAGGGACAATCAGGGGAGGCTGATGGTTTATGGGCAACAGGTTGACTCAAGCCTGTGATACAGAAAGAGAAAGATACTGGAGACCACTGCTGGAGACCACTGGCTCCTCCCCTGACTCTGGAAAGAGTTAAGCATTAAGTAGTAGTCAAGGCTCCACATTTCCAGGGAGGTCCTTCTCTTCCACCCTTCACTCTCCTCCTCTCTCCAGGAAATAAATCAGGCATCTAAGACTGGTGGTCACTCCCTCTCCTATGTGTATTCAGGATGCCTGCAGTTCCCCCACTGTGCTACCACCTGTGTCGTGCTCCTTCCCCAACCCAGCTTCTGCCAGAAGAAGGTTCATGGAAGTGAATGAGAAAGTAGAAGATTTGAACCCAAATCTTGCAGGAACTAGTCATGTGATCCCAGGCGTTAACAACTTGAGCTTCATTTCCTCACCTGAAACATGAGAATAAATATCCATCCTCTGTAGGGCTTTGTCTTAGACATTATAGCTCTAATTTTGTTTATTTGGGTCCTCTCTCTTTTCTTCTTGGTGAGCCTGGCCAGAGGTTTGTCAATTTTGTTTACTCTTTCAAAGAACCAGTTCTTGGTTTTACCGATTCTTTTTCTACTGTTTTTTAAATCTCTATTTATTTCCTCTCTGATCTTTATTATCTCCTTCCTTCTGCTGACTTTAGGTTTTGTTTGTTCTTCTTTTTCTAATTCTTTTAGGTGGAGGGTTAGGTTGTTTATTTGAGATTCTTCTTGTTTCTTAAAGAAGGCTTGTATTGCTATAAACTTTCCTCTAAGAACTGCTTTTGCTGCATCCCATAGATTTTATATGGTTGTACATCTTGGAGATTATAAATGAAAAGGGTGTTTTATATTTTACAGAGATTATTAAGGTAAATGTCCCAGGTTAGGAACTGGCACAAAGTAAGTGTCCAATCAGTCTGACGTGTGAGTGGTCACCTGATCAGGGGTTTGAAGCTGGGTTCTGGTCTCAGGGACAAGGCTGGACCTGGAAATCAAGTGGGATTAATGCTTAGCTGACTTGATGGATGCCATCCCCAGGTCCCCGACAAAGGACTCTGCTTCTTCTTGTGACTGTGTAGCTCAAGAGCTCAGTCCCTGTCTCTGGCTGAGCTGTCTCTTGGAGCTGAGAGGCCCAGCCGTGAGGATCAGAGGACTGCTGGGCATCCATCAGCTGGCAGAGCCCAGCAAGCAGCTTGGGGAAAGGAGGACTCCTGCTGGAGCTGCACAGAGACAAAAAAAAGAAAAATGAAATGCAGTTTGGGGAAAAAAAGGCTATTTTCTTCTTTGGTCTAGTTTGACATGGGGATAATTGTGGACCACTTGGTAGGCCCTTGAGTTTACATGAGTATGATATTTAGAACAGAAGGCCCATATGGAGGTCAGCAGTAATTACAGTAGGGATGGCTCCATGGGTGAGGAATAGATAGTGTTTGCGATTTCTTCCTCAAGGTGAATTTTCCAATTTTAGTGTTTTCAGTTAGACGTTGCCTCATTACAAAGCACTCCGAAGCTTAGTGGTTCAAAACAACAATTTATTCTTGATGTTTTGAGTTGGCTGGGCTCAGCCAGGTCATTTGTACACTGCTTTCAGCTGGGATCTCAGTGGAGGACAGATTACCCACGATCATAACATCAGACGTGTCTTCACACACATCTGATCTCTCAGTTGAGGTGGCTGAACTGCCTAAGGGAATGGTCCAGCTGTCTCCAGTTGGGTGTCCAACTTCTTCTATGGTAGCTCAGGTCACCAAGGGAAAGAAAATGGAAGTTTCCAGGTCTCTTAAGGGCTAGACTGGGAAATGGCACAGGGTCTGTCCTCCACATTCCATTGGTCAAGGCCGATTGCAAGGCCAGTCCAGCTTCAAGGCAGGAGTGGAATATTCTCCAACCCTTCATGGAGCAACTTCTGTATGTACAGCAAAGGGAGAATGTTCCAGCAGTCACATTTACATCCAATCACCCAGACATATTTCCCGTTACCTGCATGTAGTTCTCAGTAAAAAAGAAAATATATATATATGTTTAGTCGAGTCCTGATATATTGAGAAATCACCAGAAGGAGTCAAAACACTTGATGTCGTTGACACTTATTAGTTGAGTGATCTTATTGGGACAAATCATTTAATTTGTTTTTTTGGTTGCATTTATCTCTAAAACAGAAATAGGAAAAGCTTTCTCTGTCTAAAGAGGCAGAATTCAGGAGTGGTGCAGGACACACACTCAGAAATTTCTGGGTTCAAATCCTGCTTCCGACTCTTCTCGGCCATGTGGATTTAGGAAAGTTATTTTAGCCAATTTGGTGTTTTGGGTTCTTCACCTATAAAGTGGGGCTGGTAGGAGGTCCCTACCTCATAGGTTTATGTTAAGGTTTGAATGAGTTATGCAAGGAAATGACTAGAGTGGTCCTGGCACACGGTAAGCCCACAATAACCACTAGCAAGCGTAAGTGATGCTATTATGCATTCAGTAGTTGTTTACTTAGTAGCAGCTGCCCCAGGCTGGTCCCATGGAACACATCCCTGGGGATGAGAAGGTTCCTTCCTGCTCTGGAGGCACCCACAGTCTTCCTGGGGAGACAGAGGTGTCACACTAACAATACAGTAGAGGTGGAAGCTGACACAGCTCATCTGAGACAGTGAGAGCTGGAAGGCTGAGCAGAAGTTGGCCGTGCAGGCAAAGGAAGGGAAGGATGTTCTCGGCAGAGGGACCAGGCCCCGATGTCCCTGGGACCTGAGCAAGGGTGTTCCTGGGATGATGAGAGATCTGGCGTGGCGGGTGATAAGGACGGAGACAAAATGAGAAGAGAAACCTTGGCGGCCGGGTTTGGAGGCCACGATGTGCCATGTGGAGCAGATTGATTTCATCTCAGAGGCACAGCCAGATGAAATGAAAGCACTAGGAAGACATAAATCCAATGCTGTTCAAGCACAAGACGTTGCTGCACAAATTAAGGGGCAGAATTATACAGTCTTTCTCTCTTTTTAGATATATCTGTTCTCTGGTAGCCATATGATATGGAAATGTGTTTCAACCATGTAGGTGACTTGGATTCTGCTTCTCTAGATGGGAAATACTTTGGCGTTGGGTTTTCCGAGGTAGGTGTTTATGATTTGATTCTGTGAATAAGAAAAAATAGTAACTCCCCATGTGAAATGTAGCCGTAACCTGTATACTATGGTGTTTTCTTTTCTTCTGTACTTTTAAAAAAGGTGACTTGGGACAGGTTTCTGTGGTAAATGGATAGTTCCTTCTTGTCTGAGGTAGCGACATATCTTGTAAAATAGACTAGGACAGACTCTGAGCTTGTACCAGGTAAGAGCAGTCCTCCCCTGGGCATTCTAGAAAGATGACCACATTACAGAAGGGACATGTGTGTGAACAGGTGACTGTACCCCAACTGGAACAGTGCATCACATCTGCTCCTGGCGCTTGGTGCCAGGCATAAAGGGAGCTACTTCTCTGTAGATGTGGAAGAGTGGGTGATTCGGGCCAGTGGTCAGTACGACTCTGAAGGCCACTGGGTCTTGGTCATCACCCAAAATAGAAAAGTATGAATTGTAGGTGATCCCCTAATTGTTCACTGACACCAGGATATCCCTGGGCTGTTCCAAACCTTTTCAAGTTCCTCCTATAAGCCGAAGTCCTGGGTGCCAAGAGGTACAGAGGTGAATGATGGTCAATGAAAATATAAGGGTCAAGGGATTCCAGGAAGAGAAACCAGAAGTAAGAAATTTTTTAAAAAATGTGATTCTGTTTGCTTCAAAGGCTTACATTTTGTGGGTCTCACAGCTTTGTTCTCTCTTCGGAGTTCAGGGTTACAGGTAATTGACATGTCTGCATCTGTGAATGAATGTTACGGATACGTAGCCTTGGTGATTTCCTTCCACCAAAATGATGCTATTTAATAGATTGTGCAGTCCTTCCTACCTGGAGACGTTAAAAAAAATATTATTTTCCCTTAGAGGGATGATCACTTAAGGGAAAATAGGGGGAGGGGGAGGGGTGCTTCCTAAACCGATTGAGGCTGTGCTAGGCGGTGCGGCCCAGGCATCTGCTAGTCACCGCTCATCGAAGCAGCAGAAAGGATGAGCAGTAAATTGTGAACGTGTAAAAATGGCCGTGATTAGTTTTAGTCATGTTTTGAGAGGTAATTTCCCTTTCCATTAAGCAGAAGCTTTTATGCGTTTCACCGTGTTAAGGGGTGGGGAGAGACATTTATTCTTCAAATGAATCAAACTAACTTCTTTTCAGGGTCCATTAACGTACCCCTACATATCAAATATGCTTGTTTTCATGGAGAATGTTAAGCAGGTAAAACACTCCAGCTCCCAGGCTCTGAGTGCCCACCTGGGGCCGGAGGAGACTGATGCTCAGGGCTGTCAGGAAGGATGTGCCTGGGTGAGCCGAGGCTTGAAGGATGCTCTCCCCTCTGGTCCTCGCAGCAGTCAACTGAGAAACACCGAAGCCAGGGCCCCTCACCTTGGACTCCCAGTGCAAGCTGGGAATCTTCTCTGCCAGCTGGTGCGGTGACCCAGCTCCCTGGGGGTCCAAGTCAGAATTGTTGCCTATCCTTTGTCCTTGAGATCAAGTCTTAAAGTCTGCTTGACCTCCAAGGTTCTTCTTTGGGAAGCTTTCTCCAGTCTCTTGTACCACGGTTCACGCCTCTCTGCCTCTGCTTTTGCTTTCCATGCCTATCCCTCCTTTCCTCACCCTCTCACCCCGCTAGTCCCACTAGGCTGGCAGAAAGGATTTATGCTGGTTCTCCAAGGGTGATCCCTTGCCCCTGGCAGAATTGCTCCTTCCCTGTCTGAGCATATCCTCTTCACTACCTGTACACACACAGCACGTGCCCCTCCCCCATTTGTGGGCTTCTCCTGCCCCTTTGCTCTCAGTACCTGCACCTGGGACTTTCCCTGGAGGATCGCCCCAGGCTCCCAGAAGCACTCTGCCCAAGATCTGAACGTGCCTGGGAGTTGGAAGCCCACCGTCCCCCATCCCCTCCCCACCCAATCCCTGCCATGAACCAGTGAGTATTAGTGCAGGGATACAGAAGCCCATCTCCTGTCTCACGATGGGACAGACTGAGATGTAGCTCACCCTCCAGAGTCCCCTGCAGGATCAGGCTGGCGCTGCCTTCTTGGGGACCTGTGCTGAAATCCACCCTTGCCTGTCTTCCTTCCTTTCCCTGCCCTGTGTCCCCACGTCCCAGGTGGTCTCACTGGGCACACCTGTGCTAAATCACCTGCACACAGGTCCTCTTCTCTGGATGTGCTGTTCATCATCTGTGTCCAGAAACCACTAGAAGAGGTACTGCAGTTCGTTCATTATCATATGTGAGGTGTGGTGTGAAGTTAGCCAGACCTGCGTTCACCTGGGTTCCTTGTGACCCTGAGCCAGTAGCCTTTGGGTTTAATCCCTATAGAAATGACCCTGAGGGCTGTTTTGGGGATCAGTTAATGTACTGTATATGGGTAGCGAATGGACTTCCTGTCGCATTGGGAGCCTGCATGTACACCTACACATCAAAGCGTGACCTCCTTGATCACCCTCCTGCCACATTTTCCAGGGATGGTCCCCTAATCGATCCCGCATTTAATGCATTTTCTGTGGAGATACTTACACAGCATCAAATCCCAGATTCTAAAGCCGGCTGTGTATGAGGCACAGTTGACACAGAGCTTGATGGCTGACCCTGCTCTCCTGGAGCTCAAGGACTGGGGTGGGGAACCACGGGGTGAGTGACAAGGGCTCAGGAGGAGGGAGGCCCTGGGGGCCCAGGGCTCAGGACAGCCTTCCCTCGAAGGCCCGACTGCTGTCTTCCTGAGTCTGTCTTCTGTGAGCACACCTGACCTCCAGGTGTCCCGACTGTAGGTCCAGGTCGTCAGTGCAAATCTCTCTGTGCTCAGAAAGTGAGCAGAGTCCCGCCACCGGGTCTTCACAGCCTCAGCTGCCCTGCCATCGGCACACCTGCCCTGGTGCTTCCCTCCACGCTGAGCAAGGCTCCTGGGCCCCCTGCCTGCTCTTCACTCAGACAGCAGCACCACCGGCGCGCACCTGCACGGCAAAGCTGCACCTGGGGAACCGCATTTCAGGGAAACACACCTAGAGAAAAAGGCGAGGGAGAGCACGGGCTCCCTGAAGCATAGGCCAGAGATGATACACACACATCAGAGCTGCTTCCCTTGCGGATGGGAGAGAGCAATCTTTATCTCTAGAGCACTACACACAGGCTCCAGAACCAGGTGGCTGAGTCCCAGTCACTCTGGGTGACCTTGGGCTTGTTTCTAACCTCCCTGTGCCTCATTTTCCTTCTCTGTAACATGGGAATAGTGATAACAATAACAACAGCAGTAGTAATAATAATAATAATACCTTCTTCATAGGGTTGTAAGAATTTAAAATGTTAATGCACATAAGCACGCAGAGGGGAGCCTGACATCCTAAGCCCTCAATAAATCCCGGCTATTTTTAAGTTCTATTACACCAGCCAGAGTCAGCAGACTTGGGTGAAATTTGCATGAACTGAAATGTTAGTCCTGATGGGTTTTGCTCATTCGGGAAAATGTTTCTCGGGTGCCTCCGGTGTGTCAGGCACTGTTTCTGGAGCTCTTGAGCCCCCAGATGCCCAGCTACAGATGTTGTCTTCAGAAGCAGTGAACTTCCCATCGCTGGAGGTTTCAAGCAGAGGTTTTCGCATGGTACGAGACAGCGGCCGATGAAAAGAACATTGTATGAGAGTGTTCATATAGGCAGAGTCATTCTAGTTTTTCTTGAAATGAAGAGACATTATCATGGTTATTATTATTATCGTTATCATTATTATATACTTAGGGATATAAATTAATCCTCAGTGTGGAAGTTGATGCTTACATTAACACACCAAAGTGCTGGTCATGTTGCTTTCTTCAGTTCTGGCTCCCTGGTGCCTGCCAGAGCACCTGGGGCACAGCTGGCTTCACAGGCTTGTTTACTGCCTTAGTGAATACAAGACCAGAGGGCAGAACTTGAGCCAGAATGAAAGGAAGAGGGAGACTGAATCCCATACCATTAAAGAAAGAGCAAGCTTTTGAAGGCTCAGCGAACAGGTTGTTTTGGGGGGGAAGCATTTCAGTGGGAAAGGATGCTGTTTCGACTTCTCAACAGTCAAATAGTTGTTCAAAAAAAAAAAAAAAGCTGATGATTATTTAGAAAAAAGCAAAGTATCCCAAAGAGGCAGGCTAACTTCTTCCTGATTTGGCCAAGTGGTCACAGAGAATCTAAGAATGGCCCATGCTGTGTGGAATTTGGAGTAACAACACGGAAGGTGTCCAGGAAGTGGCGGGGAGATGTTCAGGACCCCCTCAAACCACAGCTGAGTTTCTCCCAATGTAAATCAAATAGTTGTTAAAAAAAAAAAAAAAAGCTGATGATTATTTAGAAAAAAGCAAAGTATCCCAAAGAGGCAGGCTAACTTCTTCCTGATTTGGCCAAGTGGTCACAAAGAATCTAAGAATGGCCCATGCTGTGTGGAATTTGGAGTAACAACACGGAAGGTGTCCAGGAAGTGGCGGGGAGATGTTCAGGACCCCCTCAAACCACAGCTGAGTTTCTCCCAATGTGGTGCAAGGACCTCCCCTCCCAGGACACCCTAGGGACTAGCAAGCGGCCAGTTTCTTGATCCCTCCTCCCATGCCTCCTAAGTCAGACTCTAAGATATACCTGGATAAAATACCAAAGAGGAAATTCACATGCGGACGCACAGAGCAGAACCTTGGAATTCTGTAATTGCAGCTAATAAGCTGGTGCTAACGATGGACAATTGGATGATTTAGTCTTCTCCCCTCAGTGACTTACAGTTACAGGAAGAGATTCTGAAGTCTTAACACCGTAATGTAAAAGACAGGTCCCTGAGGATGGTCCTATGTGGCAGAGGGTCTTTATTCCTGATCTGCTGACAGGTGCGTTTTTATCCAGTGCCTCTGGAAAACAGTGCAGTCATGAAATGAAAAGAAATATTTTCCTCTGAGCTGGCTGAGGCTGATAATAGTAACTGCCGTAAACTGCAGAAAGCCGCTCCTGTTCGGTCCAAACTCTGCTGGATATTCACCCTGTCTTGGGCATAAGCTCTTTTTTCACTGTGAGGAATGATAAAGTCTATCTTGTCCAGTATTCTCACATGGAAAATGAGGGAGTCTTCGTCCCCGTTTACATGTGGATTTTTTTTTTAATTCAAGGGAGCACACAGAGGAAGAGTCAGGTGTATCAGAACCTCTGGTTCTGGGGAGGTTCTGGGAGGGAGGAGGAACATATTTAAGGGTAAAAGTCCTGCTAATGGAGATTCTGTACTCCCCACACTGGGCGCCAGAGCCATTTCAAAACCGCTATCAGGTCTTGCTCTTGCCTTTTTATAGAGTGTCTTCGATTCATGGTGCTATTTATGCGCGCCCAGTAAAAAATGAGGAAAATATTACTTGAGGCTTCACTCAGAGCAAAATTCCCCGACAGCTGCCCAATGATTTGAACACGAGCCATTTTAAAGCAGAGTAGGGTTGTCCTGGAGAGTGGGGTTACTGGAGCAGGCTTTCTCACAGATTGGCTTTCCATGCATCTATCAAATAACCCTTTCTTTCTAAGGACAGCCCAAAATAAGAGGATGGATTTATGTGAAAACTGCTCATGCTGGAAAATTAACAGAAAATTCCTATCTTACCTTTACATATCCGTAGGGTATTTGGACAGTTACAGAAACAGGATTTCCCACTTTGTCTTGGTGGCTAATTCTGAAGATCCCAAGGAGAGGCTATGAGGAACACATACTCTCTGAAGAGCATGGCTTTTACTCAGAATGTTCTTGAAAGAAAAGCATGAGAGTTTTGTTTCTTTTTATTCCATTAATTTTGTTTTTGTAATAATACATCCACTTTAAGTAGACAGTGATTTTTTTTTTTTTTTTTGTGGTACGCGGGCCTCTCACTGTTGTGGCCTCTCCCGTTGCGGAGCACAGGCTCCGGACGCGCAGGCTCAGCGGCCAAGGCTCACGGGCACAGCCACTCCGCGGCATGTGGGATCTTCCCGGACCGGGGTGCGAACCCACGTCCCCTGCATCGGCAGGCGGACTCTCAACCACTGCGCCACCAGGGAAGCCCAAGACAGTGATTTTTAAAAGACTTTACTTAGCATGACCCAGCACGCACATATTCTCAGGGAAACTTTAAGGTAATATAGATGCACAGAGCCATCCAGCCTGAGAATTTTTTTAAAAAATTTATTTTACTGCAGTATAGTTGATTTACACTGTTGTTTCTGTGGCATGTGGGATCTTCCCGGACTGGGGCACAAACCCGTGTCCCCTGCATCGGCAGGCGGACTCTCAACCACTGCACCACCAGGGAAGCCCAAGACAGTGGCTTTTTAAAGACTTTACTTAACATGACCCAGGACGCACATATTCTCAGGGAAACTTTAAGGTAATATAGATGCACAGAGCCATCCAGCCTGAGAATTTTTTTAAAAAATTTATTTTACTGCAGTATAGTTGATTTACACTGTTGTTAATTCCTGCTGTTCTGCAAAGTGATTCAGTTATACATATATATACATTCTTTTTCAGATTCTTTTCCATTATGGTTTATGCCAGGATATTGACTATAGTTCCCTGTGCTGTGCAGTAGGACCTTGTTTATCCATCCTGTATATAATAGTTTGCATCTGCTAATCCCACACTCCAAGTCCATCCCTTCTCTACCTCACCTCCCCCTTGGCAACCACTAGTCTGTTCTCCACGTCTGTGAATCTATTTCGTAGATAAGTTCACTCGTGTCGTAGTTTAGATTCCACACACAAGCGATATCATACGGTGTTTGTCTTTCTCTGTCTGACTTACTTCACTTAGCGTGATCGTCTCTAGGTCCATCCATGTTGCTGCACATCAGCCTGAGGAGTTTTCAGTCCATATCCAATGCAATGATCGTTCTCCATCACTCTCAGGACTCAACTCATTTTAGTTCGCCACTGCCAAAGGCTGACCTGCATCACCTTCACACAAAAGCCAGGGTAGTACCTTTTACAGATAATTTGGATTATGTTGGACCGCTACTGAAAGTCTTCTAATGATGATACAGAGTGCTTGATATACACCAGGCACCGTTCTGTATTCTTTGCATATATTAAATTTTCTCACTTCTCATAGCTCCATAGGGTAGGTGCTATTATTATCCCCACTTTATAGATAAAGGTGCTGATGTGCACATCCGGGAAGAGGCTGGGGTGAGGTCCCATTCAGGCGGTCTGGCTCTTAACTACTGCATCATATTGCTTCGTGCAGACCGTCGAACAAAGTACAGAGTCCTTAGCAGGTCTTGATTGGCCCCTGTATGGTCTGATCCTTGACTTTCCACTTAAACGCATCTTCTCCCTTCTACCCCATCACTCTTACTCTTCCTTGAATCACCAAGCTCATTCCCAACTCAGAGCTTCTGAACTTAGGGGGTCCTTCCACTGTGAAGTTGGTCATTCCTCTGCAATCTTCACCTAGCTTATTTTCTCAGTGAATCCAGGTCAGGTCTCTGCTCAGATGTCACCTCCTCAGAGAGGCTCCTTGCCCAGTTATTAAAAAAAAAAATAGATTTCCTGTTATAACTCAATTTCTTATTCTGCTTTATTTTTCTTCGCACCACTTCAGCTAGTTTTATTCCATGTGTGTTTATTGTCTGTGTCTCCTCTAAGATTTGGTAATAATGCTACTTTCAGTAAATCATCACTGTTTTCTGTGTGCCACGAAATAGAATATTTCAAATATGTTACGTATTTATGTGTATGGATTTACTTTATTATCACACCTTCCCTAAGTGATAAGTTACAGGAATAGGTCCCATTGTACAGAAGAGGAAGTTCAGGCATGCAGAGCTCATGGACTGGCTCAAGGCCTCCCAGGTAGTGAGTCTTGGAGTAAGGATTCAACCCCAGTGAGTCGGGCTCCAGGGTCTGGCAGGTCCCTACTCCACCCGCAGTGCTAAGGACAGGACTTGTTGCTGAGCATCAGCTGGAGGAATAAATCAGCAGTGTTGATACATGGCCCTGCCACCCACCTGGTCCTGCAAGATGGGCCAGAATTACTCCTTGAACCCCTCCACCAGCACCCCCTCCACACTGCATCAAATTTCAAGTCCTATCAGTTGGGACTTTCTCCTCCTTCTCGGGTCTTCCGGGTCCTCTCCAAGCCCACTGACATCACTCTGGTCAGGCTCAGTCTTCTTTCCTGGGCTCGGCCTCCTCCCCAGCCTCACTCGCTTCACATTGCAGCCCTCATCACTCCCGTGGACACTGTAGTAGCAAAATCAGACCTTCAGGGGCTGCCCCGCCGGTGTCCCGTGGATGTGCTTTTAGGGTACTGCACGTCATCCCAATTTTACTATTTAAATATTTTCAACCTTTTTTAGAAGAGGCAGTGAACCACATGTTCATGCCATTGTTTCAATGAGTGTTTACACATGGAAGACCCATCGAACAGCACAAAAACGGCATCTACAGTCTATCTGGGTTCAATCCCTGGTTCCACGTCTTTGAAACTGAAACAAGTGCCCAGTGCCTCTGTTTCCTCCACACAGGAAACTCAGGGCTGCTTCCAGGGAAGATTTAAGCTGAGGTTCATTCATGCAGAGTCACCAGCAAATACCCAGAGATTCATGTCAGCACTGGGGATACGTTTCCACGTGGAGGTTCTGTGGGTTTTGAAGAGAAGGCAGCCAAGGACGGCTGGGGCCCCATGAACACCTAGGCTGAGCAGAGGAACAGAAGCTCATGAAGATGCCTGAGGAGGGAAGCCAGAGAACTGAGAGAAGAAACAAGGATGGGACTGTGTTGGAAAGAGGGAGTCTCAGTCCACAGTACCAAACGTTTAGAGAGAGTATTTTTTTTTTCTTAATTGAAGTATAGTTGATTTACAATGTTGTGTTGATTTCTGTCATACAGCATAGTGATTCAGTATATATGTACGTATACACATACATATTCTTTTTCATATTCTTTTCCATATGGTTTATCACAGGATTCTGAATATAGTTACCTGTACTATACAGTAAGACCTTGTTGTTTATCCATTCTGTATATACTAGTTTGCATCTGCTAACCGCAAACTCCCACTCCATCCCTCCCCCACCCCTTCCTCCCCCTTGACAACCACAAGTCTGTCCTCTATGTCTGTGAGTCTGTTTCTGTCTAGTAGCTAAGTTCATCTGTGTCATATTTTAGATTCCACATATAAGTGGTATCATATGGTGTTTGTCTTTCTCTTTCTAACTTCACTTAGTATGATAATTAGAGAGAGGTTTTTTTGATACAGCGTAGGAAGCATCCAGTAGCTGGACATTTCTAAGCTTTATCTTCAAGGTCTTTGAAATAAAACCTTTCAAGTTTTCCCCTGACACACGCCCTGGCTCAGCCTGGGCTATTTCCCGTTTCCCTCAGGAAGTAGTTGCCTTTGCTTGTTCTGTGATACCTACCAGATGTGCTTAGCCCACCCCCTCTGTTTTTCCTTGCTTATGTCCTACTGTATTACCAGATCATCACATTCCTTTTCCTATTTACACAAGCTTTTTATCTTCCACGTAAGAGTGACCTTGCTTCTCAGAATCTTCCCATATTTCATCTGAACGTTCTTGGTAATTCTTACTTCTTATTACCATGTATTCACGTTGCATGTGCACCAGCATTCCCACTAGTGTGCAGGCACCCAGAGGTAGGACACTATGCATCTCCCTTTGTCTGTCCTCCCCTTTGCTTCCTTGCTCCTACTTCTCCTTTAGGACTTTTCTTTTTTTTTTTTTAACATCTTTATTGGGGTATAATTGCTTTACAATGGTGTGTTAGTTTCTGCTTTATAACAAAGTGAATCAGTTATACATATACATATGTTCCCACATCTCTTCCCTCTTGCATCTCCCTCCCTCCCACCCTATCCCACCCCTCCAGGCGGTCACAAAGCACCGAGCTGATCTCCCTGTGCCATGGGCTGCTTCCCACTAGCCATCTACCTAACGTTTGTTAGTGTGTATATGTCCATGACTCTCTCTCGCCCTGTCACAGCTCACCCTTCCCCCTCCCCATATCCTCAAGTCCGTTCTCCAGTAGGTCTGTGTCTTTATTCCTGTCTTACCCCTAGGTTCTTCATGACATTTTTTTCTCTTCTTAAATTCCATATATATGTGTTAGCATATGGTATTTGTCTTTCTCTTTCTGCCTTCACTCTGTATGACAGACTCTAGGTCTATCCACCTCATTACAAATAGCTCCATTTCGTTTCTTTTTATGGCTGAGTAATATTGCATTGTATATATGTGCCGCATCTTCTTTATCCAGTCATCCGATGATGGGCACTTAGGTTGCTTCCAAGGACTTTTCTTGAAGTCCATTTCCCCCAGGAAGCCTCCCCTGAGCTGGCTGAGTGCTGGTGCCTTTGCTTTGTGGCAGTCATCATGATATGCACGTATTCCTGTGAAAACCACTTGACTCGTCTCTTGGTCCCTGCGGCCTAGAACTCAGTGAAGGTGGGGATCGTGCTGTTATGACTCCTTTCCGTTCTCAGCGTGTGGCCCAGTACCCAATGCCGGGTACCCATCAGGGACAGCACTCATGTGCTATAGATAAGGAGACATTGCCTCTAGAAAATTGTAGCCCTGAAGGTTCAGTGTCAAAGTCACCGTGGGAACCTGCATGCCAGGTTCCTAGACCAGTGCCCTTCCTACTAGACTAGACTTTTCTTACCTTGGAGCACAGTCTGAGAAACCCATCCCCTGGGAGCCTTTACTGTTTTTGGGTGTCAGTCTTCCTTGGGCTTGTGCATTTGAGGAGTCTGGGCAAAGGGCTTCTAACCAAAGGGATGAACCAGCCGTCCTGGGATTTTAGAGTTGCATCAGGAGTTGTGAGGAACTATTGTGATCTAAATCTTTCTGGTTAGTTCACTTTCATTGAGAAAAGACTCCAAAGATCATTGCCTTGAAGGCATTGAAATAAGAACCAGAGAAAATAGACTTAAGTGCAAAATACATCAGAGTTTTAGGGCCAAAAGGAACTTTAAAGATTAAGTGACACAGAGCACCGAGCTGATCTCCCTGTGCTGTGCGGCTGCTTCCCACTAGCTATCTGTTTTACATTTGGTAGTATATATAAGTCCATGTCACTCTCTCACTTCATCCCAGCTTACCCTTCCCCCTCCCCGTGTCCTCAAGTCCATTCTCTACATCTGTATCTTTATTCCTGTCTTGCCTCTAGGTTCTTCATAACCTTTTTTTTTTTTTAGATTCCATATATATGTGTTAGCATAACAGTAATTTTCTCTTTCCGACTTACTTCACTCTAGAGGGGTGGGATAGGGAGGGTGGGAGGGAGATGCGAGAGGGAGGGGATATGGGGATATATGTATACATACAGCTGATTCACTTTGTTATACAGCAGAAACTAACACAACATTGTAAAGCAATTATACTCCAATAAAGATGTTAAAAAAAAAAAGAATGTACCACTAGGCAACATGCAAAAAATAAATTAAAAAAAAAAAAAGAAAGATTAAGTGGAAACCTTACAGACCCAGAGTCATTAAATGAATTGACCGAGGTCGCTAGTCAATGGAAAAGCTGCTATTTTAATTCAAGAACTTGAAATCTAATGAACATTTTCACGATAAATGATTGTTTTTGCTCCATTATGAAAAAGGCCCTCCATTTGCAGTTTGAAGAGTCAGAAATTCATTTAAAATTCCTGAGTTTTAATTTCCCCTGGGGAAGAAGAGGCCTGTTTTTTGTTGTTCAACCAAATGGCTCAAACAGCATGAAGCTCTAGCATGGTAAGTGGCAGTCTTGAAGCAGCTGACTTTTTGGATTCTATACTCACTTTTTCTGTCGACAGTGACCTAATTTTCCTTGGGAAGTGTCCCTCTTCCATCCTCTCAGCAGTGTGGCCTATTGATTCCCAGCTCTAGGCCTGGCTTTGATGGGCTCAAGCAATCAGTATATGCCTGGGCCCTGGACAAGGACCTCCAAGGAGGGACCTGTCTTCTCTCTCTAGCCTCCTGGTTATTGGGGTGCTAGGATGACAATTCTGAGACTGCTGTGCCCATGGTCCCATTGTATGAAGAGCCTTGGGATGTCTACTGAACAGTCAAAGGGATGTGGAGAAAGAGAAAGCAGAGAGGCATTCAGGGTTTTGAGTTTCATCCCTTGGCCAAGGAATCAAGCCATACTTGAAGCTAGTGCTACTATTGGATTGAGAAGTTTTCTTTCTTGTTGAAGACAGTTTGAACTTTCTGGCCCTTGGAACAGCTGTCTCATGAATACAGATGTTTAATAAGAATTTCCTTAATTCCTCTTAATTTAAAGTAAATGTCCTTGAAGACTAGAGTAGACAGTCTGATGTCTCATTCTTACTTTAAGAATCACTGATTTCGTTCCGTAAGGACCTGCCAGACACAGGTTTCTCCACCAACAAGATTATGACCCCCCCAGGTTGGGGAATTTGATGTAAGTCTTGGTCACGTCCGTATTCTCCTGCAGCACTTGGCACAAGTGGGCACCCAGTAACAGTGCATTTAATGGATGAATGAACAAACTTAATTTGTTTCCCACAGGGTTCACGGGAGCTAATGGTAGAAGAGAGACTAATAAAGGAATCAACATTAATTGGCCATCTCATTAATTTGCTGCATAAGTAACACCATTCTGTCATTTTAACAATTTCAGTATTTTATGAATTGGATTGCATAAGTGATCTATGACTAAATTCTCCTTGAGCACGTTACAAATCAGGCTCCAAATATTTTTGCCCACTATCCCATCCCCAAAGAAACCATGGCTAACTTGCGGGTCTACGTTCTCTGCATTTCATTTCGTGTTCTACTCACCAAGAGATAATGGGTAGATTTTATTTTCTTCTTACTTTGACAGAGTCTGTTCACATATGCAGGTGGAGACCGAGGTGTGCTGTGGTCATCTCACACCTGCGCCTGAGAGTTGACTGTGTGCATCTCTTCTCGGGTTTGGTGACTTCATGTGGGTAGCTTGAAACTGGCCATGGAGGGGGTGGAGGACTGTTTGCACCAGGAAATCAGCAAACGTTACAGATCAGTTCTGTTTGGAAGACAGTTTTTAGACTTGTGCTGGCACACCACTGTTCGGGGGGCATTTGCACACAATGACAGCTCAGGCAACATTGCTGTGCCGCCTCCTTGTGCGAATGTGTGAGGACCTGCTCTAGATGACAAAAAGCCCTGTTGCTAAAGCATCTATCGGGCGTGCAGATGTGCAGATTTAAATGAAAGAAAACTGCCAGAAGGCGTTTCAAAGTTCCAGTTCAGACTTCCACCAGCAGTTCATGAGGATATTTCCCTGCACAAATCTAGTATCTTGTTTTGTCTGCCTTTCCCTAATAGCTTTCCTTTCATGTGTTTATGAGCTATTCTTATTTTCCCTTTTATGAGTTTCCCATTTACAACCTTTGCTGCTGTTTTTGGACGATTTGCTCCTTATTGATGTAATTTTGTCTCCTACCTCCTGCCAAGCACAGCTTTGCTCACAATTCCTTGATGTATCGTGTAGAAAATATCTTCTCCTAGTCTGTAGCTTGTCCTTTATCTTTGTTTTAGACAAAGTCATGCTAACCTTTGGAGTCTGATGTTTCAAAGCTTTTGCTTCTCAGCTTAAGTTGAGCTTTCCTGTCAGTCCTACAAATGGGGATGTATTCTTCCCAGCAATCTATGGTTATAGTCAACAGTATTCCCAGTTATAGCTGGGGAAACTGAGGCTTAGGGAGGAACATGGTGGGACGGGGATTTGTATCTGGGTCTGTTTGGCTTCACCATCATTTTCATGTGAGCTGGTGTTCCATGCTGCTAATGGGGTGCAACCTCAGGGGTCCCGTATCAGCAACTCCACACACCTCCCTGCTGGCTCAGCCTGCCCTGGATCTCCATCTGATAATTGGATGTCTTTCACTCACATAGACTTCCCCTGCCGGGATCTTCTTGTCACTCACGTGGTTCCCCTGAGCTGGCCTTAAAATGGCACCAGGTCAGCTCTCCCTACAGATCTCATGTCTGGTCCATAAATAATGTCTCCTTTGCCTCAACAAATTCTGAATGTCTAAGCTTATCCCAATGCATTAACCTCTCTCCTGCATGGAGTGGCCTTAACTTTTTGAGAAGTCAAACATGCACTGGTCCTCCGGTCCCCGAACTGGAGGGATCTGTATTAAGCTGTTTGGGTAGGCCCTCCGTGCTTGGATGAGAGGAGGTGACACCTTTTCTCTCCTCCTTTGGAGGTGGTGTAAATAGAGACTGACTTCATAGCAACAGCTTTCTCCAAACATCTGTATGCTTGTTCTCTCTAAACCTCTTTCTTCCCTCTCTACCTGATGCCATGTCACTCCTCTAATCTAACTGAGGAATTTAGAGTCGTGGTTCTCATCCACTCCCTTTGTGAGCCTTGATTTTGAGTCTAGCCCTTCACATTGGTTTGTAGGGTCTGTTGTGGCCACTGTCAAACTTCAGTTGTCATAGCCCATAAGATGCCTCTTCTCACCTTTAGGTCATACGCTTCCCGCACCCCAGATTAAGTGTGCCATATTCCCTTCCGTTTCTCTTTTTGTAGCATGTATGACGTTATAACTGAATGATTACTCGAGCATTTCTTTCCCCCCCGCCTTACCACAGTGTAAGTCCTAGGAGGACAGAAACTTGCTTACCGCCATGACTCACACACCTGCTATCACAGCTTTGTCACTCAGTGCTGAGGTGCGGAGTCCATGGACTGATGGATGGATGAAAGAATGAGTAGGTGGATGACAAGAATTTCACATCACTTCCAGACCTCACTGAAAGATGCTTTCCCTTTCATCTAAATTCTGTTTGAAAGCTTCAGCTGAGCACATGCTCTCCAGTATTGATTGCCTTGGTTTAGAGCAGTTTGGGTCAATATTGTTAAAGTTTAAAGTGCGATAAAAGTCATGACTCCTGAAAATGAACGTTCTTGTTTATCTTCATTGGAGTCAGTGCACTTTGCCTCAGCCTTCTGAAATAGGTACCAGTGGATGACCCATATTTCCATGGATCGGTAGCAATGGCACTAGTACATTTCTATTCATATTGCAACTGACGTACCAGGCACTGTGCTAGGTATTTTGTAAATACTGTTTTATCAATTCTCACAGCAGTCCTTGGAGACAAGTATCTCAGTTTCCATCTTCAAAGGAGGAAACCATCTCAGAGAGTTTATAAATCAGTGGAGTCAAGGAGTTGGGTGTTTCTGGATCATTGCCACAATTACACTGCTAGTTTTGTTTCAAGTGGATAACTCGTTTGATGATTTTTTTTTAATGATCAAATGAGAAGGAAATGATTTTTTTAAAGATATTAAAAAGTCAGTAGGTTAGAGACTTTATCCTTTTTTTCAAACCTAAAAATATATATTTTAAAATTTCACATTCAACAAATATCTATCAAGCAGATAGTTCTGTTTGAGCAAAAGGAACCTGTCTTTCACAGAAGACTTGGTCTAACGTAGGAGATTATTCAAACAGTCAAGGTCATTTTTACACCAACTAATATCACAGTACTCAGAGAGATGCCTTGTGTTATGAGGGCTTGTAATCATGGGTTTGACAAGGTTTAGGGCGATGAGAGAACATTCTCTGGGGAAAGAGATGGGTGAGCAGAAGTTGGCATGATCCACAGGGAAGGGAAGGGCCACTCCAGGCAGAAGGAGCGGCATGGGCAAAGGTGATGCAGTGACAAAAGGGGGACGACAGGCCACTGTGGCTGCGGAAGAGTGAACAAGGGATCCTGGAACAAGATGAGGATAAACGGGCAAATTGGCTTTGAGGACTGTATTAGGGCAAAAAAGTGTTTCCTGTATCCTAAAGGGAATGGAAAGATACTGAAAGATTTTGAGCAGGGCAGCAGCTTGATTCTATTTGTGTACTGAAAATATGCTTCCTTGGAAATATTGTAGAGAGACAGACCAGAAGCAAGGTTGAGCAGAACGAAGGCCATTGAGCCGTCCAGGTGAGAAGCCAGGTGAGCACGGGCAGGCTTGGTTGGTGGTTGAGATGGAGAGCTGAGGGATCACACTCAGAAGGCGGAGGGAGACGGTGACTCAGATTTCCGGTTTACACGACAAGGTGGCTCATAGAGCCATTTACTCAAATAAGCAATGTTGGAAGAGAAACCAGCATCTTAGCTGTTTTTTCCCCCTCTAGTGGTGGTTTGAAATATGCTAAGTATGTGCTGCCTCTGAAAATCCAAACAGAAGATCTCAAGTAGGCGACTGGACTTCAAGGTCTTGAACGTAGAGGAGAAGTCTGGGTTAGACGCATGGATTCATTGACCGGCTATGTACTGCATTCCGTTTTATGTACAAGGCTTGGAGAATGCATAAAACAGACCAATTTAGTGCTCTCACTGGGCTTACATTCTGGTTGGAAGAGAATACAGTCAGTATGACTCCAGCAGTAACTTAAGTAAAACAAACCGCTGTAAGGGAGGTGGGGAGTGACACTGAGGGCAGCAGGGAGATGACTTTGATAAGGAGGCAGATGAAAGCTACCCTAGAGTCAAGAGGAAACTAGTGGAACTTGATTTCACAGAGGCCACGGGAAGGGGATAGTTCAAGGAGGAGGCATTGACCGACATTGCAGAAAGTTTCTGAGAATTCAAGTACAACGTGCATTAAAACTTGCCTGGACATCTTAGTGACAGCTAGCGCATTCATCACCTTGATAGGAGCTCTTTGGGTGGTGATAAGGGTCCAGAAACTAGATTTTGGGGGCACTGAAGTGTGAGTAAAATGATGAAGAAATGGAGACAGCCAGTAGAGGCATTCTTTGGGTAAGCGTCACTGCTCGGGCAAGGAGGGAGAGAGAGAGAGTGATAGCCAGGAGGGCTGAGAGTTTTGGCTTTTGTATGTATTTTAGTCCTAAGGAGAGAAAATTGACTTCGCTTAAAAGCCATTGGATATATATGGAATCTAAAAAAAAAAAAGGTTCTGAAGAACGTAGGGGCAGGACAGGAATAAAGATGCAGATGTAGAGAATGGACTTGAGGACATGGGGAGGGGGAAGGGGAAGCAGAAGTGGAAGCTGGGGTGAAGTGAGGGAGTGGCATGGACATCTATACACTACCAAATGTAAAATAGATAGCTAGTGGGAAGTAGCCGTATAGCACAGGGAGATCAGCTCAGTGCTTTGTGACCACCTAGAGGGGTGGGATAGGGAGGGTGGCAGGGAGACGCAAGAGGGAAGGGGATATGGGGATATGTGTATATGTATAGCTGATTCACTTTGTTATAAAGCAGAAACTAACACACCATTGTGAAGCAATTATACTCCAATAAAGATGTTAAAAAAAAAAAAGCCGTTGGGAAGGATCTAGTTCAGGAGAAGTTAAATACGTAAAATAAAGAAGGGAAAATCATTGCAGTCATTAAAAGTTTACTTTTTCTCAGCCCCAGCCATATGGCTGCTGAGATGAACTACATGACTGAATCCCAGGAAACTCAAACAGACATTAAATAATGAGAAGGGGCTTCCCTGGTGGCGCAGTGGTTGAGAGTCCGCCCGCCGATGCAGGAGACACGGGTTCATGCACTGGTCCGGGAAGGTCCCACATTCTGTGGAGCGGCTGGGCCCGTGAGCCATGGCCGCTGAGCCTGGGCGTCCGGAGCCTGTGCTCCGCAACGGGAGAGGCCACAGCAGTGAGAGGCCTGCGTACCGCAAAAAAAAAAAAAAAAAAATGAGATGAGGTGTGATCACGAGGCATGTGATACCGTGGCAGCCCAGCATGCAGTGGGGGAGACCGACTCTGCCGGGATGTCGGAAAGGAGAGCTGTCCCTGTCTCCTGCCCCCAGCTCATGCCAGGTGGGTGATGGCGGCTGTGGTGCACATCAGCAAGTTTGCACGATCACCTCTGCGCCAAAGTGGAGACGTGCAGAAAAATGAGCCTGAGAGAAGAGGCCATCTGGTTATTGAATCTAAATCTGCAATAATTGATTCTGAGGACACAGGCCTAGGTGTGCATTGATCTTGGAGCCCACTGGCCAAGCCTTGGCTGACACCCAGGCAGGTGCTGCTGCAACTTTCAGATGCTGTTTATAGAATTTGCTCGGACACAAAGGCATTGAAACAGCCTTGCAAACAGTCCTTCAGTGCCCCAGTGAGCACCAAGGGAGGCCGTCGAGGGGCAGGAGGAAGAGCCCTGGACTTGGAGGCTGGATTCTGGGTTCTACTGCTAGTTCTGCCCTTAGGCTGGATTCTCCATCTTCTTGAGCCTCCCAGTTCCTATCTGTGAAATGGGTTTACAGAACTATGTGATTTCCTTTTAGCTAGTAGTCCCCACGTGGATGTGTGGATTCTCAGACTTAGAACAGTGGCTCAGATGAAAAAGGACAATTTGTCTTCCTCAATGAGGACTCCGTCTACCTTTGGAGGTAACCAGGCTCATGCTCTACCTATTACTTTGCCAGAGTATTGAGCACCTGGTTTATTCAAAGCACTCACCTAGGTCACAGGAAAGACACTCGAATGACCATCCTATCGTCTGTGCTTTCAAGTAGCTTGTAGAACGATGGGGGAGGGGGTTGGCATGTGGGTGAGGATAAGGTGATTCCGAGCTGAATAAAGCAGAAGGTGGAATACACACAACAAAGGCGTGAACATGGATAAAGCGCACCGTTAATAATAATAATACCGCCAATCACTGTCTTATCTAACTTTCACGATAACGCTTTAGAAGAAGAGGTTTTTATGGTTAGTTTACACATGAAGGACATTAGGCTCAAAAAGCATAAGTAATTTGCAAGTGGAAAAATCAAAAACACTAATTTGAAAAGATGCACGCACCCTAGTGTTCATAGCAACACTCTTTACAATAGCCAAGATATGGCAACAACCCAAGTGTCCATGGACAGACGAATGGATGAAGAAAATGTGAGATATATATATATATAATGGAGTATTATTCCACCATAAAAACAATGAAATTCTGCCATTTGCAGCAATGTCCATGAACCTAGAAAATATTATGCTTAGTGAAAGTAGTTAGAGGCAAATACTGTACTATATCACTTCTATGTGGACTCTAAAAAAAATAATACAAACAAATGTATACAGCAAAACAGAAACAGATTCACAGGTACAGAAAATAAACCGGTAGTTACCAGAGGGGAGAGGGAAGGGGGGAAGGGGCAAGATAGGGGTATGGGATTAACAAACTATTTTATATAAATAGATAAGTAACAAAACTATGCTGTATAAAACAAAGGAATTATACCCATTATCTTGTAATAACCTATAATGGAGTATATACTATATACTATACTTCAATCATTTTCTTTAAGAAGACTAAATGAAAAAATGTAGAAACAAATTACGAGTGAATGGAGAGTCTGAACTTGAATGCAGAGCTGATTTCAGAGCCTGGGCTACTTGTAACTACAATGAACGGGAAAATCTCCATGAAGGGGTGACATTTGCAAGGAGACACAGGCTTTTGAGATGAGGATGAGGCTATCAATTCATTAAAAGAATATTAATTGTGTTCTTTTACGCCAGGCTCCTTGCTAGAAGCTAGAATGCGGTGGTGAGTGATGGATTCTGCGGGCTCAGAGGAGAGTCACGCAGAACTGCAACTGCACACGGCAGGTGCTCTAAGCCAGCTGCTGCAGACTGCCCTGGGGTCAGAAGAGGGAGCAGTGATCTGCCTGGGCCGTAGAGAGAATGTCTGAAGAAGGGACAAAACAAGCAGGGTCTATGGTGAATGAGAAGAAGAAGGCTTAGTGGGAAAAAGGTCACAGGAAAAAGAATCTTCAAAGAATATTCATAGATTACCCACTTCGAGCAAGCACCACGCTAGGACCTCTGAAAATTATCAATACCATAATCTGTATTAGTTTTATTAGCTGTTAGTTCAAATCAGAAATGAACTTGTATTCGACATGGTAGAAGTCGCTATTAGCCAGTAACTCCCTCCCCCCCAAAGAATTAAGAAAGTAATTAGAACATTGAAAAGTAGTGTTCATTTTAGCGAACCATAGACATTGCTTCCTGTGATCTAATTTGGTACTCATGACAATACCATAATTAGAGATTATAGCTGCATTTTACAGAAAGCAAAGTGATGAACATCACGTCCTTGTAATAGGGAAAGATTGAGACACTAACCCAGACCTCTTAGCAGTGCCCCTTCCCCCCAAGCCCCAGTGGTCTAAACAGTTCTCTGACATTCCTCACGCCATCTAGCCGTATCTCTGTAATTGACCAAACACCCATGGATCACCTGTGATGGGTTATAAGTGCACAATTCAAAGGGTGAAACTGTTGGGGGAAATCATGACATTTATTCATGGGAAGAGAATGATAACGGCCTTCTTCAAGAACAGGGACTGTCTCACGTCCGCAGATCCATCACGGACCCTGGAATTCTCAATATTTTTGATGAATGGGGTGTAAGTGTGTTGAGGGGGGTACAGTCAGAAATGGAGCATCTTCCGAATGCTGAGTGAACGTGTAGGATCCACATTCCCTCTAGGCTGTGACTGTCAGAGAAAGCTGCTGAAGGGGAGAGTGAAGTTGGCCAGGGAGATGGGGAGGGAGCAGATCCTAGCTCAATTCCTCAGGGTCCTACTCCCTGCGGTGTCAGCGCCACGTGAGTGGGTGGTTGCCAAACACTCCAGCTGTGCTGAGACTGGTCCAGTTGTAGGCTGGAGTTAAGAAGTTCAGATCAAGGAATATCTCGGTTGGGTCAGGGCATGGGGTAGACACCCTTGTGTCCTGCATTTGCTGTGTGGGAAGTTGAAGGTCAATTACTAGGTTCAGCCACTGCCAGGTCTGAGTCAGGGTGACCCATCAGAGTCCAGGACTCTAAGGCATGCAGACCAGCTTTGAGAGCCTGGGGGTATCTAGCGACGGAGATGGTTTGTGTTGGAGAGAGGAGAGCTGCCCTGGGGTAGTTTCCAGGTCCACGTACAGACGCACAGCAGAAGGACAAGCTGCTGATGCGGGGAAGGGGGAAGTAGCGGCTGCAAGGCCACCCATGTCCTGGAGGACAGGCGCTCAGGTTCCTCTGGGCTGACACTGAGTTTAGAGGGAGAAGGAGTGAGATGAAAGCATGGGACTTCTGAGGGGCAAAAAAAAAACCCCTCTAGCTGCAGGGATAGGTCTTAGCAGAGAGGCTGGGCTGCCCTGCACGTGGTTTGGAGAAACCATGTTCATTTTACCGAGGGGCGATGTTCAGCCAATGCATCTGGTAGGGGCGGTTGTCAGGGTAGCCACTGCCCTCAGATGCCTAAGCTGCCCCTCCACTGGCCAGTTAACCTGGTCCCTCTCCCAAACCCTCGCATTCCCTGTAGTCCATAAATAAAGGATTTGCGTCTGGCACAGCAGATGGCCTCCAGGACACGGCTCATCACTGTGCTTGGCACGCATTCTGATTGGTAGGTACCTGTGCTAACCATTTGGGGTATGTGTCCTAACAGACAGGGGTGTAATAGAGGAAGGTGAGGCATTGGAGGAGAGTCCAGGTGAGAATGGCCTTGACCGGGGGGAGCTCCACTCATTCACGGCTTGGGGAGGGGACAGTGGTGTGCTCAGCTCTTGGAGAGAGTTGGGGCCTGGGGCGCAGCTCTCTCTCTGGACTGGTCAGTCTTGGCTCGGCCATGGCCACGGGGCTGATCCTCTGGGGGGGACTTCCGTCTCTGTGGAAGAGAAAGAGTGACCACCTGTTCTCACCTACTCTCAGCACTCCCTGATATTTTCCTAGCAAGTCACAACTGCCCCCTACATTCTGTGGTTTCCCATTAAGGCCAAGTTCACCTTGGGCTGGAGAAGGGCTCTGTGCTCCTTGGAATGTGCCAGGCCCGTAACTGGGCGGGGATGCTGCAGCTCTTACAAAGATTTGATTAGCTGCAATTGTGCTATACTTAGTTCTCCTTGGGAAGCATATGGCCGAGGCAGATGGCTCGGGAAAGTCTGAATCACATAAACAGGGCTCTTTGCCTCCCATTTGCTGGGTCTGATGACTTTTGAACAGAATGGGTTTCAGAATTAGAAGGTGGAGCCTTGCTTATACCCCTCTCAGAAAACCCCAGGCTGTATATTTCAGGCATACTTAGCACTGGCTGTGTGTAAGGGAACAGGAGAGGTGTGGATTCCGGGTCATCTTGAGGACATAGCAGCAAACAGATCCCTGAGCGGCAGGCTGCTGGAGCCCAGATTCAGTTCACTTCCACAAATGTTTATTAAACATCGTTGCCAGATTCTCAGTGATCGGACCACTTGGAGCCTTGGTCAGTCATGCGTTTGGTCAATATTTGCCTGACCTAGACTTCAGGAAAAGGCCTGGCTCTGTGCTAAACCCTCACCTGGACTACAGCTTCCAAACCGGTCATTTAGGGCCAGTTCGACCGTAGTAGGTAATGTAGATTTTATGCTAAATGCAGTGGGGGGAGGGCGGTGATGAAGTCTGCTTTATATTTTATATGAATAGACTAAAGAGTAGTCATAATAGAAGGAGAAATAAAGTTTTCCATATGCTCTGTGGAGAGAAGATTATGAAGTGACCCAGAAGGGATTCATCAGAACCGCGTTTTGAACGTAAACCCACAGGATTTATGGATTGGGTGAGAGGGTAAGGGAGAAAGAGGAATCGAAGATGACCAGGAAGTATTTTACTGTCTGTGGTTGAGAGATTGGGGGAGGGTGCTCGCTTTGGCAGCACATATGCTAAAATTGGAATGACATTAGCATGGCCCTTGTGCCAGGATGACACGCAAATTCGGGAAGCGTTCCATGTTTTTTATTCACTTTGTTATAAAGCAGAAACTAACACACCATTGTAGAGCAATTATACTCCAATAAGGATGTTAAAAAAATTTATAATACCTAAAAGCAACAGGAGACTAAACAACAAAATTAGCCAAAAAAAAAAGAGTGCTGTAAGAATGATGTAAAAAAAAAGTGATATAAAAATGAGGACCATTTTTCTTCCATTATTTACCAATAATAAAATAACAAGAAGTACTTGATTAAAAAAAAAAAGAGAGAGATTGGGGGAGGGACACAACCGAAGGTTCTATATTGGGTATGTAAGTTTATGGTGTGGATTTGACATCAAAGGAGTAATGTCGAGTGGGCGAGGGATCAGGTCCACTCAGGACAAAGGTGCAGCTGGCGTCAGGCATTTGAGGGTTCTCAGCTTGTGAGTGGCGTATAAAGTCTTGGAAACAGCAAGACGTAGATGGAGGTCTCCAACACAGAGATGGGAAGAGCAGGAGGAGCCATCCCAGGGGGAGCAGGGAGGAGAGGGAAACCACGAACGTAGCTACTTGCCATCAGCAGGCAGGTGGGGAGCGGGAAGGGGAAGCTGGGACGAAGTGAGAGAGTGGCATGGACATATATACACTACCAAACGTAAAATAGATGGCTAGTGGGAAGCAGCCACATAGCACAGGGAGATCAGCTCGGTGCTTTGTGACCACCTAGAGGGGTGGGATAGGGAGGGTGGGAGGGAGGGAGACGCAAGAGGGAGGGGATATGAGGATGTATGTATATGTAGAGCTGATTCACTTTGTTATAGAGCAGAAACTAACACACCACTGTAAAGCAATTATACTCCAATAAAGATGTTAAAAAAATAAAACTAGATATACAGTGTAAAAAAGAAAAACAAACAAAAACAAACAAACAAAAAAATAAGGAATCATCTTCTTGCCACCCTGGTGAGTCAAATCATTATTGCCATTTTTGTCTGTGAACGAACTAAGGCTGGGAGAGTTAACATCTCACTGAAAGACTCCCAGCTATAAACAGGGAGATTCCTGAAACACTGTCTTTCCAGGCAGTGCCCACTGCCCTGTGCCAAGCCTGCTGTCTTCCCAGGATCAAGAAACAATTGAGGATTCTCTTTCCACTTCCCTCGAGAGTTCTGCTAGCAGCTGCTAGAATTCCACCGTGGATAACGTTTCATCGTCACATCAGCTGCACGCTTCTCTCCATCCAGCAGTATATTCACTGCCATTTCTCTGAGACCACCTGTTAAATGTTAGACTCTGTGCCCAGTGCACTCCTAGGTCATCTCATTCAACCCTCCCAACCTTTGAACTCCCATCCCCAGGTCACAGGGGTAGAAACCCAGGTTCAGACCAGGTAAGTTCCTTGTTCACAGGTGCGTGGTGTACAAATGGCAGAGCCCTGAGGAAATCCGTGTCTTTGAACTCCAATCCATTTCTTGTCGTTACAAAAGCGTGAGGGGCAGGGCCATGGACTGGACTCTATAATTAGAATACAAATGGAAATACCTGAGACTGCACAGGGGTTAGGACCGATCGGAAGGAAGCCCAGCAGGGGAAGTCTTGGGCAACTGGAGTGTGTTAGAGGCGGCCCTCTGGCCTTTTACTTTTGAAATTACATAGCAGTGCACATTATTGGCTAATAAAGTGTTATCAAGTGCTAGCCTGACTGGGCTCATTCTAATAGGTAGGTGAAAAGGGTTTATAATTAAGTAATTAAGGCCACTCAGTGTTGATGGGAGGATGCTCACGGCTAAATTACATCAGCAGCCCTTGTTCATTTTCAGGAATTTAAAGGGTATTTTTCTCTTTCCTGTGTTCTTTGGTTTAGTTGCCCTCCTTCTGCAGGCATGAATTCTGCCAGGCCACGGTCTCTGCTTCGTAACTCGAGTTTTCTTGCAGACTAAGATAGGAGTCAGACGTCCTGGGAACTGGAGCTTCCCCCCAACATAGGGAACCTTCCAAAAATCATCCCTTTGTATCCCTGCCTTCATTAATAACTAATTAATTGACTGATTCAGTGTGTATTTGAGTGAGTATAATACACGAGGCCTGCTGTTCCATCATGCTAGGACTTCAGTTCTTTTTCTGTGAAACAGAAGTGATGGAGTATTGTGAGTGCGCTGAGGAGAGAAAGAAGCTGGGAAGTATTGCGCTAAACACTGCAGGCTATAGCCCTTCTCGTTGCTGTACCGTCACCAGTGACTGGTATTATGTCTAACATGGTCCACGGGGTCGTTTAGTTAAATAATAAATGAGTAAACAGACTCAGAGATGAAGGAATGAAAAGAAGCACATGATTGGAGTCACCGTCTACTGTTGATACATTTGTTGCTGAGGATGTAACTTAACCCAATGATCCTGAGTTCCCTCATGAGGGAAATGAAGACTGTCATACCCAAGGTCAAGTGAGATAAGGAATATAAAGTGCCTGGAACTCAGACGAACCAATCCCGGGCTAGCTTTTGTAGAGCAACGTGAAATGAGCCAGACGGTTTCGAGTCTGTTGTATCTTTACAGAGAAGTGACTTTTTCTTTTTTTTTTTTTTGCGGTACGCGGGCCTCTCACTGCTGTGGCCTCTCCCGTTGCGGAGCGCAGGCTCAGCGGCCATGGCTCACGGGCCCAGCCCCTCCGCGGCATGTGGGATCTTCCCGGACCGGGGCACGAACCTATTTCCCCTGCATCGGCAGGCGGACTCTCAACCACTGCGCCACCGGGGAAGCCCAGAAGTGACTTTTTCAAACCATAGAGTTATAAGTAACAACATCTGTGCCCAAACCCAGTTTGTTGTACAGGATTTGCTCCCTCCATTAAAACTGTTAAAGTAGCCTATATAAGATGTTTTAAATAATGCAGTGTATCTGGAAAGCTGAGAAATTCGTTCAGACGAGGAGAAGTCTGTGGAGGTGAACAATTAAGGGACTTCTCATCCCTACTCCATGGATAGATGTTCCAGACAGGAGCACCCTTCAAGGAACCCTATGATTGTTTTTGTTTTGTTTCATTTTCGTTTACTTTGTTTTATTGAAGTAGAGTTGATTTACAATGTTGTGTTAATCTCTGCTGTACAGCAAAGTGATTCAGTTTATATGTGTGTGTGTGTGTATGTATCTATATAGACATACGTACATACATTCTTTTTCGTATTCTTTTCCATTACGGTTTATCACAGGATACTGAACATAGTTCCCTGTGCCATACAGTAGGACCTTGTTGTTTATCCATCTTGTTGTTTATCCATCCTGTTGTTTATCCATCTTGCTGGTTATCCATTCTATATACAGTAGTTTGCATCTGCCAGTCGCAAACCCCCACTCCATCCCTTCCCCACTCCCCCTCCCCCTTAGCAACCACAGGTCTGTTCTCTATGAAGGAACCCTATGATTGTTGATGACTGAATCTGTTTTGTTTTGTTCTTTTTAACCTATGACTTGATGCATAGCAGGTGATTCATAAGAATTTAATGAATTAATATATTTTATAGCAAAACACATAGAAACATATTAATCTGGAGGTATGGTTAAGGCTTACACTCATCTCTATGGGCACTAAAACAAAATATTTAATATTCCACGTACAGAGGGTCAAGTAGAAAGTAAGAAGAACATTTGCTTTCTTTCAAATGGCAAAATAAAAGTGACAACTAAAATGCAGCCCTTTATTGACGTATCATCCGTCTGATACGCTTCAAATATTGAAGGTGCCAGTATGTTCACAACTCTTTGGATATTCCACAAATGGGCTTGTGTCTCTAAATGCCCTGTTGGCAGACGTGCCAGCATGCCTCCCCCATCTCATATTGTCCAAGAAGCTCTGAGATTCCACAGTGGACCCGGGGTCCTTTTCTGAATGCCAGGCTAGGAGAAAACTGGGTTGCTTGGTCCCTTGCTCTGGGCTTCTCGTGGCCGTGCCGGTGCTCTGTTGAAGGTGATTCTCTAGAGTTCCGAGAAGGCTCGTCCGCTCACTGGTGAACTTGCTTCCACAAGCATCCCTACGGACCTCGTGGGCACAAGCCTCGGAACCCCAATGCCATTGCTCTACAAAGCACAGCCTTTGTGCCAGGATAGATGGGTCCACAGAGCTTTTCAGGTCACCGTGTAACAAAATCAGCCTTCTGCTTACAAACCCCTTGCCCGTGGGCAACGTCCAGAGTCATCATTTCAGGCCCCATCTTTCTTCAAAGTCCTTCTACTTCCAGGAACAAGCTTTCCATGCCTGATCTACACAGTATGTTAATACCTCCTACATCAGGAAAAGTCTGTCCCAGTGTAACAGACCTCCCCAACTTCCAAACTCCAGAAAAGGTCATCAAGATCTTGGTCTCTTTGCTCCCAGAATTTCCTCCTCTCTCGAAGCAGACCGTTCCACCTGTACTCCTGTGATAGGGTCTCCAGGAAAGGTAGCCGCCTTGATGGAATCGCAGAAGGTCACGCCACACCTGTCTGCCCTGGCAGAGCGTGTGCAGCGGCCTTACCAACCCGACAAAGCTTATGTGATACTGAAGGTCATTCTGCCCACTCTCTGGAAAAACAGAACATCTGCTTCAGGTGGCTTTTTTCTTCTGCCTACTCTTTGAAACAGTGAGAAACAATAATAAACCTTGGCTTCAAGGTGACTTCCTGTCCTTCCTGTTCCTAGAAATAGCCAGACAGTTATCTAGTGTAAAGAGTCATCATCATTATCCTCTTTATCTTACCAGGAAATCTGCTTGGGTTTTGAGAATTTCACAGTTATACATACACCTCTTTAGTTCTCATCTCATCTGAGTCTGACGTTCATCACGTAAAATAAGCTGGGCGTGACTCTTGCTTCACTTAAGCTCCTATTTACTGTCCTGCCCAAGGCCACATAGCCAGAAAGCAGTGGGGCAAGTCTAGGACACCTGTTTTTGCTTTGCTGAAGGAGATCCTGTTCTAAACCATATAAACTCCAAGGTTCTGACCTTGAGTTGCTCATAATCTGACCTGGCCTTTTCAACTTCCATGAACTCTCATGTTTTGGAAGGTTCTCCCATATAAATGTGGCCTGGGTTCGAAGAAATGCTGTGATAGCTTCTTAGAATCTTTGTTTTCAAATAGCCCAGACCTCACCCAGCCGTCCTCAGGCCTGGAGGGCTGGAAGGGGTCCCCCAGGGTTTTGACTGCTTAGCGCAAACCTGATTCTCTGGGGGAGCTCCTGTGTACTGGCAGAGCCATGACCGTGTTCCCAGAGTGGGAGTGAGATTCGGTCTACAAGTCAATGCCCGTGAGAGCTCCCCGGCTTGGACTCTGGGGTAGAGGGTCCATGTCAGATAAGCAGCACCTGTGCTTTGTAATCTGCGCTCACAGAGCCCTCTGGGGCTGGAGGGGGCTCTCAGCAGAGGGAAGGTAACTTGAGTTGTAAGCATTTAGAGGCACATAAGATATGCAAAGTATTGGTATCAGTCATTTGGGGGGAAAGAAACAGCAGAACCTAAAAATTTTTTACTCTTGCTTTCTGGTTTGAAGTTCCAGATTAAACTGTTTGGACAATGGGAGCCACTGAAGAGGTGTCTCTCTCATCTGCTCTGCTCCCTTTTTTCTACTGCCCTCCTCTTCCTTCTATCCCCTTCTGTTGCCCCTCCCACCTTCTTTCCATCAGACTTGTTTTCCCTCAAAGTTCTAACTCTCCTTAAAGATACTCATCCATGGTATCAACCCTGACACATACAAAAGAAGACAGATATTTAGGAAGACAAATCTACACCTTCTCATTGGACCACTGGTCTGGTCTCCAAACAATAAGTAAAAACAGTCTAAAGATAATCTCGAGGCTTATCCATGTTGCTGCAAATGGCATCATTTCATTCTTTTTTAATGGCTGAGTAATATTTCATTATATATATATATATATATATATATA
>NW_020172779.1:18928707-19048421 GCF_003031525.2 Neophocaena asiaeorientalis asiaeorientalis | reverse complement strand
TATATACCACATCTTCTTTATCCATTCCTCTGTCAGTGGACATTTAGGTTGTTTCTGTGACTTGGCTATTGTAAATAGTGAAGTAAGTCAGACAGGGAAACACAAATATATAATATCACTCATATGTGGAATCTATAAATGAAGTTATTTACAAAACAGAAACAGACTCACAGATTTCAAAAACTTGTGGTTACCAAAGGGGAAACAAAGGGGGGGATAAATTAGGAGCTTGGGATTAATTTACACACACTACTATATAGAGAGTGGATAGCCAGTGGGAACCTGCAGTACAGCACAAGGAACTCAAGGTTCTATAATAACCTATATGGGAAAAGAATCTGAAAAAGAAGGAATGTATATATAAATATGACTGAATCACTTTGCTATACGATGCTAACACAACATTGTCAATCAACCAGACTCCAATAACATTAAGAAAAAAAGTGTCAGAATATTTGAAGTAACACTTGGGATATACCAAGACATGTTCTTTTCACCAATGTAACATTACAAAAGGATAAAAAAAAAAAAGATGAGTTTGTTATTTCAACAACAACAACAACAAAACAGTCTAAAGAGAAAAGTGGCTTCTTACCCCACTGCTAGGAAGCGGCAGTCTCCCAAGGTGTGAGCAAGGTCTTTCAGAGTAGAGAGAGCAGGCACTGCCCTCACCTCTAGGTGTCCAGAACCTGGTGCATAAGAGGGTGAGGAGAACATGGTGTGAACGAGCGCCCTCTGTCTGCCAAGGAAGGTCCTGCAAATGAGCCAGTCAGAAAGTTCAGGAAGTGGCCTTGCTGAGGGGAAGAAAGGAAGCTTTCCTTCAGAATGTCAGGAAGAGAGCCAGGATAATGAGCAAGGTGTCCAAGTGTGGGCTGTCATTGTTGAAGAAGGGAGAATCCCAGTGGGAGCAAAGCAGGTAGGCGCTGTCCCAGTGATGTCCACAACCCCAGAGGGTGTCTTGTGATCAGTGAACCTTCCTTTGCAAGGAGGCACCTGTTTTGTGCCCTACTTACTAGTGATGAGAAAATACCACAGAAAGTCTCACGGGGCATCAGAAATGCCGTATCCTGGTCCTAATGAGGCACCTTGGGATGCCGCGATCTTCTGTAAATACTGCTGAGTCCTGTGATCTAGTTCGTCAATCTGCTCAAGGCCAGAGGAGCTCAGTCTCCCATAGATGTAGCTGGTGGAAATGTATTCAACAGAAAGTGCTACGACCTTTCTCGAAACACAATGAAAAAGTCATCCTACTGCATTTTGCATGCCTAGGACATGCTTGCTCTTCAGATCTTGATTTATTTTATCCTCTTCTGTCTACGCTGATCCCAGAAGGTCAGTGTGTGGAGATGCCCGTTTTTCACGTGGAAAGGCTGCCGTTACAAGGAGTGATGTCACTTGCCCAAGAAGGCAAGTGATTGAACTGTTTTTCTGGCTGCCCCTCCAGGTCCTAGACGGCTCCGTGTTGCTCTGACCTTCAGAGTATTTACCCCATCCACCCTCTGCCACGTCGTCGGTCTGGCTTATAGATCAACCAGGCCTTGACAGTGATAGAAAAAGGGCTGGTGCAGCAAATAAAAACAGAAGGGCATTTGCACGCAAGGATCGCTTCTGTTGAAAAGCCCCATCAATTTGAATCCAACAGGTCTCAGTAGGGCTGTGTCAGGCCAGAAATTTTATTTCCTTCATGATGAAGTGCAAATTGGAGCGTGAACATCTGCGCGGCCTTGGAGAGGCCTGGGATTTTACATTTCTTTTTCCCTACTCTGAAGCTACAATGCAGGTGTTAAGTGTCACTGTGCATGGGGAGGTGACAGTAACCCTTTGTCCCTGTTTCCAAGGGACTGTTCCAGCCAGCTGGGGACACTGCACAAGGCACTCAAACCGTTTTCCTTTGCTGGTTGGGCTTTTTTAAAAAACTTCTTGCTTCCCTTTGCAGTCACAGTGTTTCCGTTTTTCAGTAGAGCTTCATAGCATACCTGTCTTTTGCTAGGAAATGGGTGCATTTTATTCATTCACCCAAGACATCTTTTCTCAGTTGTTAAGTAGGTGGATGTGAGGATGAATCCACACAACGCCTCCTCACATAGCGACTGTCATGACACCTCCCTCCCCTTCTTTGAGGCTTGGTCTCTTCATCTGTGGTGAAAACTTACCCTAGCAATTTTCTGTGAGGATTAAGGAAAGAAACACATTTGCAAAGCACTTTGGAAGCTGTGAAATACCACTTGGCCATTATTATGAATGAGTTATCTTTGCTTTATATTATATAAATAGTACCATTATTTCTTTTAGAAGATTTCTATTTTTTTCCAACTCTGCAGTTTGTGTGTTAAGTGATTTGGAAGAATTCACCCATTTTCTCTTCATAGTAACCCTGGTCAGTGGATGCAGGAAGATCTCTTAACCTCCTTGAGTAGGTTTATCTTTTTGAAATTCAACTTAACTTTGAGACAATGTTTAGGGATTAAGGTACATTTAGAATGCACTGGAAGACATGGGATTGAGCAAGTTCCTTAAAAAACTGGATATCTAATGTAATTAGAATTAGCACATTTATCTAAAACTCAAGACAGAGCATCATATCCTACGTGCTGTGGGAACAACACTTTCAGGAGAGAGAGATTCTGTGGACGCTAGGATATCCTTGTAGAAGACCAATTTCTGTTTTTCTCTCTCTGCTTTTCTGCTCATTATTTTCAGGAGAGGGGGATTATGGAAGGCTTTATGAAGGAGGGGTTATGTGAGCAGGTAAAGAATTTAGCAGGTACTAATTTCCAGCCAAGGAACACTGCCCACTGCACGGCAAGTGATTTAGCCAAGATCCTATGACTTATAAAGGACTGAAGAAGGTTCTTTCTGAGATGCCATCCCGATTCAGTGACCATAAATCTTGTGTGATGGAATCGCATTCTTCTGTGGCTTTTGGTCTTTGGGAATTGGAATGCAGTTTGGGGCCATTGTTTTCCTTGAGCTGGACTGACCCCCAAGGAGGCCGCAGATCCAGGGCAGGATGGGAGTCATGAGCTGCTACCGGTTCTTGTTTTGCAGACAGCGGCAGCCTGCACTCAGCCTGTGTCCACGAGAGCACTGTGCACAGCCGAGTCTTTCAGATCTTATACAGGAACGAAGAGGTGCCCATCAACGATGCCGTGATCTTCCGAGCTCATTTGCTCTTAGATGGTGAAAGGGTAAGTCGTGGAATCTTCCACCAGCCACGAATGGCCGTTCCCTCCTGTGCCTTTTGTATCCAGTGCTAGGAGAGTGGGACGTGAAGGAGACGTTGTACATTTGCTCTGAAATCTGACAGATTGGGACTGGGGATTTCAGAGCATTCCTGCACTTCCTGATTTATTCCATTTTGTACTCATGCTTTCCTTCGTATACTTGCTTGTTTCATGTTCCAAGCGGGTCCCATTGACTGACTTGCTGACTGTCTTACTCATTCCTCCTTCGCCCATTTGCTTGTCTTTCTGGGCCTCTGTCAACAGGGCAATCGGCAGGTGTTTGCTGAGCATCTGCTTTGTGCAGGGCTTTGGGCGGGCCCTTGGATGATGGGCAAAGCTGAAGAAGGCAGCAGGGCTGATCCCTCAGACGATGGGTGCTCCATCAGAGAAACAGATATACAAACAGGCCCTGGTAGCTGAAATGCACTGTGCTGGCTGCACGTGCAGAAGAACAGGGGCACCAAGGTTGGAGACGAGCTCTGTGGGAGGACATCAACGGCTTCACAAAGGGGCTGGCTTTGAGTTGCTGGGACTGAGAGTCCATCAGACTAAGAAAGAAGAAGGGCATCCCGTACAGGGGGAAACAGCATGAGTCAAGGCCCAGAGGCCTTGGAGCAAGTTGATTGAACATTTCCTATTTATGAGATTAACATCTGATAGTAACCTGATATTAACATCAGATGTTTCAAAATTTATGGTTACTGGGGGGAAAGGGGAGGGAGGGACAAATTGGGATGTTAGGATTGACATATACACACTACTATATATTAGTTAGGTAACTAATAAGGACCTACTTGTATAGCACAGGGAACTCTAGTCAATACTCTGTAATGACCTATATGGGAAGAGAATCTAAAAAAGAGTGGCTATATGTATATGTATAACTGATTCACTTTGCTGTACACCTGAAACTAACACAACATTGTAAATCAACTATACTCCAAAAACATTCAAAAAATAAAAAAATCACTTGTACCTTTAAAAAAAATCAGATGTTTCAAAAGAATATCTGAAGTCTAAACCGTTTTTCTCACTCCCCCAGCCCCACCTCGAATACCCATTACCGCATGCCAGCTGGTCATTCCCTGCTAGAGTATCTTTAAAGATGTGGAAGTATACTCCTACTTTAGGAGAGCCTAATCAGAGATGTGTCCCCTATAGGCATCCCCTACAGGCATTATAGCATGCATAACGACTTCTGCTGGCCATCTAATACTCCTCTCATGTCCTATGGCTTTTTGTTTTTTTTAAAGTTTTGTATTCGGTTGACTTTTTAAAAAAATATGTTTATTTACTTATTTGGCTGAGCCAGGTCTTAGCTGCAGCATCCGGGATCTTAGTTGCCACGCACGGGATCTTTAGTTGCGGCATGCAGGATCTTTTAGTTGCGGCATGCGAGATCTAGTTCCCTGACCAGGGATCGAACCCAGGCCCCCTGCATTGGGAGCATGGAGTCTTAACCACTGGACCACCAGGGAAGTGCCTCCCATGGCTTTTTGTTCACATCTTTTATGCTTGAGGTAGTGACGAGTTCCCGTGTGGCTACACGTGAAAAGCTGTCACTGATTCTTCATTTATGAATGCATCCATTCATCAAAGATCTGTTGAGCACCTACTGTGGGCTAGAGATGAAAATCATGAACAAGAAGATACCCCTGGTGTCTGAGAGCTTACGTTTTAACATGAGATCAGTACATCACCATGCAATCAAATAAATACATCCTATATATTCTGTCGCTGAGCCTTCCCACTGCTTCTCGCTCAGCTCACTCATCCATGAGATACACTCACAAAGGTAATAAGAGCAGGAGTTTTCACCCCTGTTGGAGGTCCTGTGAAACTACAGCTGGGCCCAAAGTGGAAGAGAACTCATGGCAGGCTCACTGTGCGAGGCTTGATGCTGCCTCCTGATGGATACTCAGATTTCCAAGAGCTCAGCTTCAACACAACCTTCACACGAGATGGCGACTGCTTCCTGGAGGGGAAGTGGCAGACAGGAGAGCTCCCCGAGGAATGAGGAGGTGCTGAGGAGTCCTGCAGTGACTGACCTCGAGGTACCCAGCCATCAGCATTGGTTGCTTTCCCTGAGTTCCCCCCACACCTTCGTAAATCAACTCTTAATGAACTGAGTGCATCGTCTACTTCTTTACTGGACTCTGGTGGACACGGGTAGTTTAGGAAAAGACATTGGAGCTGGTTTTGAGGGTTAAGGGACTCCCAGTTGGGCTTCATGCACAAGCTCAGCTTGCCGGAATTCTACTAAGAGAAGGTCACTTGATTTCTCACGGGCCGTTGTCCTTTGGCACGTTGATCTCAAAGACCTTCCTGGGGAGAATGGTTGTGACTGGAGGCTGGGTTTGGACATTACTCAGATCTCTTGGTCATTATTCCATCTTAATTCCATCAGACTCTTCCTCCTGCCCCTAACGGTTTAAAGCTTTTCAAGGTTAATGTTTCCCAGCACTCAAGTTTAGCCTCACGCGAGTTTGCAACAGCCATAGTTCAGAGGTTGAACAGGCAGTGTGTTTGCCAGCATGGGTTGTAGTCTTGTACATATTTTGTACAAGACTTTGTTCATACGGTACATATTGTTTTCTTCTGCATATAAAATCACTTATGTCTACAAGCTAATAATTTATTATTGTGTTGGGGGTAATCCATATGGCAGCAAACAACGTTATCATTAATCATTACATCCAAATCAGTGACAATGAAAGTTAATTGGATAAGTTCATAAAAGGCGTATCTCTGGAATGCATGCATTAGCTCTAGTGAATACCTGTTTATGGCAGCCAAAACACCGTATAGCCAGCTGGCCAGAGCTCACGGTCTTGCATGTACGTAGCCATCAATGTGAGTGGCAGGCATATACAATGCCAACACATCGAGCGTACCGTTTCCTGTGCTATGGGAAGTGCAGACATGGAGAAGATTCAGCCCACACAGTTAGTGCCCAAGTAAATGTAAGAGATGACCATGGACAGAACTAATCACAGCTTAAGGCACAAATGTTTTCATAAAAGTTGCAAAGAATCAGGGAGTGTGGAGTAGGATAGGTATGTTATTTATATACACTTTGTGTAACACCCCCCCAGAAGATTTGGGAAGGCTGACAAAATACACAGAATAGTAAAAGGGTAAAAACAGCAATAGAGTGAGCCAAAGTAGAGGAAAAACACAAAAGGGAGCTCAAGCCTGAGTTCAATGTAACAGACCAGAATGCACACGCATAGTTCTGGACCTTTGCAGATGTTGGCCCACACATTCAGTGCTGAGCTTCCCAGCAGACAAGGCAGAGAAGATACAGTTATTAGCAACGAGATGCTTAATGTCCTGAAGAGGAAGAGGAACGTGTTACAGAAGATAATCTTTGTGGACAAGGTTGCATTTTTTTTTTTTTTTTTTTTTTTGCCATGGCTCACGGGCCCAGCCGCTCCACGGCGTGTGGGATCTTCCCGGACCGGGGCACGAACCCGCGTCCCCTGCATCGGCAGGCGGAGTCCTCTCAACCACTGCGCCACCAGAGAAGCCCAAGGTTGCATTTTTTAATTGAAGTATAATTGATTTACAATGTTGTGTTAATTTCTAGGGTACAGCAAAGTGATTCAGTTATATATATATATTCTTTTTCATACTCCTTACCATTATGATTTATTACAGGAGATTGAATATAGTTCCCTGGACTATACAGTAGGACCTTGTTGTTTATCTATTTTATATATAGTAGTTTGCATCTGCTAATCCCAAACTCTCAGTTTACCCCTCCTCCATCCCCTTCCCTTTTGGTAACTGTAAGTCTGTTTTCTATGTCTGTGAGTCTGTTTCTGTTTTATAAATAAATTCACTTGAGTCATATTTTAGATTCCACATGTAAGTGATATCTTACGGTGTTTGTCTTTCTCTGTCTGACTTACTTCACTTAGCATGATCGTCTCTAGATCCATCCATGTTGCTGCAAATGGCAATATTTCATTCTTTTCTATGGCTGAGTAACATTCCATTGTATATATGTACCACATCTTCTTTAGCCATTCACCTGTCGATGGACGTTTAGGTTGCTTCCATGTCTTGGCTATCATGAATAGTGCTGCTATGAACATTGGGGTGCATGTATCTTTTCGAATAAGAGTTTTCTCCGGATATATGCCAGGGAGTGGGATGGTTGCATTTTTACGGGCTCCAAAAAGAAAAGCATTTCTCAAGGTATGATTCCTAGATGCACCATGTCCTCGTCCCCTGGCAGTACTTTTTAAAAATGCAGATTCTTAAGCCCAGCCCAGCCCTAGCCCAGGCAGTCTGACCGCAAAGCCTGTGTTTGTGACCAGTATGCAGGCCTGGGGGTGGAGTTATTGGACGAAGGGGTCCTTTAGGTGGTCAGGCCCATAGTAAGTTGGAAATAACTATAATAACTAATATTTGTTGAGAATAGGCTTTGTTCACACACTGTGTTAAGCCCTTTATGTGCGCTTTCTTACATAGTCACACAATAGCAGTGATCTAAGGGGTAAGTGTAATCGTTTCACCCCCATTTTACAGATCAAAAAACAAACAAACGTAGAGAGGTTGATTGGCCCAAGGTCACACAGGTACTTAATAAATGGAGAGCCAAGCTTTGTACCCATGTAGCTTGACTTCCAAAACTGCTTTCTTATCTCCCCAGCTATGATGCAGCTCAGGAGAGAAGTTCATAAAGGAGGAGAAGATACAAGGGTTACTACTGTTATGAGCAGAGTTGAAATCAGCTAGCGTGAGACTGTACAACCCACAACTCAGATGAGACCTTGGGAAAAGGCTGAAGAAGTGAGGAACCCTTGACTGAACCTGGGCTTTGGAGCCCAGATTAAGCCTTGGAAGTGTCTTTCCTACAGCAAGTCTCAATTTCTTCATTTATAAGTGAGGCCAATATGTCTTAATTCACAGTTTTATCCACATTAAATAAGATAGTATATGACAGTGGTAGCTGTCCTGTGTAGTATCTGCTACACAGTAACTCCTCTGTAATCCTAGCTGCTGTTCTTATTTCCACTACTATGTGAACCTGATGCCCGATGCTAAAAAAGTCATCTACCTGGGAGGTTGAGGTTAGCTGATGTAAGCTATTATATATAGGATGGATAAAGAGCACAGGGAACTCTATTCGGTAACCTGTGATAAACCATGATGAAAAAGAAGATGAGAAAAGAATGTATATATATGTATAACTGAATCACTTTGCTGTACAGCAGAAATTAACACAACACAGTAAATCAACTATACTCCGATTTTTAAAAATCGCCCTTGAAAGGAAGCAATCCTTTTAACGAAAATAAGGTAGGGCAATGGAAGGGCATGCGTGCATGAGTGTGTGCGTGTGTGTGCGTGCACGTGTGAATGTGTGTGTTTGGAGGAAGGGGCAGGTAGCCAACAGCCAATGAAGAAAAATGAGTGGCTAGAGAAACCAGTGACTGCATTCTGGGGCATCTTGCAATTAAAGATTTATTGAGACATCAGTGAAGTCATAGCCAGGCTCCATCCAGCCACAGCTGATCTTGGGCCTGGATTTCTCTCCTTGTTCCAAAGAAATTGCAGCAAGTTTAAAACTGGAGCTTCCAGCGAATTTTTGTTAAGTAGGCAAATGCATGCTTGGAGGTGGTTAGGAGGACTTGCTCTGCCAGTCTTATTTCCCAGGAACTGGTGACAAGAGGCTGTGTTGCTTGGGTTGTGTGTATGAAGCCGGGTAAGTGATTATGCAAAACAAAGCTAGGAGAGGAAGTTATTCATAGCGCTTGGATTGAGCAAAATGTTAACTTTTAAATGCTTAAAAAATTTTTTTTAAACAAATTTTAAAACCCTGGGGAGCTAAAGATAAATTCCACCCATATGTCTCTGCCTGAGCTATGCTTCACCAGGAGCATGTTTCCAAAGAGGCCTTTGGGTAAGAGATTTCCATCCCTACAGAATGAGGATATTCTTGCAAAGAAATAAAAACCAAGGTGGGGGTGGAGAAGAGCTTTATTTATCCTTTAAGATACACGAATACTTTCCGTGGGCGGGACCTTGTCCCTGGAGCTGGGGATCCAGAATGGATTAAGACTAGTCTCTCCCATAATGATACCAGATTACGGGGGATATTGGGTAAGAAAATGGCCCGGGGGGATTTAGCCACAGTCAGATGGATTTTGTCAGAGAGTCCCCTGAGCCCGACCCAAGTGGAGCTTCTGAATGCCAGCCCAGCACGGCCAGATCCATGGATTGTTTTTTCAGAAGCTGGAAACCTGCAATGGGAATGTGAAATTGCCTGATTTTTAAATGTTTTCTGCTTGTTCAAAACATTGTAAAAAATACGATCAGGACTAAGCAAAAGGTGTCTGCAGCTAACATTTGTCTCTTGGGCTTATAACGCAAAAGTTGTAAAGCTGAGACAATTTTATAGGAAGTGTTGAATGCTGAGATAGGAAAAAAAACAGGGTTTTGTGGGTCACAGAGGAGAAGGGGTCCATCCCGCGTGGCTGTGGGGAGGAGATTACGCCCTGTCACAGGCGTGCAGTACTTATCTGGGTTTCCTGAGTAGGGACATCAGCTAGATCCGGTACTTAGCAAGTGACTCTCCTGGAGGTGGGGATGAGGTGTTAAGTTTGGGAAAAGAAGAGCCGTGGGTTACCATCTTTTAGATGTACCTGAGAAGCTGGCAGGTAGAACAAATAGATTCCCATGCTAATGAATGAAAACTGATTTTTTTTTTAAAAGCTAAGAATGGAAACAGTCATGGATAGGACATGAAATGCTAAAGTGTCTGAAAGCATAAATGGTTAGATGTAATGGATCTCAAGACAAAAGTGAAGGGTACGCTTTCGTGTAAAGCTGGGCTGCCTTGGGAACTGACGACTTTTCTGAGCATCAGCTTCCTCCTCTATGAACCTGAAGGATAGCGTCAGCCCCTTGAAGGTGCCAGCAGTAACACCACCCCCAACGTTTTCCCATCTCTAGCCAAGTGGGGTTTCCTCTCTGCAAATTCGCTGCTCCAACCTTTCCAAAGCAGGAGCCACAGAACACTTCACTCCTGCTTCAGAGGATTCCAGATCACATCTGTTCTGGAAATAAGGTGCTCAAAAGTCCTGCAATCTAGAAAACTCACTTAACATTTTTTTCCTGCAAATTGGCTTTCCCCCAAATTTGACATAAATCCCTTCCTTCTACTGTCCATGTAATACAGGCACCGCATTCACCTAGAATTCCACAGAACATGCATGGAAATTCTGCTTTACACATAAGTGACATTAATTTTGCTGTGAGCTCCTTCTTCTAAACTTTGGGAAACCCGCCGGCTACATGTTTCATTTGGACCAGTCCTTAAACTTTGTTTCTATTCTAGGTGGAAGAGGCACTAAGTGAAGTCGATTTCCAACTCAAGGTGGATTTGCACTTTACAGACAGTGAACAACAGTGAGTGTCCTTGGAATCCTTGAATCAGGATCGTAGAGTTTCCTTTGCCCAACACTTTTCCAGCCCTGAGGTATCCTGATGGCCATGACCTCAGGACATCCCTTAGAAACCCGGTTCTTGATCAGCTACAGGAACGAGGGCAAGGAATATCTATGTGGTCATTCAGAGCTGCATGTATTTTAGGCAGGTGGCTCAGAGGCTGCAGGCACAGAGAACTCCTGACTTCCTGCTCTATGAACTGGCACCTTCTTATACCCGAACCCGCCTCCGTACACTTGCAATGCAGTATTAATTAGCTCTTTAGATTAATGTCCATATGAGGCTGCACATCTCAAGGCCCCCTTCTGAATCAAAGGAGATCCTGCCGGGACCCTCATCTTTACACTGAATGTCTGCTATGATGTTTCAACTTTCTGAAAATTGAAAATCCATTGACGTACATTGAAAGTCCATCAGCTTCCTGCTTATCGGATTCAATAATTCTGTTCTTTCATGTCATGAATAGATAGTCCTTTTCTCAGGTACGAAAAAGTCCAGTCGAATGTATTACCAAAACTCCAAACTCTCATCCAATTCATAACTTCTTTTCATTGACACTGTGCCTTCGCTCCACTGCACCCCTGCTCCAGGTGTTCTCGGGGTAGGAAACTCCCGCTGCAGCAGCTGGGTATGGTGAGCAGCCTGATACAGCCTCCTGTCTTCCCCCTGGGGTGTGTGGGTCTTGCAGGGCCAGGCACAAGGAGGAGGGAGGAGATTGCAGGTGGGGCAGGGAGTCATACGTGATGGGTTCAGTTGCAAGCAGGGCTCTTAACGGGGTAGATGCTCGATCACCGCTTTCTCTGCTCCTGGGGTGTTCTTGTGTCTTCCGTGGAGCTATACCCGTTAGGCGGGCTCCCTCTCCCCCAGCCTCCGCTGTTCTTTGATATAATGATGCCTCCTATGGTTGCGTCATTCGCGCCTTGCAGGAAGCTCTTTCGGCAGATTCTTCTCCGAGGAATGCACATCTGGCTCTTGGATAATGGACACAAGCACTTTCGTCCTCATCTCACACTGGTGGGGACCCCCGCCCCAGTGCTGCTGACTCTTCTTTGGCCAATCCAGCCACCCTCAGCTTCTCTCCTGAGGGCCTTTGCAGGATAAGTCAGGCACCAGGGCCTGTGTTCCCCCAGGGGACACAGAGCACGCTCACGTGAAGACTCCCCTCATTAAGCTTAAGGTGAAAATGGAGGCCCTTCTTTTCCATCTGTTCTATTAGCAGAATCTCAGCACAGTCTGACCACTTTGGGGAAATTAATCCTCACTTCTGATCTCTACAGCCTCTTCAGCAAATGCTTCACCTTCTCCAGTGGAGAATGGGAGACTAGGTGGCCAAGGGGCTAGTGCTGGCGGAATGGTTGCCCGACCCCTTCAAATTTCAGAGTCACTGTTAACGCTTTGGCTCCCTTCCCAAGGACTGTCCCATCCCCAAGATGTGTCTGATTATTATGGAAGTTTTCATAACACGGGGCATTGAATCAGAGGGCCTCTGAACCACAGATGGACCACTACTAAAATGTCAGAAACCTGACTGTGTCTGCGCTTTGAGAATAGACATCTGCTGATGTGTATGTACTGTAGATGGTCACGCCTCATCTCTGGGCTGGCCAGAGGCTCTGTCCAAGGTCCTGCCGCTGCATCTGGGCTCAACATCACAGATCCCTCACTCTTGGGGTCTTTATCTGGACCCCAAGCCCCTCTGGACACCTGCTTCTCTCATCACTTCTGCTTACCTCTTGGTGGGATGGTGGATGCTTGAGAAATCTTATCTCCCTCACACCATCTCCAGGACTTATTGTCCTAGCACCATATTGAACTCAGAAGCCCCATAAGAGGCTGACCTTCTTTCTAAGCTATAAACTCAGAAATGAAGTCCTCGTCTCTATTGCTCTCATATTCCCTCTCAACTATTTAGGGTTTCTGTCATTCACTCATTTTATTAATTTTATTAACACCCCCTGCCCTATCTTCCTGTGCCCCTTCATTCAGGAGTATTCATCCATAGCTCCCTGGTAGACGTTTCCATTTGATCACAGAACCCTGCCATTGATCCCAAACCCAGCCTGGAAGTCACTCCCTACCCAGCTCTCCAGGCAGCGTCAATGATAAGTTATGGTGGACACAATAGATGTGACCTTCTTACCATCAAAACAGTAGTTAATGGAGAGGCTGTGTACAGGAGATTGGCCCATACAAAGTGTATGGAGTTTCAGCAACAGGCTCTGTGCTCATTGACTGTGAGACACTGGGTGCATCCCTGCCCTTTTCTAAATCTCAGTAGCCTCATTTATAAAATGGGCATCATTATAGATTCTGTACTTCATAGGTCTGTTATGAAGATTAAGAGAAGTGATACCTAAGCCAGGCCAAGGGCACGGATCAATGTCTTCTTCCTCTTTGTGGCTTCCTAGATGCAGGTGGGGCCGGTTTCCATGTGTCACTTCCTCCCTATAGTACAAAGCACTTGACAACAATCAGAGCAGAGTGTTTCATGGAGTGTGCGGTTAGCTAACAGGAACAGGAAGCCAGAGGCTGGGGAAGAATTGAAAATGCCATATTTTTTCATTTTCATAAGTTGGGTTTAAGGGTGACAAGACATCTGTAGCACATCCTGGGGATAGACTTTTGGCTTTGAAACATGACCCAGGCAGTCAGCTTCTTTGTAACCATTTAGGCTTGAACAGGATCAAAATAGAGAAGCATGGCATCTAATGTCAGGGGCAGAAGGGCTCTTGATGTCCATCCCGTCCAGTGGTTCGCAATGTGGGTGGGACAGTTCTGTCCCCCAGGGAATTTTGGCCATTTCTGGGGACACTTTAAATTGTTACAAGGGGGGTGGGTGGGTGCTACTGGTTTCTAGTGAGTAGAGTCCAGGGATGCTGCTAAACATCCCACAATGCACAGGACTGCATCCTGGCTCCCCAGCAAAGCATTATTCAGTGCCCAATATCAATATCACTGAGGGTGAGAAACAGTGCTCTAGTCTAACCTCACATTTGAACCTGCTACTCTGCAAAGACCCATGAACATGTGCTTGCACAGACAGGAACTCACGTCTCCCCATTATATCCCATTCTGTCCCTGGACACTTCTGCTTATCAAGAAATTCCTCTTTACTTCAAGGGACAAGTCGTCCTTCTGTGCCTTCCTTCAGTTGCCCTCAAGTTCAGTCCTTGTGACCACGCATCAAAATTCTCAGTCTGGGGGCTTCCCTGGTGGCGCAGTGGTTGAGAGTCTGCCTGCTGATGCAGGGGACACGGGTTCGTGCCCCGGTCCGGGAGGATCCCACATGCCGCAGAGCGGCTGGGCCCGTGAGCCATGGCCGCTGAGCCTGCATGTCCGGAGCCTGTGCTCCGCAATGGGAGAGGCCACAACAGTGAGAGGCCCGCATACTGAAAAAAAAAAAAAAAATTCTCAGTCTGGATCGCAGTTCAGGTACACAAGTCATCTCTTTAAGTCATCTCTTCCCCTTCAGTTGAACACCAGGGCTCTTTCTCTGTGTTTTGCATTTTTTCTTTGTTTGATTTTTTTTTGCTGGTTTTAGTTCCTTTATAAGAGCCCAGGCATTTTCCTCTCAGTGCTATCCATTTTCTCTCTATGTTTTTTTTTTTCTAAATTGAGACCTCCCCCTCCCCCAGAACTGAGTTGTTTTTTTTTTTTAAAAACATCTTTATTGGAGTATAATTGCTTTACAATGGTGGGTTGGTTTTCTGCTGTATAACAAAGTGAATCAGCCATACATATACACATATCCCCATATCCCCTCCCTCTTGCGTCTCCCTCCCACCCTCCCTATCCCACCCCTCTAGGTGGTCACAGAACACCGAGCTGATCTCCCTGTGCTATGTGGCTGCTTCCCACTAGCTCTCTAGTTTACATTTGGTATTTTATCTCCATTAACTAGCTCTATTCATTTCAGGGCACAAAAGAGCTATCACCTCCCTCATTCTGAATTCTTTACTCCTATTAAAGTGGCTTAAATTCTTGTTAACATTTTTGACATCTTTGCTACCCTGACCTGTGTTTCACCCCCTGTTGTTCAAGCCCTAAGGATAGTCCTATGATTTGCAGCAGCCTGTGTCTGAATGGATTCAAAGTGATTATGTGCAGTAGTTTAGAACGGACTGTGGAGTCAGACAGACCTGGGCCCAGCTTTTAGGTTTGGCCTTGTGACTTTGAACAAATCAGTTAACTCGCGTTGGCTTTACCTCCTCATCAATAAACGGAATAACGTCAGTGGGTACCTCACGTGATTGTCATGTGCATTAAGGGAAAAGACGCCATGCTCGGTTCACAGTAAGGCCGCAGTAAACAGTTGTCAGAATGATAGTGAATATGAATGTTAATGACTTCCTGAGACTCAGGAGAGGACACTCTGTGCCCCCTCCCATCAGGCTTCTTCCTGGTAAGAGAGGAGGTCATCATTTGTGGGCTACTTTGGTGTCACACTGGGCTCCGCTGATTTAGTTAACTCTTTTACCTGGCATTCATTTGCACCCAAGCTCTAAGCGACAAGGATTTCCAGAAAGCGAAGCCCATTGGGTGGGGTCTTGGGAGTTTGCTCCCCTCACTCTTTTCTCTCCGTGTCTCTTTTCCTCCTCCGTGGAGGAAGAAGAAGCTTCTCATCTGGACATCCTCTGAGCTCTCTGCTCTGCTCACAGAAGATGCTCCATCCAGGTTTCCCAAGGGGTCTGGTTCAGAGACACCCAGAGAGCCTGAGTGACTGGTGTGCAGAGGAGGAGATGAGCCCTGGATGGCTTTTATTTAGAGGAAGATCAGCCCCATTTTTACAACCAAAGACTCTGTTAGGCTCTGCTTACCAGCTGGCTTATCTCTTGGGAATCAGACACATACCAGGTACAAAACGCTAGAGAGAAGGTAGGGGAGTCCTTGATGAAGTTGACCAGACTCTTTATTATTCTTTGGGGGTCATTCATTTATTCATTCAGTCACATATCCCTTTTAATAAGGAAATATTTGACCGACTTCTACAATATGCCAGATTCTAAGCTTGGTGTTAGGGATACAAAAATGAAGTAGTCACAGTTCTTGCCCTTAAGAGGTAGGAGTCTAGTAGAAAACACAGAGGTACAAAGGAAGTGCTATGCTGGGCATCTGTGGGGGAAATACAAGAGCAAGCAGGGACTGGGGGTCTGGGAGGGCTTCCCCATTGAGCCTGGAAAAGTGTCTGGGCATCTTTCCATCCCTGACAGATGAGCTCCGTGTGGGTAATAGCAGAGTGTGAGCCCCAGCCCTGCTGCATAGCAGCTGTGTGATGTCCCATGAGTTCTCTTCCCTCTCTGAGCCTCGGTTGCTTCATTTGCCCATCACGGGGAAAACGGTTTCTACCTAGCAGAGTATTTGCAGGACTTGGATAAGCCGATGCAGGCACAGTGCTTGTCCGTGGGCGAGGTTGCCTTGTGGACCCACCTGGCTGGCAGCAGGGACAACCTGCCACCACTCATGTGAGTCACTCGCTTGCCTTCCAGGCTGCGGGACATGGCCGGGGTCCCCGTGATCAGCAGCCGTGCTCTGGGCCTGCACTTCCACCCCCGGAGAGGCCTGCATCACCAGGTCCCCATCATGTTCGACTATTTCCACCTGTCGGTGATCTCGGTGACCATCCATGCTGCCCTGGTGGCCCTGCAACAGCCCCTGATCAGGTATGAGGTTGTGAGCCCTGCTGTTACGGGGAGGCGGAGGGGCGCGCTTTGGGTTTCTTGTTACACTTGAGTCTCCCGTGTGGCTGAGATGCTGAGAGTTGGCCAGGAGAGATCAGCTCAGGCCAGAGGAGCTTCCCCCAGGCTGCAGGTTTAGGCTCTGAGCCCTCACTGCAGGGCAGGGGAGAGATGAGCAGGGATGTTGGAGTGGGTGCCCCTGGAGTCAGGAGGACACCAGCAGGGAACCTTGGTGCTGAATGGGTGAGACCTGCTGCCTTCACCTGAACTGGCTTTTTTCTAACCCTGTCTTATTTGAAAAGTCACCTAACATCCCTGAGACACACAGTCTTCATCCCTAAACCAGGGACGCTTGTGGGTCCCGTCCATTTAAGGTTTTAGTGCCTCTCACACGAGGACAGTGCCAGGCGCATGGTTTTCTGCCCCTTCCTCCAGTAACTATTTGTTCAACGATAGGACCACCTGAGTGGCCCTGTGCTCGCCCTTCAGTGAATTGTCCCAGAGCATCTCTGTGGTCCCACGAAGCGCTGAGGTTCTCTGAATGACTTAAGCAGAGGGACAGAGCCGACAGCAATGAGCACATTGTACTGTGCCCGGGTGTCTTCCTCCAAGCACCTGGAATCACCAGATGTGGACATCAGCTCACTTCAAACCTCCCACATGCATGGGGGCACGGGTTGCACACGTGGGCAAAGGGATATTCGGGGATGCAATCTTGCAGCATGGAGTTTCTGGAAGGGAGCTTTCCCAATGTCCCTTTTCAGTGCTGGGGGTTGAAATGCATGTGATGGAGACTCTGGTTCCCACTCACTGCTGGGTAGGGGTCCCAATCCCCTGCTGGGGTCAAAGAGTAGGAAATGAGACCTTGGCCGGGCTATGTGACCAGATGTGCTTCTGCCAGTCGCTGTGCCTGTCTGCTTGCTGAGCTCCGTCCCGGGCTCTGCTCGCTGATGGGGCTATTTTAGACACTCTGCATAGAAAGTTTAACCTCCTGACAGAAACACTGCTTTACAGGTTTGTCTGCAACCACCTTGCTGGAGAGCAGATAGAAATTCACCATGAGAGATTAGGCTTCTCCAGGGATGGGGGTAAAAATAGAACTGCCTTCTGTTCTCTGGATTTTGCAGGAAGCATTTCTATGAGTTCGTTCACAGTGGCTGGGAACACTGTAAGGTTATGGGAAATACCTGTCAAGTAGGGCAAGCTCCAGTTTTTCCAGAAAAGCAGCTTCAGCAGCAACTGTTAAATCCAGCCGGGAAGAAGCAGGAGTGAAATGAAAATTTAACCGCAGAAGATCCTTCACGTTCCCTGAAACAGACTGAGGTCTGTTTAACTCTCAGTGTTTAACTCCCACATGGGCACAGTTTGATTTCACTTGAGAGCTTCAGCTACTCAAGGCCACACCGAAGACAAATAGCGAGTTATTCTAGTGACTAACTTACAGTCGGTCCCCTGAACGTGCCATGAGCATTGCTGCTCTTACACATATTCTGCATTTCTTCTGCAATGTTCCTTTTACCCATTTTCTAGCTAAACTGTAGACTTGCTTCGAATCTCAGTTCTAAACAAATGGGAGAAATGATTTTATTAGAGTTGATTGTATTTGGGGTGTTTTCAAAATAGCTATATAAATGGTTATATTAGATTTTATTATTTTTGTGGTATGATTGACAATAACTTCTAGCATTTATTGAATCATTACTATTTGCCAGACATGGTATTTAAAGGCGTATGTGGCTAAGCTCATGGAATCCTCAAACAACCCCACTGTTAAGGTGCTGGTGTCAATTCTTCTGACTTACGAGGAAACAGAGGCACTGGGAAGTTTAAGACTTTCCCCACGGAGCTGACAGGTGCTGCTTCTGGGATTTCAACCCTGGCAGCCCAGCTCTACCGGTTGCCTCTTAACCACTTGGCGATACATACTCTGCTTAAGTATCACCTCTAGCTGTTCATCCCTTTCACCCAGCTTGGTTTGTAAACTTCCCTTCTGTTCTCACTGGCCTGAGTTTACCTGCATTGTATATATTACATCTGCCTCCCTCTCTAGACCCAGATGTCTTTACACTGAGGACCATGCCTTAACCATCTTGCCACCCAAGTACCTCACACACTGCCTGGCATGTAGCATTAGCCCGATAAGTATTTGAATAAATGAGTTAAACCAAATTACAACGTTAGCTTTATTTCCCCATCAAGCTTTTACTCTGGAAGGTGTAAATTCAATCCTTCCACAAATATTTCTTGAGCACCTAGGATGGAGGTAATGCCATCTGAGGCTTTGTATTATCAAGACCCTCTCGGCCATTGGAGACTTTTACTCTTCCTGGGGGAATTAGACATGCCCGTAAAAAAAATGTTCACAATATGACATGACAATTAACCATTAGGGTGTTTAATAGACGGGATCTGAAAGAAAGGGAAAAGAGGTTTAAGTAGACTTTACCGATAGATCCATTGGTGAAAATCGAAAAGGTTGAGGGAGAGAGAAATGATCATAAACCCAAATCAGGTGAATTCAGCTCACGCAGACTTTTCGAATCTCCTCTGATCCTAAAGTTGACGATTGCAGACACACTTTGCCGGTTGATCTTGTGATGACTTGCAGCGCTGGGCAGGGTCTGTGTTTTTGTCTGGGAACAGGTACAGTGTTTCTAAGTAGCATCGATGCAGTGAGAGTCTTTGACATCCACGATCCTATGAGACTCCCGCGTGGGTCGTGGAGGTGGGTATCGTTTTACGCTCTTCCACAGAAGAACAGAGGTTCAGGGAGGGGATGGGGGTCAAGGGATCGCGCTCGGGTTATGCCAACGAAAGGAGAGGGGAGGGCTCAGACCACGTCAGGTGGAGGCTCCCCTTGGCCTCTGGCCAGAAGCCCGTCCCACCTGCCCAGGTGGTTAAGTAACTTCTGCCTCAGTGAGTCTCAGCAGGCAGGTTGTGGGCATTTAGGGGGCGTTTCTCTGTACACATAGTGGGATGTGTGTCATCCTTGGCCCCCAGGCTCACATGCCAGTTGCACCCACTTGTCATGGCAGCATCAGAAAGTCCCACCCAAGCATCCCTCGAGGGTGAGCTACTTCTTCGAAATGGCTTATCTCATAGGCTCCCCGATAACAGCATCAAGGGCCTGAGTTAATGGCCCCATCACTTTCTTCACATCCTTTTAGAAAAAATTATATAAATTTGCAATTCTTTCTATTCCCTTCTTTTCAGTTTTACTCGTCCAGGAAGAGGCTCCTGGCTTGGGAAAGGCGGCCCAGATACAGGACCAGAACAGTCTAGCCTTTCCCTGGAAAACCTGGTCTTTGGAGCTGGATACTGCAAGCCGACTTCCTCAGAGGTAATGTCTGCCTGGGGGCAGAGGCCCCAAGCCTTGCAGACTTCACTTTGCAGGCTGCGTCTTTTCTATGAGATTTCGGCTCCTTTCCAATGTCTCTGGTAGAGATTCCTTGCTCCCTGCATCCCTTCCTGTCATCGATGCATCCATCCCTTCTTTGATGGCTGCTGCATTCATCAAACGTATTCCCAGTGCCAGGCCCCAGGGTTGATGCAGGGAGTAGCGTCTTCACATGGCACCTCTTCCATATGGTAACTCGAAGGATATGGTTCCATGGAGGTCATGGGATGTGCTGTGAGGGGCTTTCCCCGGACCGTGTGGAACCTCAAAAGCCCATTCACGTTAAGCTCATTTCAAAACCTGGCTCGATCCTTCATCTGCTTACTTCTCTGAGCCTCAGTTTTCCCACCTGTAGAGTGGGGTTGCTTATAGTTAATAACCTCACAGGATAATATGTGTATTCGTTGCTGTAATGGATAAAAAGTGCTTAGACCAGTACTTGGTACTCAGTAGGTGCTCAATAAATATGCGCACCCTGTCCTTCCCCTTTGCTCCTTCTTCCTAAGAAACACCTGTTACACTTCCGTGATGCACGGGGCTCTAGGCATCTACAGCATTACTCTATATTTCTTTTGAGCCAATACACGATTGCTATTATTAGGGGCCTGCTCAGAAATAACCGGATTGTATTTGTCTGGGCTCACCAGAGAAGTAGAATCAATAAGAGGTGATAGATAGATAGATAGGAAACATTTATGCATCTCCCTTCTATATTATAAGAAATTGTCTCATGCTATCATGGAGGATGAAAAGTCCCACGATGTGACATCTGCATCCTAGAGACGTGGGAGAGACAATGGTGTAAACTCCTATCTGAGTCTGAGTTTTTTTGTTTGTTTGTTTTGTTTTTAAACGTTTATTTATTTATTTATTTTGGCTGCATCGGGTCTCAGTTGCGGCATGCGGGATCCTCATTGCGGCACACGGGCTCTCTAGTTGGGGTCCGTGGGCTTAGTTGCCCCGTGGCATGTGGGATCTTAGTTCCCTGACCAGAGATCGAACCTGCGTCCCCTGTTTTGGAAGGCGGATTCTGAACCACTGGACCACGAGGGAAGTCCCTGAGTCTGAGTTTTAAGGCAGGAGAAAACCTATGTCCCAGGGCAAAGACAGGAAGAGAGAGAAACCCTCTCTCACTCAGCCTTTTTGTTCTGCTCAGACCTTCGATGGATAGCATGTTGCCCACCCACACTGGGGAGGGCGATCTGCTTTACTCATTCTGCTCTTTGAAACGTTCATCTCATCCAGAAACAGCCTCACAGACACACCCAGAACGATTTTTAACCAAATATCTGGTGTCCTAGTCATGTTGACACACACAGTTAACGGTCATACAACTCGTGTCGTAAGTGGGAAAATTTGCCCACTCAGCCAGCCCCCAAAAGAGATGCTGCATGTCCCTGTGCAGCCAAGCCCTGTCCTCAGACGTTCCAGCACATCAGGTCCTACACTCAGCTGGCTCTCCTGTGACATCACCTTTCCCAGCTCTGAGCCCAACCAGGAAGTCTGGCCGCAAAAGCTGCCCCGTCAAGTCTCCATCTTGTCCTGGTGGCTGTGTCACGTGTACTCAAGAGTGGAACTTAGAAGAAAATTGCCAAGACCCTCCTGAGGGACAGGGGCCTGAACCCAGGACTGGGCTCTGTGCCCAGGAGGGCACAGACTTTAGAGCCAAAGAGAACTGCTGTGCAGGTGGACTCCTGTAGATGCAGGACCTCCGGCAACCACCGAGCCTTAGGAACCAGTGTCCTGAGCATTGGCAAAGGACCTGGGGACAGTAGCAAGGGAGAGGAAAGCAGAGACCCAGCCAGCAGGGGTGGGCATTTCCTTATTACCTTGTGCGCATGGACGGCTTCAGGGCTCCAGGATGGGATGGGGAGGGATGGAAGCCAGGGACTTCCTGCTCCCTCTGTATCCTCAAGGCCAGGCGCAGACCCTTCCTCATCAGGGGCTGCTGTGTGCCCCCCAGGTCACCCCCGACCCCTGCCGCAGGTCAGTCCCTGCTCGAGACCCGCCGGAGCTTGACTGAAGGCTTTGTTGGGACCAAATCACAGCCCAGCTTCTCCATCTGTACAGTCCTACTTCTCATTCCTCTGGCTCCAAGAGCCTCCCCAGTAGATCCACGTGAAAATCTCCAGTTCAGACTCGGTTTTCCAGGGAACATGGTTTGGAACATCAGGGGTCATAGATCAGTTCAAAGCATCTTTTGACACTTACATCCCAAGACAAGGGCCTTTGCTGGGGCCACAGGAGCATATGGGGATGATGGTGATCTGGTGTCTGCCCTGAAGGGACTCTCTGTTCCTTCCTGTTTGCACAGCCTTTCATGCCTCATTCACTTGCCACCACCTCCGTGAAGCACTCTCTGATTTCCTAGCAAGAAATTCCCTCTCCCAAATGTTTTCACCACAGTCAACTCTAGGCATCTCCTCCACTGGGCTCCGAGTGGTTGGGGACAGAGGCCATTGCCTTTAGCTCCACACCTTCAGGGCCCAGCACCATGCCTGGCACACATAGTGGGTGCTCAGGAAATGTGTGTTGGGAGAATGATTGATCCAAGTGCATGGTCGTGTTTATATAGAACTCTGAGCGGCGAGAGGGCTGAGCCGCGAGGTGTTCCTTGCCTTACACGGCAGCAGACAGACGGCGGCGGGAGGGCAGGAGAGTGAGACACCTCCATGGACATGCGGGCGCCAAGCAGGACTGCCCTTGGCAGAAACTCTGGACCTGGCATGGGGTGGGGTAGGGAACACTGTAGACCCTTTCAGCCTGTCTGATTCGGTGACATCTGAAGAGAAGATGTGGCAGTGATGTGGCAGAGAGAAGCTTCTGGTTTCGAATACCTGCTCTGCTCAGTGCTTTGTGCCGTGGACGACCCTATTCGCCCTGTAAAAACTCAGGCTGCTCAACTCTAAAATGGGATAATACCTATAGTTTCGAAGGGATTTTAGGCCTTAGTCTGTGTAAAAACAGTATAGGAATAGACCCATAGCGGGCACACAGTACAGTAGAATTTTTTCCCCCGTTCTTTTCTTAGCTGTTTTTGGGGATGTGTGTCGAAGAAGATATACCTGACTTCTACCAGAGTCAGATAAAATAGCTTATTTGCGGATGCTCGGCGGTGAACTTGCTCGCAGCTCAGTGGGGTATTTTCAGGACCTGATTCTTTCCCTGTGCCTGTTCCATTTGGGTCCCATCCAGTTATGCAGGCTCAGAGCCTCGTGCCCATCCTGTGCCTTCCCACCTGGCAAGGGCTGCCAAGCAAAGAACAAAATCCACTCCCCCGCCTCCCTTGGGGGCTGTGCCTCCCAAATCCCCAAGAAGGCCAGCGCAGTAGCAAATAACATCGAAGTCCACGCAGATCGCAGCATCCGCTGGAGCGATTAGAGAACAGGTGTTCCCTTCAAAATAAGCGTTTCTGTGCAGAGACATGTGCAGAAACTAGAGATTCACAGCAAAATGAGCCCATTGGCCTGGAAAATTGTGGGGAGGTGAGGCTTGCTGTGACGTGTCACGCCCCTTTTCCCGTAAGCCCAGGTCCCTCTGGTCCTGCAGCCCTGCTCTTTCCTGCAGCATCTTAGGCAGGGAGAGCTTCACATTCAGGGTTGGAGCCAGAACTTACGGTCCCCTGCCCCCGAAAGCCAGCAGCTCTGCCCCGGGGGAATTATTTTCCCTCTCTCACTCATGGCTTATCTGTCAAAGAGGATACTAATGCCTGCCTTGCAGGGTTGCTGAGAAGATTAAATGAAATAAGCATATAAAAGCCTGGAGCGGAGAGCTTGGCACAGTAAAATCCTCTGCTGGTCTTATTTTTCTTTGAATTTATCCACGTAATGAAATCAAACATTACTACAAGAACCTCAGCATTATCTTGTGGATAGGACATGGAACGAAGGATCTTAGATGTTTCCTGTTCTTGGCTGTACCCTGCTGTGTGACCCTGAGCCAGATACTTGCCCTCTCTGGGCCCCAGTTTCTCAATGTCTAGAAAGAGGATTGGATGAGATCGTGCTGGAGGCCTCCTTCAGTCTTTGCTATGCTGTTTTTACTGTGATATCCCTGACACTGCCTGGTACAACTGGGGACACGACGTATGCTTGATGTATTCATTCAGATTCTACAGAGAAACAGAATCAGTAGGATAATATGCCTGTGCGTATATTCATATATATAAAGAGAGAGAGACAGAGACAGAGAGACAGAGAGACAGACAGGTTTATTGTAAGGAATTGTCTCATGCAAACGTGGAGGCTAGCAAGTCCAAACCTGCAGGTCAGACCAGCTGGCTGGAGACCCAGGGAAGAGTTACAGTTCAAGTCCAAAGGCCTTCTACTGACCAAATGGCCAACTTCCTTCTTCTTTAGGGTGGGGAGGGCGGGTCTTGCGTTCATCAGTTGTTTTCTTTTAACGTCTTCAACTGATTGGACGAGGCCCACCCATATTGTGGAGGGTGATCTGCTTTACTCAGAGTCTAATGATTTAAAGGTTAATCTCCTCTGAAACATACCTTCACAGAGACACCTAGAATCATGCTTGACCACCTATCTGGGTGCCATAGATGGACCCAACTGACATGAGAAATTAACCATCGCATTTAGTCAATGCTCCGAGTCTGACAGACTCTTCTTGAAGATCAGGAATCCAGTGACTCAAAAGTAGGAGAATCCCTTTCTCGGTCCAGGGAAGCTGCACACCCACTTCCTTCTCACTGAATGAAATAAGTGGGGTTGTTCCAGTTCCCCGGGGGAGGAATGGCCACGTGGTGGAGAGATGCAGACTTTAGAACTCTCCTCGTTCTCAGAGCTCTGCTTCTTCAGCGGGAGCATCAGTGTGTCTGTCTCTTTATCTGTCTGCCAGTCCTTTACTAGGCCCCTACTCTGTGCTAGCATCTCTGTGCTGCAGGGGCTAAAACAAATAAAACTCAGTCCTTACCCTCAACGGGTCGTGAGATCCAGCGTGTGAGGCAAAGGAGAAATGAAAAGTTTTGAATTCCACGATCGTGTGAAAAGTGTGATGCTGATCGTTTGAAATCACATTTTTGAGCGCCTGCTCTGCACCGAGGGACTCTGTTAAACCACCGCTGCGCGTGGACTCTGTCAGTGTCCACAAAAAAGTTTCCTATTTTCATTGACAGCTGAAGAAACTGAGACAGAGAGAGGTTAAGCCACATCGGTAAAGTCACACAGCTGGGCAGGGACCAAGCTGGCGTTTTAACTCAGTCAGCCCGATGCCAGCCCACTACCCGTCATCAGCCACTAGATTGATGGTCAACCAAAGAAGGGGCTTTGGTTCATCCGCTCTACGAGGGCAGGTGCTTTTCTGCTTCGTTCCCCTGCGTGTGCCTGGCTCAGTGCGCGTGCTCAGGAAGCTTTTGTTCAATGAACGAGTGTCTGAGATCGTGGACTCTGAGAACATCAGAATATGCGAGAGAACGAAAGCCCTCGTATGCAGATGGTTAGGCATTTAACTCTCCAACAGATCTGTTTCCCGCCGGTGCTCTGAGCCTCCCAAGTCCTGTGCTCACCTGTGGAGATCACAGAAACCGTGCTGCCAGAGCAGATGACTGCCCGAGATGAATACCTTGGCCACCAAAGTGAAGTCCCTCCATCCTCTGCTCCCCTTAGAAGGCGGTTCCCCAGACAGAGGAACGTGTGTCATTGAGAGGAAATGCCAGCTCCCTTTTAAGTCAGATTGCCGAGAACTGAAGAACGGCATCTTCCTTGAAGGGAATAATGCTGACACAGCACATGCGCACACAGGACCTGGCTTTGCAAGTCCTTCTGTGCTGAACCTTGCGGCGTGACGGCCCTGCCCTCACTGATGGGAGGCGTGGGTCTGGTGAGCATGGAGGTGGGAGGGAAAGTGAGGCACGGACCTGACTTCCAAGCAGAAATCTCCCCTCTCCCAGGCATGCGCTTCCTCGTTTTCCTTCTGCTCCATTTTTATTGGGTTCTTTGCTCTTTGCCCTTTGCTTTAAATATACGCTTGCTTGTTATTGTCAACATCGTCCTTTCTTGAGGATCTGGAGTCATGAGGATGAGACACAGACGTTCATTATTACTGTTAACGCATCATTAGGTTGACTGTGGATGGTGACATCTCCGTAGGTAGAGACACTGCCATTGGTTTGGTGGCTAATCAGATAATTATCAAGCGCCTACTATGTCTCAGGCTCTGTATGAGGAATTTGTGACGTAGCACTAAGGAAACTGGCTGCCTGACCTGCCTGGTGGAATGTTATCATTTCTGTTGCTCTTGGTGCCCATCTGAGTTGGTGGCACATCGTAGGTGCTCAGTTAATGTTGGAGGGACAGATGAGGTGAGTTGAGATCTCATTAGATTCTTGATCTTATGTAAGATGTGACCACAGATGACTTAGCCATCAGACACAGTAGGCTCAGTGCTGAGGGCCCAGAGTACTTTCAGGGGCCGACAGAAATGTTTTAATTTCATTTAAAATCAGAACCAAAAGATGGATATAATCCAATATGGATTATATTAATCTTCGTATCAGTGCAATCATACAAACATAATTTTAAATCTATTTTTTAGTGGGTGAAAGTGCCTGGGGCCCACAAAAGTCATAATTTGGCCCCGAGAACAATGATTGTTCCTTGGTTTTTGTTTCCTGATTATGGGCATAAGAAAGCAGAGTCTGGTGAACTCAGATAACTTCCCCAAATGGAAAAGTGCAAACCTGCAATTCAGCTCTCTGGCCCTGTGTGTGCTTTGTCAAAACTCATTTCACCAGTGTGATACCTACACATGGAATGTGCTACACAGATATTTGTATGTGAATGAAATCGAAGAGATTTCAGAGGGTGCAGAGAACAGCTGTTTGAAATGTGTGAACGCTGTGCTCTAAGGTTAATAAGTACCCGAGGAAGGACCAGAAGTTACCAGGAAAACAGTAGTTACTTAAAGGAAAGCATGGGTTATAGTTTTCACAAAAACTGCATTTAATGCCTTCTGTTACTTTGGGAAGTACGATGGCAAGCACTGTTGTGTTCTCCCACTCCATTAAAATTAAATAGTTCTAAATTTCTCATTTAAATGGTTTTCTCATTTACTAAAATCCTATGGAATAAATAGCAGGTTGCTAAATGGTGCACAGGCTATGATGGGCTTTCTCTATGTGGTATATTGCATCCATCTGCATATGGATCCAACATGATTGCACAGGTCATTTCTAAAAGAGGAGATAAATCAGTGGAAATGGGCTTTTCATGCAAAAGCCTGTAGTATTGCTTATTTACGCACCACCCTTTTCATTAGTGAAAAATTGCCTTTATTCCACATTGCCTGCTTTCAGACGTCTTGTCCCTCTCCAAAGAGTCTAGGCAGGATGGGGGATGTCAGCTCGCAAAGATGAGGTAGGTGCCTCCCTTCCCAGACTGCCCTGCGTTTCCCCACTGCATCTTCAGGTTCCAGTGCGGCAGACGCTCAGTGAACACGTACCGAGTGAATACAAGATGCAGGCACAGCAGGGCATACAGGCAAGGTCACCAGATTTGGAGGAAGAAGACCCGGTAGGGCTAAGGCCAGGTTCTTCCGTGGATGAGCTATGAGAGCTTGGACAAGTCATTGCACCACTCTGACCTGTTTCTTCTTGTTGTCTTAATGGAGAGGAAGAAACCCACTCACTTTGTGAATTTTGCCTGGGATTCAAGATGGGAAAGGTGGTTCCCCCTATGAGCATCCCTGTCTCCCGACCGTCTCCTCTCCCCCAGGGATGGTGTGATGGTGACACCGCAAATCACAGTTACCTTCTAGCATAATTATATCAGCTAAATATATCGAACACTTCCTCGTGTTAGGCTCTGTGCTGGGTGTTTTCATTATGCTCCCTTTCAGCTCCCGGCATAGATTCACACGATACAGTTGAGGAAACTGAAGCTCTAATAACTTCAGCAAATTGCTCAGCGTCAGATAGCCGGTCCCTGGCAGGGCTGGGGCGTGAGCCCAGGGATGCTGAGTCTGAGCCCTGCTTTCTGTCCACTTGGAATCATTTCTCACCTGCTCATCTCCTTTAATCCTCCTGTAAGCGTTGGGGCTGTGTCTGCCACACTCCGCACCAAGTATTTAATCCAGGTATCTCTTGAATCAATAATTATATTAAAGTGTGCTCCTTTTTGCAAATAATAATAATCTGTTTTTGAGGAGCCTGAGTCTAAACCATTCCTCATGCGCTTTTTCAGACAATGCTTATAGTTAATGCTCAAGCGGGAGGATGAGTGAAGTCGTCGTGAACAAATTAGCCCCATCCCTAGTTTCCTGGAATTTACAATTTTGCCAGAAAAAAAATATTAAAAAAGTAATTTCATGGAAGATAAACATTAAGAAAGAATCATCTACGGTGCTGTAGCACTGCTGGAACATGTAACGGGGTCGTCTCAAGATTATCAGGGTGATTGAGGGCAGGCTTCTCTGCAGGAGGAAATTTAAGTCGATTTTTCAGCTAGTAGGTAACAGGGTGCAGGACTGGGTTTAGATCCATCTCTTGCCATGGACTAGTGGCTTCCCAAGCCCTCCATCTTCCAAGGCTAGACATCAGTACCTTTAGAACCTTTGAAGTCATTTGGCCCATCTTTCTTGTTTTAGAGAGAATATCCTTGGCTTGAAGCTTTGATTTATTACTTTATTTAACATGTTTCTATAGAGCACCTATTTTCATTGACCTCGTGACGAATTAGACAAGCACAGCCTAGAGAGAGAGGAGGACCTCACACTGCAGGGGGTTGGTCTTTGGTTAGGGGTCTGCTAGTGAAGCATAAAGGAAGGTCGCAGGGCAGTCTGGGAAGGGATGCACCTACCTCATCTTTGCTACCTGACATCCCCCATCCCGCCTAGGATCTTTGGAGAGGGACAAGACATCTGAAAGCCGGCAATGTGGAATAAAGGCAATTTTTCACTAATGAAGTCAGATGTAGTCAGGAAACACTTCTCAGAGTGAAGGATCTCTAATCTGAGTCTAATAAATGGATTGTCAGTGGTTGAGGGGAGGGGAGGGGTGAGGAAGGGTTACAGCAGGGCCAAGGGCAGGGAGTGAAGGGGCGTGGCACATCTGGGGACGCCAGGGAGGTCATTGTGAACAGACATGGGGCCAGGAGGTCACCAGTGACCTGATCATTAGGAGGCCTGTGAACTAGGTTAGGCACAAAAATATTACAAGCAGGGGATTGGTACAATAGGATGGGTTATCTTTATGGCTGCTGTACAGAGGACTGATTGAAGGAGACGGCTGAGGCCAGAGAGGCAAGGTTGGAGGCTGTTGCAGTGGTCCAGGAAAGAGTAGAATAGTTGCCTGGGCAACGCAGAGGTGAGTTGAGCAGAGTGGAAAGATAAACGGATGTCAGAGCTGCAACTGAAGTAGGATGGAGAGATTGCAAATTAAGTAGATGTACTAGTTGTCTGTCAAGGGTCCTAATGGACGACCCTAATTTAGGCTTTTATATTGAATAAATGAGTGTTTAACTCACAGAAGGGAATATATGTGATCCTCTCTGCCCAGAATATCCTTCTCTGACCCTCTCCCATCACTCTTCCCACCCAAAGAACTCCTATTTAGCCTTCAAAACCCAATTCAGTCATTGCCTTTTTTGTGAAGCCTTCTTTGACCACCCCAGATAACCCTAAGCCACTAATCTGTCTGTCCTACATTTGCACTTTGGGCATACTTCTCTTATTTTGCTTAAATGTAATGATTGTCTAATGAGTCTCTTTGTTCCACTTGAAAGCATTCTGTGAGGGCATAGTCGTTAATCTCAACACTCACAGTTAAATCACTCCAAGCACATTTTACCCCCCTTTCCCAGGGTAAACCCAGGTCATGCCCTTGAGGAAACAGACAGATGATAGACTTGATCAGTAACCGGAGTTTTCAGCAAAAAGGAATTAAGGAACCCAGGAGTGAGCTGACAGTGTCCAGAGGTCTTTGCCATGTGCCTGCCTTTGCCCTCTTTGTGGGTGTCATGACAGGTCATGGGGAGTCTACATCAAGGAAATTAGGGACTGAAAGAGATCGAGGCTTTGTACACTGCCTGGTCAGGAAAGAGGGAGTTGGGCCCTTGGGCAGGTTCCCATTACATGATGTCTAACACACCACCAGCCTGCCAGGCTACTAGTTCAGAGAATCGTCTCTGTCGCTCACTTGCCCAAGAACCAGCAGTGGGGTAATATTGCCAAGAGAAGGAGGGTGGCAGGGGAGGAAGGGCATAAGGTTTAGTTCCAGACACCTGCTCTGAGGCGGGATGTGCAAACTTTGTGTTTGGTCCTTTATTTTATAAGCATTCATTGCATATCCAACATGCACTGCATGCTTAAGTCTGGGAATTTAGATAGAAGCAAGTGGTATATGTTTCCTGTTGTCAGGGAAGAAAGGAGAGAAAACATATAAATTCTTAATAATATTGTCATGAATGCAGAGAAGCTGCATGGGGGGATCTGACCTGGTCTGAGGGACAGGGCAGCTTCCCTGAGCAAAGGGAATGTAGGCTGGGATGTGAAGGATGAAACATAGCCAGGAGAAGTGAGGGGGAAATAGGGCTGCCATGTACAGTTGTGTAAGTTGTACACTGTACATAGATGGAGCCATTGAGTTGGGGCTGAAACCCCACCCACTTTCCACTTGCCAAGCTGTGCGTCGATAGGGTTGTGCCCACCCAGGCAAGGGACCTTCTTTCCCCCGCTAATTCATCCACCTAGGAGGGAAATTTCTTTCTGGTAGCACGGAGGCATCCAATGAGCTGACAGTGGCCCTGGAGGAGGAAGAATGTTTGAGCTAAAGGATTGCTATGGCAGGGGAGTTCCCTGGTGGGCCAGTGGTTAGGATTCGGTGCTTTCACTGCCGCGGCCCAGGTTCAATCCCTAGTCAGGGAGCTGAGATCCCACAAGATGCGCAGTGGGGCTATAACAAAAAAAAAGTGTTGCTGTGGCAAAGGCCCAGAGGTGAGAAAAAGTGGCATGATAAAGGATGCTCTGGCCAGTGAGACTGAGACCCAGTGACCAAGAGGGCAAGGGGTACGAGTGAGGCTGTTCAGGTAGTTGGGATCCTGTTATCCTGTTCAAAGGATAACAGGGCTGACCGCACAGGGTGACTGCTGATCAAGCGTGGAATGAATCTGAAACACCCAGACAGTGTCTGGCAGGGAGGCTGGGCTCCTTGAACCAAAGCCGGCGTTACTGTAATCACAGCAGCCTGACAGCCCACCTCTGGCACCCACGTCTCCATGCATCTCTGCTGGTCTCCAGCCTCCATCCCACATTCAGTCTTTCTGGAAAGGTGATTTGTTATTTCAGAAAAATGGCTTCATAAGGAAGGTCAGCTGTGGGTGACTAGACGTAGGAGAATGAGGCTTCCTGAGAATACAGTGGCTCTTCACCAGAGCTAGGTGTTTGGGGTGATTTGAGGCTAGAGCGTAGGATTGACTGTGACATTGATCTGTACTGTGGGAGGGTCCACCACGTGTCCTAAGCATACGTGAAGGGAAAGGAGGGAATCCGGGAGGTGGCGTCCCAGATGTTTTGACCACTGCAAATACTGATGACCAGGTTAGAGTGGGGGGTTGTTACAGCCAGAAAGACAGTTGGCCGGGGGTTGACTCTAACTCTGCCAAGATACGTTTAATGTTGTGTTAATGTGGAAACAAGGACTGAACATAAAGCGTTTCACTGTGAATGGATTTGTTGGACCCAAATCTCTCAGCCCGTTCTTGATAGATGGCGAGGGCCTGTAATTGACTTTGCCCAGAATAGTGGTTATTCATTTGGTTCTTTCTTGACATCTAGCTGGGCGCATATCCCCCAGTGGAAGTCTTGACGTCAAAGATAAGGCCTTTTCTCTTTACTGTGGTCTTAGTGTAAGGGTCACGACTATAGGAGCCAGAATTTGGAGATTCTAGAAGGGATTTCCCCCAATGTCAGTGCTGTGTGACCCCAGCAGAGACCACCCCCTGCAGATGCGCTAAATTAGGACACGTGGAACCTTGGTGTTCGGGTGGGTGTGGAAGAGACTGTGGAGATGGTCCCTGCAGAGCACAGGCTCGGGACGCGCAGGCTCAGCGGCCATGGCTCACGGGCCCAGCCACTCCGCGGCATGTGGGATCTTCCCGGACCGGGGCACGAACCCGCGTCCCCTGCATCGGCAGGCGGACTCTCAACCACTGCGCCATCAGGGAAGCCCCCCCTTCATTCTTTTAGGTGTCCCTAAGGACTGTTTTCCTTGCAATTAGGTTTAGGCTTTGGGACTAGGTTCTGGCCATTTAAATGGGAGCAGAAGCGATATAGGCCTCTTTCCCCACTCTTAAAACATCTTGCTTGATTCTCTGGCCTTTCTTTCCTTTCAGTGGTGACCCCAGAGGTCATGTGTTTAAGATGTCAGTGGCACAAAACAGAAGACACTGTTTGGAGGAGAGCCACACTGGAGAGCCACTGACCTGTATCAGACTTTGGGAAAACAGAAAAGACAGAGACTTGGCACAAAAATTAGATTAATGCCCCAAATCTCCTATATACTGACCCAGAAAGCTTTAAGTCAGCTTCCATTCAGTTTCTAGGAGAAACCTGAAGACAAAATCAAAGAAATGAAGCAGATTTAAGAGCTCATAGAAGAGACTAGAAGCAAATGCATTGACAGCCTAGGTTTTTTATTTTTAACATTTTTATTGGAATATAATTGCTTTACATTGTGGCTAAAACTTCCAAAACTATGTTGAATATTAGTGGCGAGAGTGGGCAACCTTGTCTTGTTCCTGATCTTAGTGTAAATGGTTTCAGTTTTTCACCATTGAGGATGATGTTGGCTGTGGGTTTGTCATATATGGCCTTTATTATGTTGAGGTAAGTTCCCTCTATGCCTACTTTCTGGAGGGTTTTTATCACAAATGGGTGTTGAATTTTGGACAGCCTAGGTTTTTAAGAAAATTATATTGTTGAAGAAACCACCATTTTAGTCTACAAGACGATCTTTATTCAGAGATAATCTTAACCCTTGGGCCTCCGATACTATAGAGCAAGAGATAGACTTTGAATGCTGTATCCCCCCAAGGGATCATTTCCTCCACTGCCCCCTCAGTGCCCCAGAAGTCATAGCCAGGGGGCACTGACTACATGGATCCAGGGGAATGGACCAAGGAGTTCCAAATAGTAGCAGAACGTGTGCGTCATCAAGGCTTTCCCACACCCAACCAGATGGCCTACCTACCCTTTGTTGGCCCAGCAGGATTTCAAGATTGCTGTAGACCTATGTCTGTCTCCTGTTCTTCTTCATTCCTAGCGGCAGTGCCCATGGCAGTTACCCTCTCCTGTTGTGCACCGTGAAGGACAGTTAATTTATACTTTTAGATGTTTAGTTGTTGAACCAAGAAGAGTCCGATTCAGACCTATTGTCATGACCACCTCCCGTCACTCAGGAAACCCTACAGTTGGAATATGATGTAGTGGGTCCATAAGATTCGGGTTGTTTGCTGGTATAGAGGTATTGCAGGTGTGGGAAGAAGAGTGAAACAGATGGTTGGTGATCAGGATGGCAGTGGTGGTAGAGCTGGGCTGTATTCTCACCAATCTCCTTTCCCCTTAATGCACACATTTGAAGATCTCTTTCCAAGCCTCACTTGCAGTTAGTTTGGGGACATATGCCTGGATTCCAGCCAGTGGAATACATAAGGCACGTACCTTAAAAATATTTTGCATGGTGCTCTGTGCTTTCCATTCATTCTGTGGAAATGTTGGAGAATGCCTGTTAAAGGTGGGAGCATAGGAGGATGGAAGGACCCTGGATCCTGAGTCCCTGCTTTTAGGACACCTGCTCACAAAAAACTGCTTACCCGCAGTAACTTTTGCATAAGTGATAACTCAGCTTCGGTAGTGTTACACACTGAGAGTTCAGGGTTGTTTGTTACTGCAGCACAGTCTGACCTACCCTGGCTATAACTATGGATCTCTGGAGGAAGGAATCTATATTTATCAAAGACTGGAAGTCTGACATGCAAAACCTGTTTAGAGGCTGTGGTGTGGTCTTGAGATCTAGGATGCATGGTAGGGTTTAGTGGAAGATGGGCCAGACCATGAAAGGTCTCCAGTCCCAGGAACAGGCATCCTTGCTGGTGACAATTTTGGACTCAGTTTCTCGCAGGCCCCATGCCGAGGGTACCAAAAAGGAAGACATAACAGATAGAATGCTGGGAGAGAGCACGTAGGGATGTGAACCCAGTGACACTCCTTTAAATGCCTTCCTCCAATAATGAAAACACATAGCAGCTGGCTGATTGACTTTTTGGTGACCCTGTTGTCCACGTGAGTGTGATGTGCGCTCACACACACGCACACACACAGGTGAGCGCATACATAGGCAAATGTGGTTTTTGCAGGAAAGATGAAGCACTCCCCACAAAGTAGCTGTGTTCTGGTTTGAACCCAGTCAGCACACTCGCAGGGCAGTGCACGCTTACTTCCGTGAGGCCCCTGCTTCTCTCTTCGGTGTAAGGTGTTAGCTGGCCCAGGAAGGGCAGATGCCACAAGCAAGTGGCTGGAGAGCATCCTGGGAGCCAGATGATCAAGGTCCTCTTGACCACTTGCAGGCAGCACTTGCAAGCCTAGCTACCCTCTCCCTTCCTTCCTCCTTTTCCCAAGTCTCATTCTGGACTAAAGGTACACTTGTATTAAAAAGGAAGAAAGGGAAATTCAGATAGCCAACCTAAAGGCTGACATGTATGCCATTCACCCCCAGTAAGCTGGCTCGAGAGAGTCTGTAGTTCAGCTCAGCCTGTCAAACCCACCTTGTCAAAGGCAGCTCTACCCGCTGCCAACGTGTGCCTGTCAACAAGCTCCATGGCTTCTTAGCCCTCAGTATATTTGTTACCATAGGCATAGACAGCAGATGTCCAACGCATTTGCACTTCTTAGTAGCTTATTGGCAGTAAACAATCTTGAACACGATACCAGGTCACAGGCAGAGAGAGCCTTTCCCTGGGGCTGCCCCTGCAGTTGGAGATAATTATTAACCAGGAGTGCACATGAGAATCTCCTGGGAAGCTTTCTTTTTAAACATTATGCATATCTGAGCCCTATTTCCAGAGATTCCAATTCAGCCCAGCTAGAGTGAGGTTTAGAGAGCAGTAGTTAAAAAATCTCCCCAGGTGGTTCTGAAGCATCCTTGAGTCGAGGTCTCCTGGAATGAACCGAAAGGTACAGGCTTTGGAGTTGGACTCACTTGGGTACAGACCCAGGCTCTGTCACTCTAGTCCTTGAGCTCATCCCCTCTCTGATCTTGGGATAATGCACACGTACAGGTGCTCAACTTGGAAGGAAGCTCAGTAAGATCCCTGGCTCAGTGGGGATTTGTTTCATGTCTATGAAGAAGGCTATCCAAGCTTTAACATATGTGATTCTGTGTATTCTAATTAGGCTTTGTTGATTGTAGCATTTTTTCCTCCAATTCCCACCCTCTCCTCTGACCCCAGATTGGGTCAGGACGCCCTTCTTGGGACACCAAATATCTTCTTACTCATTCTTTTTTCTTTCTTTCTTTCTTTTTTTTTTTTGTGGTGTGCGGGCCTCTCACTGCTGCGGCCTCTCCCGTTGCGGAGCACAGGCTCCGGATGCGCAGGCTCAGCAGCCACGGCTCACGGGCCCAGCCGCTCCGTGGCATGTGGGATCTTCCCGGACCGGGGCACGAACCCGCGTCCCCTGCATCGGCAGGCGGACTCTCAACCACTGCGCCACCAGGGAAGCCCTTCTTGCTCATTCTTATCATTGCAAACTTTGTATTTCATTGTCACTGCTCATTTTCTAGCCAGTCTCTCACTAGACTTTGAGTTTCTAGATTGCAAGTGTTGGGGGCAGTAGGGCAGTAACTATTCCTCACTGTGTAGTTTCGGACCAACAGGTGCCCCCTGAAAAGGGACTCTAGGTGAACAGCCATTGTTACATGATTCTTGATGTTCTCTGTGCTTTATCCTATTTAATGCCCATGATAACCCTCTGAGCTAAACATCATCACTTGGAATTTGGACACAAGGAAACTGAGGCTCAGAGAGGTGGACCAACTCGCCTCACGTCACACGAGTACAAAGCTGCAGAGGAGAACCCAGTGTGGCAGACTCTGTCTAACCCCTGTGTGCCTGGCCTTGGAAGCTACCTATGCAGAGACCTGGTCCACAGTGTGTAAGAGCCTCACGTGCTTGGCATGTCCCCACCCTGCCGTACCCTGTCCATCCCATTGCTTCTCCTTCACCTGCAGCTTTATGGAATGTTTCTTTCTCCTAAATATATCAGAGATGCACCCTGAGCCTCTCTGTACTCATAACTGCTCCATCTGAGAAAATAAAAACTATAATTTGAGCATAACTATTCACTGAGGAATTAAAGACTTGGCAGGAGTTACTGAAAAGAATCATTTTATGTTCTGGCTCTTAGGCGTGGCCTACACTTGCGGTAAAGAAACCTGTATCTAAATGGGACTCTGCCCTTTACTAGCTTTTGTTCTTGAGTGAGTCAGTGAACCTTCCGAGACTCAGAGCCCCGGTCAGTAGAGCGACAGCAATACTTACTCTTTTTCTTCTTTAACGTATTCAGTAACTTGACCCCCTTGCTGTGTTTCTGTATCTATTCAGCTTTGGTGAGGCTGCAGTAAGAGCTGTGTTGTCCTGCTGTCATGGACAAGCAGGATACTGCCGGGGGGAGTTTGTTGGGGGAGGTGTATATATTAAATAAATACTTATATCATTAAGCCATACATTATAATTGTGATGAGTTAAAAACAAGTAGAGCAGGTGATTGCTCTTCTACGCTTTCATCACGTTTTCTTTTTTTTTTTTAGCATCTTTATTGGAGTATAATTGCTTTGCAGTGGTGTGTTAGTTTCTGCTGTATAACAAAGTGAATCAGCTATACATATACATATATCCCCATATCCCCTCCCTCTTGCGTCTCCCTCCCACCCTCCCTATTCCACCCCTCTAGGTGGTCACAAAGCACTGAGCTGATCTCCCTGTGTCATCACGTTTTGTGTCCTGCTTTGTCCCTTCCTGGTCCTGCCCCTAAATCTGCCTTGTCCTCTAGCCAGGCGTCTCATCCCTCATTTCCCCCTCACTTAGATGGCTCGCTCTGTTTCTCCCTGTCTCTGTTGTCTTCCTGCTTCTGCCACCTCTCAACTCCCTTCTCTCTCTCCAGCTCCTTTTGTCTCTCCTCCATGTCTCCACCTCCCACTCTCTGCCTCACCTTCTTTGCCTCGCTGTAACTCTCTTTGCTGAGAACTTTTTTTTTTTGCGGTACGCGGGCCTCTCCCGTTGCGGAGCACAGGCTCCGGATGCGCAGGCTCAGTGGCCATGGCTCACGGGCCCAGCCGCTCCGTGGCATGTGGGATCTTCCTGGACCGGGGCACGAACCCGTGTCCCCTGCATTGGCAGGCGGACTCCCAACCACTGTGCCACCAGGGAAGCCCCCCCCTTTTTTTAATCATCTGTGCCATTTTGGATTTGTTTCTATTGCTTGATTTTTCTCCTCATTGTGTGTTGTATTTTCTTGATGCTTTGTATGCCTGGTAATTCAATGTCAGGCATGGTGAATTTACCTTTTTCATGTTCAGTGCTATTTATATCTCTATATATTTATATAGATATATCTTTATAGAGATATTTGTATCTTTATATAGATATAGATCTATCTATCTATCTATCTATATATATATAATACTGTATATATTTTACATATTTAGAACTTTGTTATGAGATGTACTTAAGTTATTTGGAGTCAGTTTGACCAACCCCCTCCCCCCACCAAGACTTGCTTTTCAGTCTTGTTAGGAAGGACCAGAGAAGTCTGAAGTCTTCAGGGCAATTTTGCCCAACTACTAGGACGATGCCCTCTGAGCTCTCTACCTCTCTGGTAAACTGAGGTTTTCCACTTCGATTTGTTGCTGCACCAGTTATTCTTAGCTGTGGAGGAGCTTTGGGACTTGTTTGCTCTGCTCTCCTCTCCAGTGTTTTGTCCTGCGGCTCTGGGCCCCTTGAATTCCTTGTGCTCTCAGCTCAATCTCCTCAACTCAGAGAGTCTACCAGGATTTACTTACATCCCACATGCCTGCATTATGCCGTGGAAACTCCCTGCAGGCGGTATGTCAGGACAGTTGTAGGGCTCACTTTTAGTCTAGGCAGCCTGATGCCCGGTATCTGAAAACTGTTGTTTCATCTATTTTTTGTGGATTTTTAGTCATTTCGAATGGGAGAGTAAACTTGGTCTCTGTTACTCAATGCTGACCGAAGCAGTTATCCCCGTCCCCCCAACCTTTAGTGGAAACTTTAAGCAATGATATATGTGCAGGTACTTCTTGTTGTTGCTGTTCTATTTTCTATTTTCTTGTAAACCATGAGCTGAAATCTACACCAGGTGTTTGAATAAAGGGCTTGAAAATGAGTTTCCGAAGAAGTCTTTTGTGGGGTAAACACATAACTTATTTTAAACCCCATCGTCGCCACCACCATCACCACCATCAACATAATGGATGTGCCAAACACGCTTCTAAGTTCTTTATATTTATTTACTCATTGAATTATAATGACAGCCTATGAACCAGGTTATTCTGAGAGTCATTTTGAGGAAACTAAAGCACAGAAAGCTCAAGGAAGCAGCTAGTGAGCAGTGGTTAGAATACAAGCCCAGGCAGTGTTCCGGCGTCTCCAGGCTCAACAACTGGCTACGTGTTTCTCACTAGCAGCTGAACACAGATGGGCCTTTCCACAGTGTCCCAGAATAGCACTTCGGTCGCTGGTTGAGTGATATTTGAACTACATTCGTAAGAATGCAGGTATGAATGAACCAGCAGGTCTTCTCCAGATTCCAGGCTAAGAGGATGACCCAACCAGGTGCCAGAGGGCTCTTGTTATAATATTGTCATCTTTGGGAAGCCCAAGCATTTCAAATCCTATACCTGCTTGAGTGTCTACAGTATCTTCCATGAACCCTGGACTCTGGATCTAGGTTGCTAATTTTCTGTTCTTGACCCTGTGAGTGAGTGAGAGTGTGTGTGTGTGTGTGTGTGTGTGTGTGTGTGTGTGTGTGTGTGTGATTTTAGACAAGTCTCTTACTCTCTCTATACCTGAGTTAAACGCATCTGTAAAATATAAATTATATTAAAGTGGGAAATTCGTAGTTTGGGGCTGAGAAGTCAATGTGTTAATATATTCGAGCATGTGACTTAGTGCAAGGTACAAGGTCAACCTTGCATGAGTTGCTGTCCATGTACTAGCTCTTGTTAACAGCTTATCACCAACACCTGCATACACAGGCCTACCTGTGTCTCTGTCACCCGATAGCTCCTAGAGGGAAGGAGTGAAACAGGGAAACAGGCAGTGGTATGGGTGGCCCTTGCAGTAATCCAGGAATGAACCTGCCCCCAGGTAGTGGTCCCAGGAAATGGGTGGTGTTAAGAGTGAGAGGCATTTGGGAGGGAGAATAAATAGGTCTGGGTGAGGGAGAGAAACTTCAAGGACAAGTCTGTTTTGTTTTTGTTTTTGGCTAATTGAGAGTGGGATGGTCTTCATCATTTATTACCTTAAACCGTTCTTTTGATATTTTCTCAATCTCCAACTCAAACGTTTAAACAGATTTGATACTCTACTGTATGATTGCTGAGTGTTCTCCCCGAGTTTACAGGGCTCTGAGCATTTGCTGGTACCTGGTGGGCTTTTGTAACATGACTAAAGGCAGGAAGTCCACTCCACGACGAAAGCCACCAGGGGCAGGTTCCAGGCTTAGCATTTCTAGAAATTACAGGAAAATTGGATATTGTGATCTTTTCCCCCAAAAGATCAGCCGGTTCTCCTAATCAGGGTCCTTTCTTTCCTTGCTGAAAAGTGAACAGGACCAATGGAATATTCCAAAGCTCCACACTTTCTATCTCCACTGTTATGCATAATTGAATATGTTTGATAGTTTCTATCATCTTGAAGAATCACTTTTCAATTATTGAAATAATAAAAGATCCATCAAAGAACAGTGGTGTGATAGTACCTTCTGTTCCCATGGAGACCAAATCACTAGTGTTCAGCTGTGTGATTATTAATGGCATCTTCCCACATAACGCACGCTGAGTTAGCTTGGTAAGTAAGCACGTGATATTTATCATCGCCTGCAATATTTTCAACTCATTTCAACTTATGTTTGCCGTTGGGATTTTATAAATGGTTTTATTTTCTAGTTTGGTTCAGTTTAATTTTTTGAAGGGCATACTGCCAGTGTCTGGTAAGAAATTTCTTGGCTGTGTTGCTTGGTCTGATGGGAAACACTTTATTTGTGTGTGTGTGTGTGTGTGTGTGTGTGTGTGTGTGTGTGTGTCTTTGGGGGAAGCAGGTCATTGAACAGGATTTCTGTAGTGTAGACTCAACAGCTGTAGCACACTTTAGGAGGCAAGAAATCCAGTACCCAGGAAAACCAGAGAGGGATACTTATTGAGCAAGGACTATGTGATATACACAATGTTCAGTTTTTGCAAACAGGATCTCTTCTGAGCTTTTTAACATCCGTGAACATTTCTAATTATGAAACCCACTCTATAGACGAAGAAACTAAGGATCTGAGAGGCCAAACGTTTTTCCTAAGAGCACTTACCCGAACCAAAATTCTAACCCACTTCTCTACAGTTCTGAAGCGATTGCTCTCTTTTGTGTATCGCACTCAACTAAACTGTGGTTCTGAGCAGAACGTAACGCTGGCCCCATGGGTTGTTCTCACGGTTAGCGTATTTAAAGTGATTGGCACATGGTCAATATTGAATAAGTGCTAGACCTCTTCTCCTGTTTTCATTCTGCTGTTTGTATTTTTCTCATTATCTTTAGTAGAGCTACAATGAGAAGGAATAGAAGTTGAGTTATTGCTATTTTTGATCCTGTGCACGGAAGAATTTTAACTCAAGAGCTACACTTACACGGATTCAGTTTTTCTTTTTCCCCAGTCTCATTGCTCAGATATTTGGAAGTAATCTGAGTTAATCATGTTTCCATCAGCAATACATTTGCACCCATTAGAGTTTATCAGCTATACTTCGTATGAAGGGGTGGAGGTTAAGTATGTTTTCCATGAATAGTCTCGCTATTATCTGGAAGAGAGAGATCATTTTTATCACAGAAACGAGAATTCCCTGAACTTGAAATCCTGCCTAGAAGGAGCCCGTGAGTTTCATGTCTTTACCTGATGGTTATTTCATAGTAACCATCTACTTCCTATGTTTTATTCCCATTGTCTCCCCATCGCCACAAAAGCTCTGAGGAAGGAACCGTGTCTCTCTTGAACTCTGCTGGATCCAGCGCCTCGTTAACCGTTGTCGTGTAAACGAATGACGAGTGAACAATGAATAACTCGTGAGGAAGTCCAGGCTTGTTTTTCACCTTTTATAGAGGAGGATATTGGAATTCCAAAATCAGTTCTTCCAGCACTGAAGCTACAAGCTCTTTCAGATCTCTCATTTGGTTGTCTAGATAGGAGTCTCTGGAGATATACAGATAATTCTAGCCATAAGGCACATTTATAAATTAGGTATCCTTTACGTGCACGTAGATCATGGATACATTTTCCAGACTCACAACCTAAGTGGGCATCTTTGCCCAGTGCTGTACAATGTTGATGATTTTGATGTTGACAGTCAACACTTACATAGATCATCTCATGTAACCCTTACAACAACTCTGAGGCTACTGTTACTATAACTATGCTATGCATCAGGAAACTAGGACACCAAGAGGTTGTGTTATTTGCCCGAGTTCACAGAGCTGGGAAGGAAAGAAGCTGTAGTCTCTATAGCTGAGGGCCTGTGTAGGCTCTGCAGCCTACTGGTTATGGGGTCTCATGCCTCAGTTTCCTCCCCTTTAGCAAATGGTTAGTATTGAGACAGCTATGTTCTTCAAGTGGAATCTGTTTGCAAACATAAGAGGGAACTGATTTTTTTTTTTCCCCAAAGGAGTGAGAAAGGCAGTACATCAGATTTTTTTTTTTGAGTTTCTCCCACGCATCTTTCAGGATCCGGAATGAACGTTACTTGCCCAAGGAAGGTTTGTCTGAGAACCTAGACTGGTGTGAACCCTCAGTGATCCCTCTTTTCCCCTCTGTGCAATGCTCATCTCACCGGAAACAGTTGAATCTTCCCTGCTAGATGGAAAGCCCTGTGGGGACAGACCACATCTTCCTTTACCCTGTAACCCTCATCATCTGAGCGTGTGGTACTCAATAAATACCACGTGCGTGAATGTTATTAGAAGTTATTCTGAAAAGTCCTACCCCTGAATTGATTAGATAACCCCTCTTTTATTTAAGTGACCCCCCAATAGTTGTAAATAGTGGTGAATCTTTGCTCATGACTTCGTAGAAAGTTCTATTACAGTCCTTTATATTTTTATTGGTACTCACCCTGGACCTCCCATTCCGGGAGTAGACCTGTCAGTGAAACCCTCTCGGAATGAATTACGTCTTCAGACTGATCCAGGGGTAGACCGGCTCCTGGTCTGCAGGCCTGTACTATGTTGACTGACCCTCTCACTTCATCAGAGTCTGCTCCACTAGTAATTGTTGGAAGTGACTCTCATTCCTTGCTGGCTTTTGCCGTTCTCCCTGCCTCATTGGCTGCCTTCTCCGGGTAGCGTAGGGAGTTCTGTTCCATGTTGATCTCACTCTCTTTCCCAAGAGAACTTCCAGCGAAAATGCTGCCTCCTTGTGGCTGCCAGAATGTCTGCTGGGGGCTTCAGGGAGCACTGTACCTTGGCCCAGCCTTGCCTGTCGGCTCTGAGCCATTCGTGGGAGGGGGGAGGGTCGGAGAGTGGAGAGCCCCTGAAAACTTCCCAAGGTGCCTAAGTTACACTCTTTGAGACTTAACATTGATGCCTCGAGTAATGGTGACGCGATCCCTGAGTTCCATAGTGTGCTCTCTGTCCCAAAGCCCTTTCACGCTGGTTCCTTTAACAGCCATAACACCCCTACGATGTGTGAACCCCTTTCATAGATGGGGACGCTGAGGCCCTGAGAGTGGAAGTGACTTACCTGGGATTGTCCATATAGTAAACTTTAGATGCTGGATTAAGGCTCTGAGGTCAGTGTTGTGTTTGCTACGTAAATTGTCCTGGTGATCATGGCGGTGAATTCATAGAGATAGAAGGTTCTGTGGCTAAGATTCAGATCAGACTCCATGTTTGCAGTGAATTACTAGACTAACCTTAGCTGAACTCCATTGAGTCCTTACTCTTTCCCAGCCCGTCTTAAGCCTTTGCACACACTAGTGGATGCACTCTTTGCTAGCAGCCTAGGAAGAAGCTATTTCTATTTCCCTCGTTTTACAGACGAGGAAACTGAGGCATACCCAAGGCCAGGTAGACTGTGAGTGATGGCACTGGGATTTCATCCCAAGCCGGTGGACTCTAGAGATTGAATCTTAACCAGCGTATCTGTTCAGCTAGCCTCATCCTCTTGGGACCCAAACAGTTTTTCTGTGTTGCTTATCTGAGTGAGTCACCGGCGACCTCAGGAGGATCTTTGATCCCTTCTCTCTTACATCCACATCAGTGACTGATTCCTTCAAACTCTAAGTGGCTTTTGGGTTTGTAACCCCTGCCTTCGCCCTCTTCTACTGCCTAAGCAGATGCCCTTTTACCTGGAAGATGCACAGCTTCCCAATTTGTCTCTGGTCTTCTGACCCTCCTCCCTCTACTGTATCTCACCTAGGCTAATTTGAGGTGATGGACCTTACATTTATCATCATGACAAGCAAGGGAGGCCTTCATACTGCCTTATTTTATAGCCCTAAATCTAAACTCGTCTTCAGCCTTATCCCCACATGTATGCTGTGCTACAACCAGACTCATTTTCTTTTTTCACTTCTGCAAAAGGTTTTCCTTTACGTGAGCCTTCACATATGTGCCTGGAATTTTCATCCTCCTTTTTTTTAAATAAAAAAAAAATCTGTGTCTTTTAAATTATAGGGTCACTTCTTACATGGCACTTTTCTTGACTGGCCCAAGAATGATGCAGATACTTTGTGAGTGAGTGAGTGTGTGTGTGTGTGTGTGTGTGTGTGTGTGTGTGTGTGTGTGTGTGTGCTGTAGTAGCATTTGTGTATAAATTTATCACAGCACTTCCCAAGCTGCAGGAAAACCATTTATCCCCATGTGCTGCTTCACACACTGAACTACGAGGGGCTCGAACCCAGAAATCCTGTACCAGTAATCTTTTTACATTTCCTAAAGCATTTTGCTTTAGTGCCTAGCCCAGAAACAGCACCCGATCAGTGATTCTTGAAGAAAAGTGTACAGGATTGACGTGGGCGCCATGCTAAATCTTTTATGTATGTATATTCTACTCCATTCTAAAATATGGCTGTTTGTAATAATATCAACCATAATTAGGGTCAAAACCACCCAAAACTCTTCTTGAAAGAAGTTTCTCTTGCCTCGGTGTAGAAGTATTACTAAAAGTAACATTTGTGTAAAGGAAATGACAGAGTAGTCCCCAAGGAGAGAAAAACTTGCACTTACTGTGATCTCTGTTGAGAATCAGCAAGGGTCTATCCCCAGGGCATCTGTGACATGGGTTTGGTAAGGTGAAGGCGTACAGATGCTGGTAGGTTGGGGCGGGAGACTGGTTTCAGGGTCAGAACAGGCTGGTATCCGGGCAATTAAAGTCAGGACAAGGAGAAACCATGGGGAGAGGGGCCAGGCTTTGGCCTCTGGATTAGAGAAGCTTTCATAACAAACCCACGGGGCCTACATGTCGAGTTCTTGTGAGCTGGGTTGAGAGCAGACTTCCGGCCACAGGTTTCCAGGGCTGATGAGAAGCTCACATCCATCAAGCCCTCCTGTTCTGTGTGGTGCCTGCTTGGTGCCCACCTCTATGTGGGTGCCAGCCCAGTGGAGCTTGTTCCTTCCTCTCTGCTCCTCCTTGAGCTCATCGAAGCTTCCCTCCTTTGTACTCCTGTTTCTTTTCACCTCTTGCATCTACTTTCTCTTGCTTATATCCACAAACAGCAGTGTGCAAGGGGCGTAAACCTCCTCCGTATTTGATCCTGAACAAGCTAAAATCCTATTCCCAAAAGGTGTTTCTGCCAGAGCAGAGAGCCAAGTCTTAACGAATCAGAGGCACCCAGTAAAACAAAGAGGAATGCATCAAATTGAAAATAACGCCCAGAATGTAACTGATCTCTCCCATTGCCCCCTCTGCCTGTCTCCTGTGACTCTCGAATGTGATCTGATTGGGAGCAAAAATGAGATGATGTTTTATTAACACTAAAACGTTATTAATAAAGATAATAGGATTAACTGTAGTAGTGATAACAATCATCATTACTATTTTATTCACTGTATCTACTATTTATGGAGTGGCCATACGGTATACTTAATATCAACCGGGCTTTTGATTTATTATATAACCAAAGCATGTCACCAGTCTTGTATTATAGATGGTATCTCATTCCAAAATTATTTTTAATAGATAGATTCGGCGATTACACATGTGGAGTAGAGCCCTGAAGAGGTTACAGCCTGCAAAGCCAGCATTTTAATTCAGGTTGACCCTGACAATGGAGGGCATACTTCTTTCACTCAGCATGTGATTGCTCGTGCTTTTAGAATATCGCAGCTTAGCGACTGTTTGGGAATTTTTAAAGGCATCCGAGTACATGCATCCGATTGAGTTGATGGATAGTATTTAGTTAAGTCAGAGCCTTCTTCAAACTAGACTTTAAAAATGAAGACATTCATCAGAAAGGTGTTTGGGATTTTATGATGATCTGACAACTAAGTTGCTCGTTCAGTTTGAGTTGTGTAATGTTCTCAATTAGATTAAATATTAAGCATCCAGTTTGCCAACTGCTAACAGAATTGCCGAACATTGCGCACAGTTTGGGGAAATGCTTTTAATGAAGAAGAGCTGGAAGTAAAATACTAGAAAATCAAAGTGTCAAAAGCTATAAATGTTTTATTGGAGAGATCAGGCATTTTCGAATGTGGGATGTTGCAGTATTTTCTACATCACAGTGATGGAGTGACTCCAGTCGCCTTAAAAGAATCTATTGTCTGAGAGTCCTCGTTGGTAGACACAATTTTCACGTGGCCTGTCGATATCATCTGAAGGCTCTGTCTGTAATACTGAAAGTCAAAATCACCTGTATTTGGAAGACTGCAGGGAGATGGGATTCTGGTTCCCCCTAACCCCCTGTTTCTGTGCCTCGATCTCTTTAGCTCAGAGAAAAGGGAGGGAGTGTCTGTATAGTGTGGTTGCAGATATGACGGCCAACAACACCACTGTACCTGCTGGGCCCTCTGACATGTCCTTTCTTTGCATGTTAGAACTCTGTCATCTCTCCTCCCATACCTGTAAAGTGGCTTGCACCCCCCTCTTCTGTGTTCCTGTAATACAAATACCCATTCTTTGTCAGACGTTCGTTCTCTGCCAGATACTCTTCTAAGTACCCTGCTTCCGCTTGCTGTCTTAGTTGCTCCTCATTCTACCTCTTGGAGAGAATTGCCCTTATTATTCTTATTTTATCGGTGAGGTGACAGTCACAAATTCAGATTGGGCTATATGTCATATCGAAGGTGCTCACCGCATTCAGGAGAGTACTAGCAAATAGTGAGCAGCCAGTTAACTTCAGACCAGCATTAAAAACAACTCCAGTGTCTCACCGTGGTTCGGCAGTGTGGCAGTGTTAATGCAGTCGCTTTAGTGGCCTTTACATATAACAGCTTGATCTTGAACCCTGAGGAAAATGCAGCTACTAATGCACAGCAGTATTTGATTGCAACGTGGTCATGGACACAATCCAAATTTTACTTAAAATGCGTTCAGATTATTATTGGTCTATACATTTGGATAACATTTTATAGAAAACTCTCAATTCCTGACACTTTGAGAGATCCACCACTTTGTCTCTTTGTCTATAAAATGAGGACAATGACACAGACTTTACAGAGTTGATTTAAAAGCTCTAGGAATACTCTGACTTATTAAGCAAATACTCATTTTGCTTTCTACGATTGCTATGGGCATTCCAATAAAAGCCGGAAGTATCCTGAGCTGGTTCCTCATAGAATTAAACATTCTAATATGACAGTATTGGTGCAGTGGCCTCCCATTTGCCTTAATAATTTCTCAGAACAGCCTGTTTTCTGCAGAGGCTAAGAGAGAGCCAGCGTTCGCTCCGGGGAGGCCGGAATTAATTGTTGGTGGTGCAGGAGTGTGGGCTCTGGGATCAGACGCACCTCATTCGGGTCACACCCATGCCCGTACCCACCATCTGACATTGAGACAGTCATCCCTCACCTCACTTAGAAATGACTCTGGGTGCTCTGTGTGTCTCAGATAAGAAGATTTATAAGGAGCCACGTGGGTGTTTGTATGTTTGCTATCAGAACATAGGATCTGTTTTCAATGATGCTCTGCTCTGGTCTGCTTTCCAGGTTCCCTATAGAATGAGCTACATAGAAAGCCCACCAGAAGTACGAGGGGGAAAGATAAGGACCACAGTCACACAAGAGACTTCAGAACTCGAAATAGGAGAGTAATTATACATGCTGACTCTGTGCCTGTCCCAGTGGCAGCTACAGGGATTTAATACCTTTCATAATTAAAATTGCAAAAGCATAGAATTTTACATTTTTAAGAGACCATAGTGAACCCCTACGGAATCCGAAGTAGAAACATTTACAGTGGTCACCACATCCCAAGGCACTGAGACTGACAGCTCACTTATTCGGCAGATACGTCTGAGTTTATGATCTTGGAACTGGCCTCTTGGGGATGGAAGTATTAATCGCTTGACCCTTCACACGCTACGTAATTAATCCAGTGTATCTGATGGCCATTTCACCTTACTCCTGCTGTTTCTCTTATCCCTATTCTTGCTGTCTTGTCTTCAGTTGAGAAGATGTTGATTCTGGGGCATTCAGAATAGTACCCTGTGGGATAACAGACCAAGGCCGTGCTGTTTTGGGATCCTGGACTTGTCTTTCAGTACTTATGGGACCACAGGCCATTTACTTAATGTCTCTGGACCATTCGACTTCTGCAAATTTACATCATGATTTCAACTTCCCTACGTGTTTGGAGGGCCAGATGCAATGACTAGTGAGAAGCCAGAGTCATGGAAGAGGGCTCGACATGTGTCTTCCCATCCCCCACTGACAGGCACACTGGCACATGTGTTGTCCATTTCCTCTGTGTCTCTGGGTGCCTGGGAATTGATTTTCGATCGACATGATAAGCCCGACCCTCCATGCCCAGACCCCAGGCTGTCTGTCTAGCATCATCTCCTGCTTTTCTCGCCCGGATTCACTTACCTTAGCCGCATGCTACTGATTATACTTTTCTGCACTTTATTAATTTGTTCCTTCTCTGTCTTTGTTTATGACAGTTTCAGTGCCTTCCCTCATCCCTGCTCTTCAAGATTCAACTGCAGCACCACCTGTTCTAGGAAACCTTCCCTACCTACGCCTTTCCACACGCTCATCGCATCCTGGGGTTTCCTCTAGTACGATGCCTACCACATTGCACTACACTTTCGCAGTTGTGTCCCCATTTCCTCTCACTTGAGAATCTGTTCTTCCAGGTGGGGGCAGGGTGTGTTAATGTTTGGAGCTCAAGTGTTTAGCACAATGACAGTTACACAGGAAGCACCAGGTATAGAGTAATGAGGGTCATGAAGATGAAGGGAATCGGACTGACCCCACTGATGAGCTGGAGACACCCAGCGGGGCTCCCAATCATAATACTTCTAATATGAATACACAGTTCTCTAAAGTCAAACGGGTCACCGGCAGCATTCACCCAAATTACATCGTAAGCATCAAAGTAACTTACAAGATGGTTACGAATTATTCAGATTCAACATGTCAACTTATCTAATTACTAATGACTTATACTTTTTAAAGTTTTAAAGTTTTTAACGTTTTAAAGTTTTAAATATACTTTTTAAAGTTTTAAATACTTTTTAAAGTTTAAAAGTTATACTTTTGAAAGTTTTAAATACTTTTTAAAGTTTTTAAAGTTTTAAATATACTTTTTAAAGTTTTAAATACTTTTTAAAGTTTAAAAGTTATACTTTTTAAAGTTTTAAATACTTTTTAAAGTTTTAAATACTTTTTAAAGTTTTAAATGAAGTTTCAAAATCTCTTAGTTAGCTAGGAATTGAACAAATTACTAAAGAAAGTACCATCACTTAAGCACACCGCTGGAAGGATTCACACGGAGTTCTTACTGATAATAAGACTGATGGACTATGTGTTTGTTGTACTTTATGGAAGGCAAAGAACATTTCCCCTTTATCCTCATTCTTGCCCGGAGGACAATTAAGCCACTGTCAGAAGCGCGGAAGCCGAGGAACAGCAAAAGCAGGACTTAACCCCTTGAGCCCAGGTCATTCCTGTAATTCCAAGTCCACTGAATCTTTGTGGAACTCTGTTGCTTTTTCCCACAAAGTGGAAGTAAAAAAAAATACCTCACTGTCATTTTGGAGCAATTCGAGTCAGAAAGTATCTTTTTAAAAACCGCCGTTTAAAACAGGCTTTATAAGGAAAGAAAACAATAATTAGGAATCAGGAAGGAAAACAATGAACAACAAGGGCGTTGAGGTCTGATTTCCAGCTACACAATTTGTGCTTGTCTTCTGGACTACAGTAGAGCCGCTGAGCACACAGGGGCATTAGATGAGTCCAGTGAGTTTCAAAGTTTCTTTATTTTTTTTAACTAAGGACTTCTTTTTCAAATGAATGCTCTGCAGAACTCACCATAAAGCTGCTGTGAACAGAAAAGCTCTGATGAAGTGGGGTCCTCGCCCACGCCGCCCCTTTCTTACTGCTTAAGGTACCCCCAAGATTCCTCCAAATAGTGACTGAAATCCACTGGTCTGTTCTAACCCAACACTGGCCAACTCTTCTTGTTTGCTCCCTCTGTTCCTGAGAACCCCAGGTAGTATGACACAGGGAAGTATTAACGTTAGTGACTTCCTCGTCAAAGAGATCAAATCTCCTGGGTGTGAAGGGGAACTGATACACAATACCTTCTTCCCCTTAACTGAGTGCTGACCCAATTGGAAAATCAGACAAAATAAGACAAACTAGAATTCAAGCTAAGATGTGAGATTTGGCTTACATCTTTGATCAAGGGGGTTCCCGGACATTGAACTCTAGAATTGACTACTTACTTAATCAGGTACAGCTGTGCTAGACAAATGTACGCCTCCCTTGAAGAACGCCTCATCTACCAGGCTTCCCCCAGGGCTGAAGGTGATGGAGATAAATGCCTCTGAGGGAGGACTTGCTACTAAGAGAGGAAGACTCCAGGGAAGCACCTAGTTTCTTATCCCAAACTCACCTTTTGCTCAGTAAGTGGGCAGAGCGGAGCTGGGGGTGTGATGCTAGTGGATATGCTCCTCCACGTTGCAAACACATCAAGAGTGGAGTGGGGGGAGGCCAAAAAAAAAAAAAAAAAAAAAAAAAAAAAAAAAAGACTAGGAATGTGTGGTTTCCAGTGTCAGACTGTGTCTGCATTGCTGATCCACCTCCCGCATGCCATGAGCCCTGCAGACAAGTTGTTTATCACTCTGGGGTTCAGTCTCCCAGTCTATAAAATGGGGATAAATAATTGTGCTTATCTCATCAGGTTGGCAGAAGAATTAAATAATTAGTACATATAAAACACTTCAACAATGCCTGGTATTTAATAGAGTCAAATAATAAATGTTAGCTGTTTATTAAAGCTGTTGTATTATTATTTTCTTATTGGTTAAAAACAAAGATCATAATGAAAAACTCACTGCATCACCAGGAAGAGGAATTCAGGGGCCAAAAAAATAGTACCAGGCACACAGCAGGCATATACAATGAACAGTAGCTACTATGAATAGAATTCTAGATTTTGAGGTCTGATTGAGCTTCCATTCCTTTTTCAAAGACACATCCAGAATAGTACAAACCAATTCCATCTGTGCATATTCTCCCGTAACTGTAACACAGAAGATGACTGATATTTCTATACAAAAATGTGTTTTGCCTTTTTGGGTGTGTCTGAATTAAATGGAAAGTTATCAGTGTTTACTGCATGCTTGGTAAAAATCAGGTTGTGTACATATTCCATATAAAGTATAAATAAGTATATTTCTATAGGACATAAATATCTATAACGTGATTATTGTGGGGGTCTAGCAAATCCAAATTCCAAAATTGCGTGAAAGCTCCACAGTTCTTAAGCAGGGGGATGTGAAGGTAATTTGGACCTTCAATCTGGGGCTGTGCTCACCAAGCCCATTTTGTCGTGATGCTGCCAAGACCTCTAGAGGATGCTACAATTCATTCATTCATTCATTCATTCATTCATTCATTCACTGTCCATGTGGTCATTGCATTCTGTGTCCTAGGTGTGTCAGGTTCAAAGACAAATAGCATACTGTCTAACCTCAAAGTGCGCAGGGAGGGTTAGAGAGAGAAATTTACAGAAATAATTGTGGTCTAATGAGGTATGTGCAAGGGACCCAAGAGGAGGGAGCAGTTGAGGAAGGTTCACAAAGAACAGGACATTGACCTGATTCTTGGTGGTGACTTTTAGGCAGCAGGGGGACAGGCCTTGAAAAGAAGGAAAAACAGCTAGTGGACTCTGGAGTGAAACAAGAGTCAGCCGCTGAGCCAGGAGATGTGATCGGGGCTCAAGGCCTTGAATGCCGTGCTAAGGAATCTGAATTGGATCTCGTAGACAGTGGGAACACAGTGGTGCTGCAGAGGAAAGGGAAGACCTGGGCAGTGAGACCCAGGAGAAGGACGTGTTAATAATTAAAGTGAGCAATAGAGGAGACTCAGACAAGGGCAGAGGCAAGAGCATTTTAGAACTTTCAAGACTTCATAACTGGTTCTTGGGGTGAGAAGGAAGTCGAGACTAGAGGAACTCGCTGGCTTTCTTGGATGTCGGGCAAGGTGGGTCCATTAACCAAGACCAGAAGGAAGAGGAGGACCAGGTAAGGGGGGCAGTAATAAGCTCCTTTCAAGGTGCGTGTGTGACAACAGGCAAGCTATCCGATCAGCAGTTTGGAATAGAGCTCTAGAGCCCAGGGCAGTAATTAGATGGAGAGATGCGGACTCACTCGAGAGGCATGTATGCAAAGGTCTGATGTGATGGCAAGGTACCTCTGTCAGGTGATAAATGAATGAGAAAGCAAAACTTCGAACATTTAACAAGTACTTGATATAAACCGAGCACTACACTAAACACTTTATTACTATCCCCACTTTTCATGTTGGGAAACTGACATTTCAGGTGTTGAGGACCAACCGAGTCACGGTGATAGTCCGCAAGCAAGGAAGAGACCCTATTTGACTCCAGACTCTGTGTTCTAACCAAGCTTTGTCCCTGCACAGCTCCCAGAAGACTTCCATTCAGTTAAAATCCATTTGCACGTTTCTATGTGGATGACCACTGAGGTTTGAGCTACATAATCCATAGACCCATTTCCAGAGGCCATCAGCGGGTGGGTCCTAATGGAAAAAGATCTTCCTTTTAGCGCACCCTGACATTACACTGGGGTGTCACGTAAGTCTGTGTTTTACCTGAGCGGTGGTGTTTAATCCTTCACAGCAGCCCTAACAGCCGGGTTACTACCGTCCCCTTTTTACAGATGTTGTACAGATGATGCCGTGGGGTGGGCCCTGGCCAGGAGCCTTCCGTTGTGAGTTTACACACAGCCTATGTTCTGCTTACCCTGCATGAATCTGTCGTATTATTTAGGGTTTCCTTTCCAGACTGTTGAAAAGGAGGGAGGCTAAAGCGTTCTTTCTTTGTGCTGGGGAGATTGGGCAGGGCTTTTCAATCCACTTCATGCAGTTCTAATGGGGGGGCATTGGCTGCTCAATGCTGGCTCTGGAGGCCTGGAGGGCCGGCTAGTGGGATTTTTCTGTGGCAAATCATTCACTTTCTAAAAGTCGCGCTGTTGAGTGTTTGTGGAAAATGGCACTGGTTTTGTTTATGATAATCTCCAGCCATATGTTTTTAGGATTTCTCTTTGGATTAACACTTAGACTTCATATTATGTCAATAATCATATCAAATCAGCCTTATGACGATTCTCCAACATTTTCTTTATGTCGCTCTCGAAAAATCCATATGCTATTGGTGTCTAGTCTTAAAAGTGAAACTTAATAACATACTTTGTAGATCCCTTGCCCTCTTCCATGGGTCTTGGAGCACCGTCAAAAGGAGGCGTTGGTGATAAGAAAATGCAGTTGGGAGCAGGTAGCAGGACCAGAAATTGGAGGGTTCAGGGGTGTTTGAGGTAAACAGGCTGTGGACTCAGAGCTGCGAGATCTGATGCCTTTGTTAATCCTCTGTCTGCTTTCAGTTCTGCTTAGTCACAGATAATGGAGTCACTGCAGGACTTGTATTAATGCCTATGTCAAAGTGAGCAGACCTAGCGGAGCTGCTGTCCTCTGCCAGCCATGCTTTTCAAAGGCACACATGGCAGATGACAGAGGCCTGCCTTCACTGAGCACGTGAACTTGAGAATCCTTTCTGCTGCGGCCAAAGCACAGTGACTCGTACAGCTCGCTAGATTCTCTGAGCCACAGTCTTCAATCTATGAAATGGGAATTGGAGTTGCTGTCACTTCTTTGGTCACTTCAAGGCATAAGCGATGAAAGTGAGTAGCCAAGAGATACCCAGAGCATTTTTCAACGTGAGTGGCTCTCTGTGCTTTTAGGACATATACGTATATAAGCGCACATATATACACATAGGTGCGTATGCATATAAAAACTTTGTAGAAGGATGTACAAGAAAATTATTGGACTCCAGGGAATAGGAAACTTTATATTGTGTTTCCTTTGGTAATACTGAGATTTTTACCATATCTGTATTCTATTTTGAACACATATTAGAATATCTGCCTTATAAGGTGATAAAGCATCCACTGAGATACAGTATGATGGGAATATCTAGATGTTTCATGAATAGTGGATTATTCCTTGCTCTATAGACCTGGGGAGTCCAACACACACACCCTGCTATGCACAAGCTTTGCTGGTCTTCCTACTACTGTACTGACTTCTGATCTTAATAGGAAAGATGAGAAATGGGAATATGCAAGTTACCCTGAGTGTCTGGCAACCACAGATGTCCTGACTGAATTTCCTGCTTATGAAACGGAAAAGTCTTTTTATGACAAAGCTCGTTGAATGTCTCTGTTATGTTCAAATCAGAAGGGACCTCATAACGTAAAGCCAGGTTTAATTTGAGGCACTGGGGAGTAAAGGATGCTGTTGAGACTTTCTCCGGGGAGTTCTGTGGTGCCCAGTTTCTATCTTCACGCCTGAATCGCTCCTTCCTCATTCTACCAAGGGTGATGGTGGCCAACTGCATATGGCCAAGTCCCTCTCTGGAAATTGCCCTGTCTGGGAGAGCTGCCGACCAAGGTCACACCTCTTCCCCGAGGTAACCCATGCCCAGTGACAGTCAGTGCATGGGTACAAAGACCTGGCCTCTGTCTCAAGGCCAGACAGCTGCAGGTCCAGAGCTCCCCCTGGGATCGACTGAGGTCCCTGTGCCTGCATGACAGTGCAGTGTACCTCCTCCCTCTGCCCCACCCTACTCTCGCATGGCCGTTGCTCCCAAGAGCACACGCCATGACCTTCCTGCAGGCCAATCTCTGTCTTGCAGTCTTTCTCCCAGGGAACGAATCTAAGACCGCCTCAGAGTGAGGTGACGGCAGACCTGAGACCTCCATCCAGGTTTCCTAATTTGTACCACCTATCATGATGAGAGCAAATATAATTATACCCACCATTGTCTGCCTTCATGGCACCACTGGGGGTACAGATGGAGTTCAGGTGGCTCCTGACCCTTATCAGACCTGTCCCGCCCCCAGTGGACCAACTCAACCCTCTTAGATGGCAGCAAAGAAGAAAGGAAACAAGAGGCTGCCGCATCGACAACTATGCAAGTCAACTCACAGAAACCGAGAGGATGCGATTCCACCAGCACTGCACCTGGCGCTTCTCCCAGCAGGACAGGCTAGGAAGCCCTGGATGGATCATGAACAGACATTTGCTTGCGCTCCTCTTATCCACGTGAGCAATAGATTCCTACGTCCACGGAATTCTCAAGCTTACTACTCAGTGCCTCCCTTTTTCTGCCCAAACCCATCCTGGTGAGATTTCCTTCTTCTGTTCTTAAAACAAATCCTTCCTGAAATTCACCCCAAGCCATCCTTCTCTAGGGAGGCTGCAAGGAAGTCAGGACTGTCCTGGTCCTTCTTTTCCATCGTGTCTGGGCCTCCAAGTAAACTGTAGACTTAAGCATCTTCTCCTCATCAGACAAATGACGTGTGTGGAATTCTACGGCTGTAATGCGTCCTACAGCTACCAACACAGTAGAATGTACAGCGCATTCTCACACAGTCTCTTACACTTTCAGTACTGAGAACTGCAACTCACAGCTGCTTCCTGTTTTACAGCAAAGCATTTTTCTCCTTCTCAGCACCGTGTGCTATTAATCCATCAATACAAAGGTCTTTCTAAATGCCTCATCTCCCTGTGAAAAGGAGCCCACCTCAGTCTGTCCCATGGCTTCTTCTTACAGTGGCAAGAGAAGGAGGCTTGTATGTGGGTGACATTCAGTTGCCCCAAACCTGCGAGGTCTGTGTCCTCATCATCACCATCATCTAATATTATTATTACTACTATTATTTTAATTTGAACACAGTAAGATAGAGGCTTGGCCAGTTTCAGTGGTTTCCCCCTACAGAGGGAGAGGGAAGACATTCCAACTCTTCTGTTGGCATCTTGAAGCGCTTCCCAGTTTTGCTCAGGACCTGGCCGCGTGGGATAGCCGTCAGCTTGCATTTCTGTTTTCCCCTGCAGGGGAGCTTCTACGTGCCCTCTGACAACTGCATGCAGCATGCTTACAAGTGGCACCGGGACGTGTGCTTCCTGCTCTTACACGCCTACCGGGGACTCCGTGCCTACTTCCTGACCATCATGAGGGACATCCCTGAGCTGCCACGCATGGAGCTGGGTAAGGGGCTGGGCACAGGGGAAAACTCACCCCAGCAGCCGACCGAACTTCCTCTTTTGGACTGGGGCTCGAGAAAACTCAGCATGCTTTTGTAAATGTCACAGTAGCAAGCACCGTTTCAGATTTTTTTTTTTTTTTTCTTTTGTATTCAACATCACTCTAGCAGGAGAAAATCTTGGACGTGCCAATGCAGGGAGAAAGGACGCAAGCACCCCAAGTCACATTCATTTGCTCATTCATTCATCCACAAAGCATTTATTAAACACCTACTACCCACCTGGTGCTATGGGTACATAATGTGGAGTTGCTGTCTAAGGGAAAATGCCTGTTTACAGCCTTTTTCTTAATTAGGCTGTAGTCACTGTATTGCAACTTACAAGAGTATAAAACAGTCCTACATTTATATATGTAGGTATTTCTACATATATATATATATATATATGTCATCTGGATGACATTAGCAAGCTCTCAGTAGTCACCATATTTGGTTTTGGTTTTCTGGGGGTGGATCGCTTCTTGTCCATCATCAGACATCATGGTCATTGGGCCTCATCCCTCTTGATTGACAGATGGTGGAACTGAAGCTCAGAGAGGTGAAATGACTGCTCAGGGTCACAGTGTGTGGCACAACAAGGCAGGAGCACAGAGATTCTTCAGTGATGCCCGGGGCAGAGTCTTTATATCGGGTCACACTCATTTACGGCAGGTGGCGGGTTGTGGTTTTGCTCAAAGTCTTCTAATGAGGCCCTTTGACCCTAGAACAGAAGCCAGGTCCTTAGCCTGGTATTCAAGGGTAATAACAATCCTGCCGGGAAGGAACCTCAACTTCCCTCCCTGCACCCTGAGACCTTCCTTGTGGAGATAGCCATGCCCTGGCAGTATTGATGGCCTTGTGCATTATCCGTTACTACACTGAACACACCACACAGCAATCATTTATTTGCATGTTTCTCTTCCCCGCTAGACTGGGGGTCTTGGAGGGCAGAAGACCCCCAGATCCCTCACACACAGTGCTTGGCGCACAGGATGAAGGAGTAGGGGCAACGTTGTAGTTGTTGCATGGATTTCTGGTGCCGTCTTACCATCTGGCTTTGTCAGCTCTAATGCCCTCTTTGAAGCACGTGATCTTGGAGTTGAAATTTTTCAGGTCAGATGCACTCACAGGAGACCCACACAGTTCAGAGCCAGTTTAGCTCAGGGGTAGAATGAAAACAGTGTCTTAGCAGTTGGCTTCTTGCTTCGACTTTTTTTTTTTTTTTTTAACCCAAAGGAACTGAATTTATTTGTTCATTCACTCACTCACCATATTTTTGTTGAATGTTTACTGTGTACCAGGCACTGTGCCAGACCCCAAGCGCACAGCCATGATCAGTGATAAAAGTGCATTATGCCTCGTGGGGCTCACAGAGCTGAGGACAGCTGCTGGACGGGCAGCATGTGCTCATCCGTGAGCGTCGGCCACGTGCAAGGTCTGACCACAGCCTCATGGAACTAGGGGAAAGTTCAAACACAGGCACAGCTGCGACCGGGAAACCACAGGTGGCCAGAGTCCACCCCGTTCAAGCTATAAGACGGCGGGGTTGCGGGCTTCTCTGTAGTCGGTGTGGAAGACTGGGACGAGTTGGTGGCGCTGAGCAGTGCTCTTAGCTCTGCTACCCCACTTCCCTGGACTTCTGAACATCCACCTGTATGAAGGACATACAGATCCAGGTCCTAGATGTGTCACACAGACGTGTGTGTACGTGTGCGTGCCTGCACGTGCTACATACCCGCAAAAGCACAACAGAATGTGGAATCGCTTTGGACCACACAAAGTGAACGTGGGGCTCTCCTGTTTCTCAGAAATGCATCCATGGAACAATGTTGACCTTTATCTAGCGTCAACACATGGCTCCAAATCACCCTCTTTATAAACAGGACCCTTTAGACAGAATAGAGAAGGAAAGTCCACAGAAGCTGTATTTTTTTCTGTGACGTCAATGCCGACTTGAAATCTGTGCTCCGTTCATTCCGTTAACAAATTCTGCATTTCAGTGTGTGTCCATTTAATTGTGTGGGTTTTTTTTTTCTTTCCTAGAGTCACTTGCTGTTGAAGAGACACTCTCTCAGCTGTGCTCAGAGCTACAGGTAATTAGGAAACTGACTCCTTAGTTCTGAAGGGCAGTAGTTATGTGGGGCAAACATAGTTGCTTGCTTGGTGTAGAAATCAGAGATGAAAAGACACGACTGGTTACCTCACGTTAGATCTTAAACTGAAGAAATACTCTTCCATCCACTGCTCTAATCATTGTGTCTCTTAGACACCTGTCGTGTGCCTGGCCATGTGCTAGATATTTTGAAAAACACCAAACGGGTTGACAGGTCTTGGTTTCCCTGACATTTCACACTTTTTATTTGTCTATTAACCATGCATCTAACAAACGTTTATTGACTGCGGGCTATGTGCTTCTCACGGAGGGTGACAGAAACCTTGCACCTGTGCTCAGGTGGCTCACACGTGGCAGGAGGCCAGCTGCCATTAAGATGATGACTTTGAAAACAGTGCTTTGCGTTTGCCAAAAGTTCATCAATCACATATTAAGAGTATGTGCTTAGTGAGTACTTGGCAAATGCATGCTGTTCTGTTATTTACAATCTCTGGAACACTTTCACATCCCATTGCGTTGGATGGTCTGGGTGAGCACAGCTATCCTCATGTAACGAGAGTCAGATGAGATGGAAAGGAGTGTGTAGCTCAGGGTCAGTGACACAGCTAATCCATGCTCAGAGCAGGACTCATGAGACTGTCTCATTGCAAACTGACGTTTCTGTCTTTTAAAACCACTGTTTCTCATCCCTGGCCTCTCAGTAGAAACACATTTGGACTTTAGACGCACCCTGGCCTGGGTCCCATCTAAACTGGTTGAAACAGAGTAGATGGGAGTAGAGCTCAGGGATTTGCATTTTCATTACAAGTTCCCCAGATGAATCAAAACCACAATGAGATAGCATCTCACACCTGTTAAATAGCTCTCATCAGAAAGACAAGGGGTAAGTGCTGGCGAGGGTGTGGAGCACTTGGTGGGAATGAAAATCCGTGCAGCCACTGTGGAGAACAGTATGGAGGCTCCTCAAAAAATTAAAAAATAGAACTACCATACGATCTAGCCATCCCAGTTCTGGGTCTTTATTTGAAGGAAATGAAATCGCTATCTTGAAGAGGTATCTGCACCCCCATGTCCATTGTAGCATTATATACAATAGCCAAGACATGGAAGAAACCTGAGTGTCCACCCAAAGGCGTAAAGAAAACGCAGTGTGTCTGTATGCAGTGGTATAGTATACAGCCATCAAAAAGAAGGGAATCTTGCCATTTGTGACAACATGGATGAACCCTGAGGGCATGACGCTAAGTGAAATAAGCCATTCAGAGAAAGACAAATACTGTATTATCTCACTTATATGTGGAATCTAAAAACAAAAAAAAGCTCATAGAAACAGAGACCATATTGGTGATTGCCAGGGGCGATGGGGGGAGGTGAGGGGAATGGGGGGAGGTGGTCAAAAGGTATAAGCCTCCAGTTATAAGTAAGTTCTGGGGATACAGCATGGTGATCATAGTTAACAATACTGTATTCTATATTTTAAATTTACCAAGAGAGTAGATCCTAAAAGTTCTCATCACAAGAAAAAGAAAACTGTAACTATGTGAGGTGATAGGTGTATTAAGTAACCTTGTTGTGGCCGTCGTGTCGCAGTATGTACATGTATCGTTATGCTGTACCCCTGAAACGTACAAATGCACCAGGGGTCCCCCCACTGCAGCCTGCGAGTGCAGGGGGAGACGTGGATATGTCCCCATGCGTTTGGCCACAAGCAGACAGAGAGGAGCATCATGGTCCCTGAACCACTAAGGGATGGGCCGGGGGCCTGAACCCAAGGCCGTCTGCGAGCCACCGCCATATTGATACATCTGGTCCCTGCAGTGGTTCAGGCCGCAGCTCAGGCTACCAATGAGTTCTTAGATATATTTCATGAAAACGCAGCGGGTTGCCCGCTTCCTTTGGTACCGGCCCCCAAACTGCAGGGAAAAGGCCCCTGGTTTTGAGTGACAGTGTTGCCTCAGGCTTTATTTGGTACAAAGCAACCAAATTAGCTGACTGCTGCAGGGATGCAGCTGGGTGACACGGAGGGAAAGGGGGAGTCTGGGAGGAGCACAGCCTGGTCTGCGGTTTTTTTTTTCCGCCTCCCCAAAAGGCACATTCACAGCCCACAGAACTTTTAGAGGCAGGACATCGCCACCTAGTGGTCAACCAAGCACATGGTCACAAAAGCATCCATCTCAAGGATGGATTGGATAGTGGAAACTGTTTCAGGTGGTTTAAGACAATTTGAAAACATAGAGCTCTACACTCATGGAGTAGTTCATCTGCACCTTTACTCTGTGTGAATCTTATACACGCTTCTTAAGCACCTACGGTGTGCCAGCTACTCTGCCATTTGTTGGGAATACAACAGAGATGGCAGAGAGCTCCCCAGGACTAACAGCCTGGGGTGACACAGATTTGTTCACACAGGAGGCGGGAGCTCTCAATAGCATCGGTGCTGGACCGGGAAGTGTAAGACGAGGGGCCTGTGTGAGCACCGGAGGCTGTAGGTGGCATTAGGAGTGAGGCGGGGAGGGAACAACCATGCAAAGCCAGGGTGAGACTCGGCCTGACGGAAGCACCATGGGTGCTCGGGGCCCAGGACGGCTGCAGAGGGAGCCTTTGAAGCCCGTTTTGGGGGTCTGGGCTGGAAATGTGATTGGAGCCCATGATCAGGATTCCTGCTGTGCAGCCTGGTTAGAAAAGGGATGGCTTGTGCTCTCCGTACCAGGTGAAAAGGTTCTAATGAAACTCAGCCACGTGCTTTGGTACAGCAGACAGGTTCAGATCATGTTGAGTGTCTACCAGACAGCAATGGAAAAATCCTGGTGTCTGAGTCCTACCCTCAGGGATGGGCCCAAACGCTTTACGGTCTCCCAGTGATTGAGTGTGCAGCCAGGAGTAAGGCCCATGGTGAGAGAACGCGGTAGCTCAGGGTGTATAAAGCAGGCTTTTCTCCACCTGACACCTGCTTACCTTGAAGACACAACGCAGGCATCACCTCCTCCGGGAAGCCTTCCATGACCCTTTCACAGCACTCAGGACCTGTCTCTTTCATAGTACTTTGTAGGTCTAACTATCGAAATAAATAGCTGTAACTGGACCATGTGCCCCTTCCAGGACTGGACATATTTATCTTTGGCTTCCCAGAGCTCAGCATACTCCAAGCTCAGACTTCAGTAAACAGAGCAAGGGGCGGAGGTGGTGAGTAAATGAGCCAAGGAGCGTGGCTAGACCCAGGTGAAAAGCACGGCGGGGGGGGAGCTGTATATTTTTCAGGAGCTTCACCTGAAATGGCACTGGGTCCAGACTGCCTCCTTGTCAGCGTGAAGGGCTTCTCGTTTTCTTGCCAGAGAGACCCTTCCACACCCATCATCTGTACCTGAACAGGCCCAGGCCTCTGTGAGAGCAGGAAAGTCCTCTTGTGGCTTAATTAGAAGCTTCCTCAATCTTATCTGGAACCATTGCTGTCATCAACTCGGGGAAGAAAATAATGCTCCCTTAGACACATTTAATGAATGGCTTTTCCTTTCCTCTCTGGGGGCTGAGCTCAGAATTCATGCTGTGTTTGCCAGAATTGCTGGAGTGGACAGTGGGGAGAGCCGTGGGTATCAGGGCGAGAAGGCCAGTAAAGGAAGTCCAGTTCCTAAGGCACGGGTGCCTCTCACTGATGCCAAGTCACCAGCTGACTCAATAAAGAGTTATCCAGTTTCCATCATCCATCAGCCACGGTATAGGTACCGAGAATATTGAGAAGGCTAAAGCTTGGGGTGCAGGCAAAGGAGGGTACCAAAGCACCATATGGCAAGTGGTACCATGAGAGTAGTCTGTGCAAGGTCAAGTAGACCGCAAGGAGAAGGGAGGCTAGGCTTACACGTGGCACACGGGAGAAATTCTGAAAGAACCATCAGGAACAAGAGTGACTGCACGGGCTTCTGAAACAGTTACCTGGTGGAGAACAGACAAGTCCGAAGTGGTGAAGAGAGGGAGAAAGGAGATTGGAAGAGGCAGTAGGCATTCCAAGGAGAACGTGCAGCCCGATCAAGGCCCTGGTGCTTGGAAAGAGCTGTGTGTTCAGGTTGGTGTGGCTGGAGCCATGGGCAGCACTGCGCCAGAGGGAAGGCCGGGAACGTTGTCAGGGCAGAAAGGTGTCCGGTGCTGATGCAGAAGCGTGGCGTCTGTTAGTGAGGGTAACGTGTTGGAGAATGTAAAGATAAGCCACTAATAGACCATCTAAAAGCCTTACTCTCCAGCCTCGAGGTTTTCCAGTGGCCAGTCACATCCCCGACTCTCTCCAACCCAATCCTTCCTTTTCTGCCTCTTAACACTTTGGGCCATGGATTATGGGACTGAACCAAGAGTGGACGTTCCATGTTTGGTCCCTGTCTCCCAACAGAGCCAGTGATGGAAACAGTGCTTCCATCAGAAGACAGGGTCATTCTCTCGTTTTGGAGTTTTGTAGCTTGTGTTGTCACCAAAGACTGATCTTTCCTCTTGGAAGAAGCAGCTTAGAGATGCTACAGGTGAATGATGCCTTGTACCCGGAAGCTAGTCATTAATTACAAAGCTGCAATACCCAACAATTAAAGAGCCCTACAGAGTGTCAAATTCCTTCTTCTCTGTTTTTCTTTTTTTTTTTTTTTTTCCGGTACGCAGGCCTCACTGCTGTGGCCTCTCCCGTTGCGGAGCACAGGCCCCGGATGCGCAGGTTCAGCGGCCATGGCTCACGGGCCCAGCCGCTCTGCGGCATGTGGGATCCTCCCGGACCGGGGCACGAACCCATGTCCCCTGCATCGGCAGGTGGACTCTCAACCACTGCGCCACCAGGGAAGCCCTTCTCTGTTTTTCTTACTCTCAGATGCTTTGCTCCACCCAGCATGCCTTATACTAGCATCAGCCTTTAGTCCAAGAAGAGTGAAGGGAACTTTCAGCGTTTCAAGCAAGGCTTTGAACTTAGTCTCCCCATACATTGTTACACCCAATAAAGGGTTATTTGCTTTGCACACTCATTTTGCAGATGAAGGAACTGAGGCACATGGCAAAGAAGGAGCTCAGAGATGGGTTTGAAACAGCAATGGTTATGTGTCCTGATGCCCACCACTCTTTTTTTTTCCCAGTGTTCTTAAGTTGACTTTTTAAGCATATTAAGCATATTAAGGATAGGGATGGTGTAAACCTATTTTTATTGAAATACAGTTGATTTACAATGTATTAGTTTCAGATATACAGCATAGTATTTGATATTTTTACAGATTATACTAAATTTAAAGTTATAAAATATTGGCTATACTCCTCAGGGTTAACCCACGTTCCTATCTCCTCTGGTGAATGAGGCTCTCTGCAGGCAGAGACACTCCTTATCTTTTGAATACATTTACTGAACTTCACTTTATTTATTTGCCGCACCCTGTGGCATGCAGAATCTTAGTTCCCCGACCAGGGATCGAACCCGGGCCCCCTGCATTGGGAGTGCTGAGTCTTAACCACTGGACCGCCAAGGAAGTCCCAAGAGACACTCTCTAATCCATCTCTGTGCTCCCACGTATTCTAAACACGTGCCTGGGATATGGGAGATGCACGTTAAATTCTTGGTGGGTAAGTGATGAAGCGTAGAATTCAGCGTTAGTCTTGGACCACTGGTTCTCTGGCTGTCCTCAGATATGTGATCTCTCTTCTCAGCTCTCCACAATGAAAGTTACCCCCAGGCAGACGGCTCTCGTAGTTCTAAACTGAAGCTAGCCAAAAGTTCCCCCAGGGGCTCCAGACCTCTGTAGGCTGGGTCCTTCAAGCTTTCGTTAAGACAACCTGGGATCCTCCTTAAGAAATTTGGAGTGTTGGGGGGAAGATGGTGACAGGTCTACTGAGCACGGCCATGTGGAAATCTCCTAGCAAGTCAGATGCCGTGAGGTTATAAAGACTTTATTGTTTCTCGGGAGATGTTTTACGACGCCTACTCTGTAACGTCAGTGTAGTGCCACGGCTTTGTGGTGAGATGGTCTTACAGTTGAATCTCAGCTCTGTGTGACCTTGGGTGTGCTATTTCATCCTCTCTCATTTAATTTTTGTATAAAATGATGGCTACAGTAACTTTACCAAAGGTTCATTGTGGGGATTAAATAGGAGAGGGCATATAAAAACACCTAGTGTTCTACCTGCCAACTAGTAGATATTAATAAGTGGAAGCTATCATGATCGTCGAGTAATGAGTTCAGAACGTAATAGGATGCAGAAGAGAGTCCAGAGAAAGGAGAGGGATTCGTTTAAAGCAGAGAAGCCAGTAAAGACTTCAGGAGGAAGACGGCAGTAGCTTCATGGAGCAGAGGTCCTTTACTGCCACCCTTTTGCCTCCCCAGATGTTGAATAATCCAGAGAAGATAGCTGAGCAGATAAGTAAGGATCTTGCCCAGCTGGCCTCCCACCTGATGGCTCTGTGGACCCAGTTCCTGGACACGGTGACATTACACTCCCAAGTGACCGCTTATCTCACCCAGGAGCATCACACCTTGCGGGTAAGGGGTTAAATGGTATCAATTCTCTAATCATGCACCAGTGATCTGTCAAGGAAGCTTTACGACAGTTGGCTCACTGGGCAGAATAAAAGTCGGGATTGACTTCCGTAGACCCAAGTACTAGCCCTTCTCCACCCTGAACCAGCAGTGAAACTTTATGAACTTCCTTCGGCTTTCACATCTTTGGTCTACTATTCAGAAAATACCTTCCTTGGCTACCAAGTGATAGCAAACCAATCTCAGGGATATGACGAAGTGCTTTGATAGTGTTTCAAAGAAGTGTCTTCACATCTACTCCATTGTTCCTAGTGCATTTTTTGCCCCCAGCTTGAGTGCACAGTGGCAGGTACCAACGCATAATAAAAGACGTCGGTCTTCTCATTTCCGGCAAGAGGACCAAAGCGCTAAGTCTACAAAGCGCTCAGAGGACACACTTGGGTGACTAGCGCTGGACATTCTGTTTCATCTGCATTTATCTATGGCCTCTGTTTTCAAGGGTCGCATATTCTAGTAGAAGAAATAAGGCCCAAATGTACAAACGACAGAACGCAAGCCAAGAGCAGATTCATAAACATGCATTCAATTGTGTCCATAAATCAGGTTTGTGCTAAGAACCAGAAATAGAGAGGGCAGCTGGGGGGTGGGTAGAAATACTAGTGTTCCAGAACCTCTGGGTTGTGGGCTGAGCTCTCCCTGATATTAATATATGTTACTTCCCTCGTTGAGCCTTAATTTCTTTTTAAAAAGTCAAAGCTAGGGACTTTCCTGGTGGTCCAGTGGTTAAGACTCTGCGCTTCCACTGTAGGTAGCACGGGTTCGATCCCTGGTCGGGAACTAAGATCCCACGTGCTGCATGGTGTGGCCCAAAATAAATAAGTAAATAATTAAAAAAAAAAAAAGTGAAGGCCAAACCCACCCAGTGAGTTATTTTGTTTATACTATTTTATTCCTCAGGTCCGAAGGTTTTCCGAGGCCTTCTTTTATATGGAGCACCAAAAACTTGCAGTCTTGACCTTTCAGGAAAATCTGTAAGTAACCAGTTGCATGCCCACATCGTGAACCCTGAGCGCCAAGGACATTCTTGTTCAAAGTTATTTCTTCCCTTCATCTCCAATCATGAAGGAGAGAAGTCTGCCCACCTCTGCACATTCAGGTGAATTTTCTCTGAAGGCAAAAGAGTCAGACAAATTGCAGAGGCAGGAGCTGGCAGGTGTCAGAGAAGATCAATAGACAAAGTATTTTGTTGTTGTTGAGTATCCTTATGGTTCTGTAGACAGAATCAAGACTTCCTAGGTCCCTGAAGACATCTGTGTTGAGTCCTCTTTGCAAAATGAATTAGAAGCAGGTGGTGTGGGCACAAGCAATGTCAGAAAAAAAAAGGCCACCTGAGACTCTGCAGCAGCTATGAAATGCATTTAGCATAAGAATTAAGGCTGAACTACCTAATTAGGAGGACAGATGAAAATCTAAGTTTGATTTCCTCCAGAAAAATTTAAAAAATATTCAGAAAGGGGCTTCCCTGGTGGCGCAGCGGTTGAGAGTCCGCCTGCCGATGCAGGGGACACGGATTCGTGCCCCGGTCCGGGAAGATCCCACATGCCGCGGAGCGGCTGGACCCGTGATCCACGGCCGCTGAGCCTGCGCGTCCGGAGCCTGTGCTCCGCAATGGGTGGGGCCACAGCAGTGAGAGGCCTGCGTACTGAAAAAAAAAAAAAATTCAGAAAAGTCGAAGGGTTGACGTAAGATGAGGTCATTGTCTCTCATTGTAGATTTCCCTTGTGGGCACAATCAGTGCTTCCTCCAAGATGTCTGGCCATGGCTACACAAGTCCAAGCATTTCTTTGGGTTTCTGAATAGTACGTTTGCCTCCAAACTAAATGTGGATGGAATAATGTTTGAGATGCTATAGTAAATCCAGCAGGAGAAACACTTGAAATCCATCCATCACTTAGGACAGACCCGAAGATCTTTTCACCTTCATCTTTATAACCTTATTTTCTCCCCACACTTAATTCTAGTTGGAAAGTTACAGCAATGTTGAAGGTTGCCTCATGGATTCTGAAATTGAGAGGGGCACCAAGGAAAACATATCTCATGTTAAAATGGCTTTTCTAGAAATATCTAGAGTCACTCACTCATGCATTCATTCATTCAGTCCAGCCCCCTGCTAGAACCAACTGTATTTTTTAAAATGAAAATTGGGAGAGTTAATTTGGCAAATGTAAGAATCACTTTGAGGACCACTGAGCAAAGCACTGCAATTCAAGACCACTGCAGGACATCTAATTCCAAATCACCACAACGATATGTAAACCTCAGACTGCCAGGCCCTGGCTGCATTCCCAAGGAGTGTGAACACACAAGGAGGTGACAGACACATAGGCAGCTAGCATCCTGGAAGAGTTTTGTTGGAATGACAACCACTTGTACAAAGTGCAGATGATATGGTATCCGGGAGACCTGGGTTCAAAATCCTGCTCCTCTACTCGCAGCAGATCCTTGAGAGAATTAATTTTCTGTTTGTTTTTTTCCCTGAAGCTCACCTAGTCTTTGTTTCCTTAAAATGGGTAGGATAGTAGCTGTGAGGATCACATGAGAACATCCAGGCACAGGACCCGACCTGGGGCAGCTGCAGACTCTGCTCAGAAGGACTTAGGTGATGCCTGATGGCTTACACAAATGTTTGCTCTTCACGTAGACGCTGGGGATACAGCAGGGAACAGAATAAAGACGTTCTCCCCATGGATCACTCATTCTAGTGGAGAGACAGGCAGGAAGTACATGATACCATTTCAGATAGTGATCAGTAAAGAAAAACACATCAAGGTAAGGACCTAGAAAATTATGAGAAGAGGTATGGCCAGGGTCCTCATAAATGTTTCACAACTAGCCCTCAGGAAAGCAAAAACAAACAAAAAAACCTCCAGTCTGTAGTGTTTGCCAATTTCCATGTGTCGATGCTCCCACCGTAGTCAATTTCAAGCCAGGGATATGTTAGCACTGAATGTGGATTCATGGCTATTGCAAGCCAATATGAACTGGCTCCAACACTTCATCTTACTTCATTGGAACTTTATGCCCCGTGATGAGCAGTTCTCCATTTTCCCCTCTCCCAACCCGTGGCAACCACCCCTCCCCTCTCTGATTCTAGGAATCTGACTAGTGTAGACGCCTCATGTATAGCGGAGTCATGCAATGTTTGTCCCTCTGTGACTGGCATTATTAGCGTAATAGTCTCAAAATCCATCCCTGTTGTCACAGATTTGCAGAATCTCCTTTTTCAAGGCTGAATAATATTCCGTTGTCCCACATTTTCTCTATCCATTCATCTGTCCATGGGCAGTGAGCTTGTTTTCATATCTTGGCTGTTACGAACAGTGCTGTTATGTGCATAGGAGTGCTAATATCTCTTAAATATACGGATCTCAAGTATTTGGGATAAATACTCAGAAGTGGGATTGCCAGCTCATATGGTATCTCTATTTTGGAGTTTTTGAGGAACTTCCATACTGTTTTCTACGGCAGCTGCACCATTGTGCCTTCCCCTCAACAGGGCACAAGGGTTTCAGCCTCTCCACATACTCACCAACACTTGTTTGTTCCAGTAATAGCCATTCCTAACAGGTGTGAGGTGGTAGCTCATAGGGTACATGCCCTGGAATTTTTAGTTATTTGTTAACACGTGAGAAGCATTGTTTGAGGTGTGTGGTCACATTCACAATGTCTGTATACTACATTCCAGCAAGAGAGAACTCCCTGCCTACAATAACTTAGTTCTGACTCTCCAGCATCTACCCTGTTGTATTATAATTACCTGATTAACCACCTAACTTATTCATGACTCTATAAGTTCTTTAGGTCCAGAATCAAGTTTCAATCCTCTAGGTTTACTCCCTACCCTGTACACACCATCCTATGCATGTTGGTGTTCAATCAATATACTTTGTTAATAAGCTGAAAACTGGACCAAAAATTGATGAGAGCTGAGAAGTGCAGAACTGATTGCACCAAAGTTCCATTTAAATATTCAGACAGAGGCCCAAAGGATGATGAATTTGCAACGGCCTTCATGGCCTTGAGGGAGAGAATAAATTGCTTCTCTTTTTCTTTCATAGGTTAAAATCCAATTGAGAAATAAGAGGCGAATGAAATACACACATTTAATATTTATGTTAAATATACATATATAAAATAGCACATGTGCGTATATGTCCTTCTTCTTCATATTTCTTACTGAGGATGCTAGATTACAGAAGTTGCCCTGGCCTGTGCAACGTTCCACAGCTACAGAACTGTTCTCTGCGGGCAGATAATCTAAAGGGCTGGAGAGTGAGTTTGGGACTTCCAGAGTCAGGCTGCTCTAAAAACGTCTGCAGTTGGACAAAGAGACAGAAAGACAGACAGACAGAAAGCTATGCGTGCTCAATTCTTCTCCCAAACTCACCAACCCGATAAGAGCATCATCTTCGCTTGGGCAAGAGTGATTGAGCTGGCATGGAGAAAAATGATGGATTGTTAATAATTTTCCCTTCGTGGGGGAAAAATAAACTCTTGCCATTTTGCAGGGACTTGAGGAGAAGGGAGTAAACGTTTTCCACCAGCCCAGCCTTTGAACTAGGAATACTATTTATTTCAAATTCTGGAATCATATCACTACTCGTGGAGTGATATCTGGGTCATGGAGGAGGAATAAGGGGCCTTTTAAAATCCTGTAGGCAGGAAACCAGAAATATGGCTCCTGAACTAGGGGAATTGATACCCTAATCAAGGATCCTGTTGTCCACACAGCAAGCAGTAAAAAGGCAATTTTAGATGGTTCTGAATTCAAATGCCACCAAATACGATTAAGACCCTAAGTGCTATAGGTAGTTAGAGAAGTAGGAGTAAAGTATATATAGATTCAGGTGTTTCCTCCAAAACACGAATTTACGATTCCTAGCTATTTAGAAACTCAGCGTACATTCCACTAGAATGGTATTTATTACATTCTACTAATTGGTATGTGCTAAATGCCCTGGGGTTTTGCCTAAACACACAATCCATGTCAGCACCGAGAGCAGTTCTGATTCAAAGCAGACTAGGGCTTTGGGGGCTGGGTAGGTAGCTGGGAAGAAAGGGAGGGGAGACAGACAGATGACAATTGTTAGAGTCTACTGAACATTTTCTGAATGCTGTCTTGGGATAAGAGGGATGGAGCAGTAAGTTTAAAACCTTTAAATCTTCCTTGAATGCTCATCGGGTCTGTGTTCCCCAGGATCCAGACCCACAGCCAGCTGTCTCTGGATGTCCGGAATTCAGAGTACCTCACCACCATGCCCCCGCTCCCCGCAGAGTGTCTGGACATTGACGGCGACTGGAACACTCTGCCCGTTATCTTCGAGGACAGATACGTGGACTGCCCTGCCACAGGTGTGCCTTCTCCTTTTTTGCTTTGGAAACCTCAAGGGTAGGGCTTACCACTGGGTTCCCATCAGTTGCTCTGTGTACGTCCCAGCAGCCATGGGAACAAATCAATGAAGTATTTGTCAGTTCCTAGAGGAGAAGCAAGAGCTAAGGGTAAGCTTGTTATTGGAAATGACTTTGTTGCCGTGAATGGGCAAAGCAATGGAAGCAAAGGACACTTAGAGTAAAGACTCCCTTTTGGACTCCTGGGGTGGAATTGTATTTAGTGCTTTAGTGTTTTCACCTGTAACATGGGAACCAAATTCTCCCCCTCACCAGAGTCCCCTGAGAGTCAGATGGAGATCTTTTCTTATCTCAAATGTACAATTCAAATATAAATTCATTTCTGATTGAACCTAAATGGCATTCGGTTGACATTCCTATGCGGTGCTTGCTTTATGGAACGAGCCAGGTGAAGTATTTGAGAAGGTGGGCACATAAATATATGGATTAATGGATGAACAGCTCACTTCAGGGGGAAGAGGTAACATGTTTGTGTGTGTGCGTGTGTGTGTGTGTGTGTGTGTGTGTGTGTGTGTGCGTGATTGCAATCTGTTTTGCTGGGGCTGCACAGAGTTTGTTAATGAACGGATCCATCAACTGGAAGGAGCCTAGTGCAAACTGTAGAGAGAATGTCCGTTCCCTGTCCCCTGCACAGCCCTGCTCATGGAAACACAACAAGTTCGTACAAATGACAGAGCTGAAAGAGACCCATGATCCCTTAAAGGACCAAACTATGCCAGCCCCTATGCTGGAGGTTTTATGAGCTTTATCTCTTTAACCCTATAAACAACCTCAGAAGTCTATTTAACAGAGAAAAACTGAGGCACAAAGAGGGTAAATGTTAATCAAAGATGACCCAGCTTGTAAAAGCCAGCATTCAAAGCCGAGTCACTGCAGTGCCAAAGCCCGTGTCGGCTTGTCATCTCTGGGCAAAATATTTTTTAAACCATTCTATTGGGTTGCCCATAATTAAAGGAGGGGCCCCTTAAATTTCAGAGTTTCCGCAATCTGAGATTTGTAGGATGTTTTAAAAAGTCTAGGTGACTTCCAAGGACTGCAACGTTGCAAACCAAGGATGTTATTCGGTGTTCGGTTGTACCCTGACATCTAGTGTCTACGCTCTGTATGACGGCTTGACTGCCTGTGAGCTCCAGAGATGGCAGTCAACCAGCTGCTCAAAACAATCTCAATACTCCCTAATGGCCTATATAGGAAAAGAATCTAAACAAAAAAATAAAACAGTGGATATATGTATAACTGAGTCACTGTGCTGTACACCTGAAACTAACACAACGTTGTAAATGAACTATACTCCAATAAAGGTAAAAAATAAATAAACAAATAAATAAATAAAATTTGGCATATATATATATATTGAAAGAAAAAAAAAGCTCAGAACATTGGATTGAGACTGTGTGTGTGTGTGTGTACATATGTACATGTGTTGATCTTCCTTGTAGTTATATGATTGAACTACAGAAAGTTTGAACAGTTAGAGAAGATATTTAAAATAAGCACCCACTCTCAGACCCCCTAATACTTCATTATTAGACTTCAGATCACCTTCCGGTCCTTCTTTTACGTGCATATTCATAGGTACTCTAGTGGGTATACATCTCAGTCCCCCAGCTCACATGTGCTATATATACTATCACATAGCTTTATTTTTTATAAACCAACCTCATTTCAGCTGAGCCCCATCCCTCCTGCAGCTTTAGCTGGAAGGTCAATCTCAGCCTTTCTGGGGCTCCCTGACAAGCCTCTTTACTGCCCATCACATCCCTGCCCTAGAGTTTCACAGTGGCAAGACATTGTTAGGGGAGGTCTTTCTAGGGCCATCTGCCCACGCAGGTCCCTGGAAGCTACGCGCTGTTCACATCTACAGAGTATTTTAGGACCGGCATTGCCTTACAACTTCTGTTATGTGCTTTGGACATGGGACTCGGCTGAGGCTAGGACCCCAGCACTTATGGTCACATCTCCCTGGAAGAACCCCGAGGCAGTTGCTCTCAGAGGCCTGGATACTTCCCCAAGGCTTCCCTCACACGCCTCTCACCTGATCCATCCCCATCCCCAAAACTACTTTTACAGAGTCACCTATATCCATGCTCAAACCCCAAAGATATTCTTTTTTTGGAAAATTTTATTGAAGTAGTTGATTTACAATGTTGTGTTAGTTTCAGGTGTACGGCAAAGTGATTCAGTTATATATACACATATCTATGTAAATATAGAGAGTCTTTTTTTACATTTTCTTCCATTATAGGTTATTACAAGATATTGAATGTAGTTCCCAGTGCTACACAGTAGGTCCTTGTTGGTTATCTATTTTATATATAGTAGTGTGTATATTTTAATCCCAAACTCCTAATTTGTCTCTCCTCCTCCCCTCTGGTAACCCTAAGTTTGTTTTCTATGTCTGTGAGTCTATTTCCCAAAGCTCTTCTTGAGGTTCTTGCTGTTTTACACTTTACTTTGGTGATGCTTTAATCCTGGAGCAAAAGTATTAGCGAATAAAGAATTATTTTCTTATTCCTCAAGGGCTTGGTGGCCTTAATTTTTATAATTTGCAATGAAGTTTTTGGGTTTATATTCCATTCTTTTAGTGTAGTGGAAAAAGGGAAAGAAAAGAATTTCGTTTTCATACTAAAATTGTAATGTTTCTTCGTGGTCTGCTGTAGTACTGTGGCTGGAATACTTAACCTGTACCAGGAACTTGCAAATTCTGTCTATATAATCTATAATCCCTTCTCTCACCCACCCCCTCGCTCTCCTGTCCCAAGGCAATTCGGCTGTTTTCCTAAGGTCTTAAGTTGGCCAGATTGCCTGGATTTGAATTTTTTTTTGCCAGCATCTAGTAACTATATGAACTTGGGCAACAGGGGTTGTGGTTTCTACTCCATAGGCTACTGGGAGCAGTGGATAGTTTCGTCCACTGGCACAGAGGAAGTTACGAATGCATGTCAACTAACACCGTTAGTATCTGAGTCTAAATCCATCCTCTGTGAATCAAATCCTTTGCTTCTCTCATTTTTCCCGTAGTTGTAGTAGTGAAATTAAAATAGCTGTTTTGACAGTCTACTTCCTCACTGGGCTTCCTATGTCCTGTCTTTACTGCCTATGATAAAGCTTTCCTTTTTGTTTCAAGAACCCACTAATCCACCTGTTACTTGCAATATAAGGACCAGACTCCTTACTCCTACGAGGCACTCAAATTCATCCATATTGTGGGCTCTTTCTTCCTGTCTAACCTCATGGCCTTCCCCCACTTCCTCTGTTCACTCTTGCTGCATCCACGTGGGATCCAACCAACACCTGACCAGACTGTGCGGCCCAGACTCCTGGGCCTTTGTGTACACTCTCCTCCCTACTCAGGCTGACCCACTGTCTCCTTTTATGAAGAAGCTCAATTCGTATTTTCCAGCATACAACCCACATGTTCTGGTAGGAGAGCCAGCTGTCCTGTACCATGTTTGTTTCCCAATAATTTGAAAATCCCATAAAGACAAAGACTGGTTCACTATTATAACTGATCCCCACTTTCCCTCTCTCTAAACCTTGGCCCAGCATAGGGCTTTGCACATAGGATATGTCAATCTACCATTTGTAGGACTAAATAATATTGAAATTGTGTTTTCCACACCGGTACAAACAGTCGATGAGAGTAATAGTCATTGTTCTGCTGCATTTCTGAGCTATTCTCAATTCATTCTATGAACACAATTCATTGGCTGTGAAGTAGCCAGGATGCTAGCCTTGGGGATATAGATACTTATAAAACACAAACTCTTCTCTCCAGGGGGAGCAAGCCATGCCCACATGGATCGTGGTATGGTGGTAGATGTATTACAGTACATGTGTGTAGAGGAGACACTAGGAATTTGCAACAGAGAATGTCTAATTGCTGTAGGGTGTGAGACAGTTCCCCAGAGGAAGGGAAATTTGCTCAGTGTCTCAAGATGCAAAGAACATGTCCAGGGAAGGAAGAGATTCATTCTTCACAGTCTTTGTTCTAATCCTTGACCCAATCTTAAATTTCACTCAAAGGATGAGATGATGATGTCTAAAAGCTCCATGTCGTTTTTAAGTAAGTGTCTCAATGGTTTACTCCATGAGAATGTTAATAATGATTATGTTCATTTAACTTCGTTAAAATTGCACGGAAGATTTATACTGTTTAAAGAAAATAAAAGGCCAGTCCCCTTTTTTGTGTGTTTGGTGTATATGAAAATTGAATAATCTATCATATATCTTTCTCAAAAGAGCTGTGTTACAGGCACTTATCCCAGTTATGCATATTGGGAGGGGGAGAGAGAGAGAGAGAAAGAAAATAAAAGAAGGAGGAGGGGAATGAAATAGAAAAGAGAAAAGAGACCAGGGGAGAGAATGAGAGACCTAATAGTTTACCCTCAAGAAAAAAATAGTTTACCCTCAAGAAAAGTAAGAAAAAGAAGGTCACACTTTGGCGCGCCTCCATCCTGCTATAAAGACCAAAGCGAACCTGGGAGCCTCTTGTGGTCTGAGTGCCATGTACGATAATTGCCCTGGTTACGGAGCTCAAGCTTGGCAGTGTTTCCCATCAGAAAGCAGAAATCTGTCTTCCCCATGTGTCCATTTCATATCAGAAGTCTACTCTGAGTTATGGCTGTGAGGCCCACTGGTTACTATGAACCTGCCCACCCGAGAAGAAAATGTATTCAACTAGGAAAAAGGCTTATTGTTTTTTTCTAACTGTCCGAGGTCTCACAGCTGGCAAGTGTCAGTGTCAGGATTGGAGACCAGGGGCTCCTGGCTCCAAAGCATTCTCTATACTCTGTAAATACTGTACACAAGATCGGTAAATGTTTTACTATTTGTAAGTGGTAATTATTCAAAATGTTTTTTTTACTAAGTAAAAGGTAAATCAAGAATTATAACCGTTGGCAGCTTTTGCATTAGTGTGACGCATTTCTGACACTGATAATCCGGTATTAGGTCAAACCTCACAGGTTAAGGGCACAGTCTCTGATACGATTGTCCTTCCTTCACAACTCAGCCACAAGCTCAGGGGTTCTCAGGCCTCCCAGACTTCTGACCAACTGGCTACCAATCCAGGGATTCCCATGACCCCTCAGGTTTGATAATTTGTTGGAACAATTCATAGAACTCAGGAAAGGGATATACTTATGATTTCAGTATTATTAGAAAGGATACAAATAAAGACCAGCCAAAAGAATAGACTCATAGGGCGAGGTCTGGAAGGGTCCCAAACATGAAACTTTTATGCCCCCAGGACTGCTATTCCTGGTAATATGAATGTACATTGCCCACCGGGGAAGCTTAGTCAATCCTCCACGTCTAGAGTTCATACTGCATTTCATAATGTAGGCATGATTGATTGAATCATGGGCCACATGAAGGAACTCAATCCCCAGCCCATCTCTCCTCCCCAAAGGTTGTACCGATGTCACCTGGTTCAAATCCTCAGTCAACTAGTCATGTGGTTGGTCTTTCTGGCATGGCCAGCCCCCGTCCTGAGTCACCTCCTCAACACAGACTATCAGAGGACTCACCATGAGTCACCTCGTTATCATTAGCTCAGGATCCACCATGAATAGCTGACATTCCTATTGCTTGGGAAATTCCAAGAATTTAGAGGATATCTCCCAGGAGGCAGGAACAAAGTCCAGACAAACTCTTTATTATACAATCAGGCATTTGGGTAATTTGTGAGTGTAGATTTTTTTTTAAATAAATGTATTTATTTTATTTATTTATTTTTGGCTGAGTTGAGTCTCCGTTGCTGCGCGCAGGCTTTCTCTAGTTGCGGTGAGCAGGGGCTACTCTTGGTTGTGGTGTGCGGGCTTCTTATTGCGGTGGCCTCTCTTGTTGCAGAGCAGGGGCTCTAGGCACACGGGCTTCAGTAGTTGCAGCGTGCAGACTCAGTAGTTGTGGTGCACGGGCTTAGTTGCTCCGCGGCATGTGGGATCTTCCCAGACCAGGGATCGAACCCGTGTCCCCTGCGTTGGCAGGCGGATTCTCAACCATTGCGCCACCAGGGAAGCCCCATGAATGTAGATTCTTAAAGTATAACACATTTTTCTTTCTTTTTTTCTTTTTGTAGGGCATAATTTGAGTGTGTACCCTAGTTTTGATGTTGCAGCAACAAGTCCCACAATACTGAATCTAAACGACAGAGAGGAGAACCATACTGTAAATAGAAAATCATCTTTGAGGGAAGACCTTGTCTTGCCCACCATGAAACCACCCCAAATGGACTCTAATGAAGAGGTTATTAGGTGTCCAGGGCCAAATGAGAATGTCACCACACCGAGTCATACGGACGTGTGCTCGGAATCTCAGGTGTATCTGACAATTGGTGAATTCCAGAACAAACCAGGTTTGCCTGAAGATGAACGTCGGACTGGCCAAAGGTCTGATGTTGGAACGCACCGGCCGACAGATGAGGACCTGCCCAGGAGGAGTCCTGGTCCAGAGGATGACCAGGCCCCAGCACTGACCTACATGGATGTGAATTCTAGCAATAAGAACCCCTGCAGAGCTGACCCCACAGCGGTCACCAGTACCCAGCACGAGAGTGGGTGCTCTCGAGATAACTATGAATTAGACAGAACTGAGCTAAGCAAAGGGGTAGCAGGTGGAAGTCATCACGATGCCAGCTCTTCAGAGAAAACCACACTCCATGAGTTAAGTACTCTTGGAAAGGGAGCAGACCAGGGGGGCAAGATGGTGCTGGTAAGTCTGAAGCTCATCCCCTCAGAGCCCTGTGATCCACTCAACTCTTCTTTGAGGGGTCCCTTGGACGTCAAGGCTTCCCCAGAGGACCCTCGCTCAGAGGAGCAGGAGGGAGTGTCCGTACTCTCTGGGGTCATCAAGAGATCCTCGTCCATCATCTCTGATTCAGGCATCGAGAGTGAACCAAGCTCCGTTGCCTGGTCCGAGGCGCGAAGTAGAGCCCAGGAGTTACCTAGTGACCGGGATGTCTTGCACCAGCTGGTTCGAAGACATGCCCTACACAGGAACTCCTTAGAGGGTGGGCACACAGAGAGCAACACGAGTTTGCCGAGCGGGATCCAGGCCTCTCTCACCTCCATTAGCTCTTTGCCTTTTGAGGAAGAGGAAAGGGAACTGGCACTCACCAAACTGACCAAGTCTGTCTCTGCACCCCAAATCAGTAGCCCCGAGGAGTCTGCTGAAGGGGTGGACTCCCTGCAGCAAGGGCGAGGTCTTCCTGAGACTTCAGCTGTGCACACCAGGAGCACGGGTCCCTCCGGACACCGCCTTCAACTTAGTAATGCTGGGGTTCACCATTCCCTTGTGGAGGTAGTTTCAGATGCTGACAACCAGCAGGGCCCTGGTTACATAGACATCCCCAAAGGTAAAGAGGATCAGCTTGATCCTCAAGGACCCTGTTGTCTTGATGGCAGGACCGATAACCCTCCAGGGCTTGAAACCAAAGGTCTGAGTTTAAAAATACCACGCATCCCAGCACTTGAAACCCCTAGGTACAGAGCTTTTCCTAGAGAACTCATGGAGACCCCAAAGCGCATCCCTAAAGACTCCAATGTGGGGAAAAGAGCTCTTTCCAACAGCAGCGTCCTGGACGTTGAGCATTGCACCCACCGTGAGGTGCCTGAAGTGAGTTGTACGTCAGCTGCCGAGATCGTCAACCCGGATTCAGCAGGTGAGCGAAGCAGCTCACCTGGCATCATTGATGATACAGCACTTGGTAGAGGACCTAACACCTTCCCAGAGGATGGACGTGAAGCAGGCGCTGTGTGCTCCACTGTGACTCGCTCCGTTCACTCCCAAGCTACAGGAAACCAAGAGCCGAGGGCAGGCCCCTCCATCATGCTGTCCCACGTGACCTCTGCAGAGACCTTCTCTCTGGACAGCCTGAAAGCTGTTGAGGTCGTCAACTTATCCATGTCTTGCACTGCCACCTGCCTCCCTTTCTCGTCTGTGCCCAAGGAGACCCCTGCCAGGGCTGGATTCTCTTCCAAACAGACCCCATTTCCCATCACTCATCAACCTTTGGGTTCCTTTGGAGGTGTTCCGAACCATTCCAGCAAGTTGGAAGAGGAAGTCAGTGAAAGGATGTTCAGGTAGGTTTGCTGGTGGCTTACCTACACCAGCACCATCTTTCAGATTCTTCCACATATTTCTCAATTTCAGGCATACTATTTCAAAATTGTGATATCAGTTATTTTCTGGCTTAAATAAAGTGTTACATTCTTATCATACAAGTCAGGACTGTAGAATAGTGTAAAGAAGTAAAAACTATCATCAATAAGCCCATCTCAAATATAGCCCCTGTGTAAGTTCAGCTATACGTCTTCCTATGTGCACCTCTATGTATATACTATTAATTTGCAAAAGTAAGATAATTCTTGACAAACTCTAAGTTTTTTCCAACAATATATTGGAAACGTCTTTATATATTTATAAAGCTATTTTTGCATTACCATTTTAGTGTAATATTCCACTGTATAAATGTACCATGATTTCGTTAACAAGATCCTTTAGAGATAAACCATAAATGTTTTTTTTTTCAGTTTTTCTTATGATGAACAGCTACCTTATGAGTGTCACTGTACCTCTGTCTTGGCGCATTTCTTTGAGAGCCTTTTGGGAATAGGACTAATTCAGATTTTCTTCCTAAGCCCCTTTTGTGTGGTTCTTAAGTTTATCGCTCCTTTTGAAATGCCAGAATCCATCCCTTTATCCTTGTCTTGGGTTTGTATTCCTATTACTCCCTCACCTATAAACTATGTATTTGATTAAGTATAGTATGGAATCACTTAATCAAAACATCCCGTCTCATTCACTTGTTCAAAAAGTGCTAAACAGTTACACATTACAGTTATCCCCCAAAGAAATTGCACAGGCAGGTAAATTTTGGATCCCATGTTTTATAAAGACCATTAAGTGCCTATTATACGCCCATGTCATCAGTTTAACCAGCGCATAGCAGGCACTGTCCAGTGCCTGGCCAGTGCTGTCCTGGTTGTAACTGTGCTCTCAGTCTAACAAGGAGACAGGGAGATGACAGAAGCAAATGAGGGCAGTTGAGTAAATGGGATGGTTCATGTGTGCACAGCTGAACCAGAAAGAGAAGGACCTAATTTGGCTGTGGGGCAGTGAGCGTGAACAGAGATTGTGGCCATGAGAAGCTTTTTAGAGATGATACCTAAGCTGAGGAGAAAATATGAGACATCATATGTTGATGATAATGATGGTGATATGGCTGGTAATCGATCACATCTCCTTTTTCACATTTAATCTGCTTCAAGTACTGTTCTAAGCATTTTGAATAGATTATATCACTTAATACAACAAGGCAAAGACAACTTTATGAATTCGATACAGGTGTTATTCCCCTTTTACAAATGAGGAAACTGAATGCAGGGAGGTTATAAAGCAGTTGGTGCACAGCTAGTAAGTGTCTAAGCCGAGATTCTGACTTTGGCAGTCTGATTCCTGAGTCCGTGGTCTTAACCACCTTGTCAGGTAACCAGGCAAAGAACAGGATAACCAGGTGGGAAAGGAATTTCAGACAGATAGACCCAAATGCACAAAGGCATGGAAGTAAAGACAAGAGGCATAATTCATGCAGGGACTTTATGAGAAACGTGTTCTTTTTGGAGGCTAGCTGATGACGCTGGAGAAGTACATGGAAGCAGGTTAATAAACTCTCACTCCCGGAAGATCGCTTAAAGATTTTGTGGATCCTTGGAGCTGGAGGGAACCTTAAAGGTTCTATTCAATGCAGGAACCACATCTGCAGAACCCAGATCAATACAGCCCTTGGTTTTCCTGGGTCACTTTTCTGCCTCGTTGTTCAGAACAAGCCTTTCACTAGCGTCTCCCATGAGGTCCCACGTTCGGCCTTGGTCGCTTGGCAGACACTTCCTCGTAGTTGTCCATCACTCCTGCATCCCAGCTCAGTGCATCTCCTGTTCAACATGGAATACACAGCTCGGCTTGTGATTAATTCGTGTATTCTCCAGTTTTTATCAGGCCAAAGAAAAGTTTAAAAAAGAACTGAAGATGGATGGATTTCTGTACAGTGACTTATCTGTACTAGCTTCTGACGTACCGTATTTCCCACCAGAGGAAGAGGAAGAAAATTTGGAAGATGGGATTCACCTGGTAGTCTGTGTCCATGGCCTGGATGGTGAGTTCTAAAAGGGTTTCCTCCTCAAAGTTTTGTGCTATAGACGAATTAGCATGTTCATGAATTAATCTAGTTTAGGGACTTGTTCAACACATGTTCAATCAGCGACTGTGGAACATTAGGAAGTATGCTGGATCTAGGGAAATGGCATGGCTTTGCTCTCAAAGAGAAGATCTCTCTGGCAAAAAAATGTGTTGGGTTAATGAAATACACAAATGAATGAATTAATGCGATGAAGGAATGAATGGAATGAATAAATCACATCCACGTTTATGGATTCTAATGTATGACTAAGGGTCGGAGGAGTGAAAGGGCTCCTCTAGGGCTTCAGTGGTGATGAGCAGCAAAAGCGGTGGTCACATTCTTCTTATGACGATCAAATAGGTAATGGTGATGGACTTCACTTCTGTGACGTGCTCTTGTTAATATCCTTAATTTTCCTCCCTCTTGGGGCTAATGCATTTAATTGTCCACATCAACTCCTGGCTATATGCATTGCATGCCAGGACGCTAAGTCAACAGGTCTATTAAGTGAAGTGTCAGAGAATCCAGTGGTAGATCATCCATTCCAGATGATGACGATGGTGGTGATGACTTTGATGATGGCCAGAATGTATACATCACTCACCGGGGCCAGGGACCACTCTAGATACTTAACATTTATTAACGTGGTTGATCCTGACAATAGCCCTGCAGAGTAGCTGCTATTATCACCCCCATTTATAAGTGGGGAAGCTGACTAAGAGGGCAGCTAAGTAACTTGTATAAGGTCCCACAGCTAACGCGGTTGAGTCAGGATTAAAACCCATCTGTCCGGCTCCAGAGCCCATGGTTTCATTTTGCCTTTTACCAACAAGCTCATCTCTCCCCCAACCCGAACCTCCCTCCACATCCCTGAGTCGTCTTCTTAAAATCTTACTAGGTCCGATCGTTCCATCACTGGGATGGAAGCTCTTTGTAGCTCTCAGAAAATAAGATAAAATGAACTCCTATTTTAAAAAGCTTCGAAAGTTCCCAGCATAAAATATTCTTTATGTCTGATCCTTGTCATCCTCATCTCCTGCCCTTTCTGCTCTCCCCTCTTCCAGCTGCACCAATTCACTCCCATCTCCACGGACAGGGACCATTTCACACCACTGTGTCTTTCTCAACACTGGGTTTTCTTTCCGGTGAGCTTTCCTCTCTCTGCACTGACTTCAGTGCTTCACAAATTTCAGCTGTTCACACATTTCCCTTCCCCTTATTTACTCTACCCATGTACCTTATACTATAATTTCAAAATTCGTACTGAAATGGGCATACTTTTTGAGTGTATTTATTGAAAAAAATAAACTTCAAATCACACCGCAAATTAAATACTAGACTCACGCGCTACACACAAAGAGTCATACTAAAAATAATTAATATAAACGAAATAAGTTTGCTGAAGTTTGACGTGTGCCATTGTCGGAAGATTTTTTTGAGCTTGACACTCACTTTCTCTTTGCAGAAGTATTAAGCTGTTGAAAACATGCTTGTTTTTAACTGGGGCTTCCAATCGGAAGAACTTCCAGAAAGACAAAGAATAACGTTCTCACTCATCCTGTGTATTTTTAACACAGGATCTATGGCCTTGCATGACCAGTGTGCATCTCTTACTTATCTGATATTAAATGAAAATGAGATAAGCCTCTCAATCTCTTTGTGAGAATAAGAAATCTGGTCAGGCCACAGACTCCATCCTGCAAGTGGGAGAAGAGGGATGCTATAAAGATAGGCCAGCTTCTGCAGTATTTGTGCTGTGTCAGAAAACGGAGCCGCCAATCACAGCATTGTCACTTGGGCATAAAATCGTCAAAGAGACAACCAATAACAGAGCACACGTTTCTTTTGAAGGTGATTTCTCTAGTTCCACGTCCATATGTTTAAACTTTGCAGAGTTTTACAGGATCCATTGGTTACATTCCACTTACAAGGCTATATTGATGTTAACAAAGAACTGAAGAAATTGGTAATGGTTATGGATATTTGCCCAACTCTTCATATTGTGCCCAAAGCCCAAGATTTATATTCTTGTAAGGGTCCTCAGTGGAACACATTATCAAATCATATATTTTTTTTTTTTTTGCGGTACATGGGCCTCTCACTGTTGTGGCCTCTCCCGTTGCGGAGCACAGGCTCCGGACGCACAGGTTCAGCGGCCATGGCTCACGGGCCCAGCCGCTCCGCGGCATGTGGGATCTTCCTGGACCGGGGCACGAACCCGTGTCCCCTGCATCGGCAGGCGGACTCTCAACCACTGCGCCACCAGGGAAGCCCTCAAATCATATTTTTTGAGAAAGTTTCAAGTTGCAGGAAGTTCTCTGTTGCTCAACAGCTGAAGGAGGGGGGCCCATTGTTATCCCTTCCTTAGACTCCTTGTGCTAAACCAGAAACACTTGATACATATTTATTAAGGCCACAACCTAGAATGCCATTAGGTAGCTTTAAACAAGAACAGGACCAAAGAGCAAACTTTTACTGTCAGAAATGAAAGGAATGAACAAAATTTAACTTAGTACAAAATAGAAACATTTTCTAAAAGAATGGGAGTATTTTATAACTGTAGCCCTGTGCTCTGATGGGCCATCGTCGTGGGTCACGCTTCTATTGGGTCACGCTTCTATTGGGTCATCCTTGAAAATTAGGAGCAGTCTGTCAAACATCTTTAGTCCTCCCATATTCTGTATGGCATTTTCATCCTCTTTTGAATCCCTTGGTGGTTTCATAAAGAAGGGTATAAAATTGGTAGTCAACGATATCACTTGTAGTTTCGCAGCTGCTTTGAAAGGATGGTTACATGGTGAAGTAGGTCACCTGTATAGCCACATAAGCAGCTTCGGACTTTCAACTCTGTAGGGATGCCTTTGAGGAACAGATTAAAACATTCATTAAGCTGCCACTGAACCCCATGGCCCGCATGAAATTTACCCCTAACCATACTTGAACAAGAAGCGTATTCTGTTACATCAACTATTTTCCGCGTGATTTTCACTGCAGGGATGCGTTCTGTGTGTTCTCTGTGGCTTCGCTCTCGGCAGCAGAGCCTCAAGTCCTTAAGCTCTTCTTGCTCTGCCCTGATGCTCACTCACGGAGCCTGCCCCTGCTGACTCTGGTTCCCAAGGGTGATTCTTACTCTCTCGTACATAACTCCGCCCCTGTTTGAGGGACTTACTTGCTGACAACCTGTAAACGGCGGAACTAGTCCTGCATTAAGGAAGCGATTTGAGAGGGGACTTGTAGATGTCACATTGTGCCACATCCGTGTGTCATCATTAAGTGACACCACTTGCAGAATGTCCTGAGTAAACAGAATTGGCTGTCAAAGAAGGGAGAGGCGGCGTGCCCTCAACCGTTCCTGTGTACAGAATGTTCACAAGCCGCGTATTTATAGATCAGGGAATAATCCCCCTGAGGGAGGGATACCAGAAAGACCCTGACCCTGTGTGGACAGGAGGAGGGGGCAGCACGGGGACCAGTGGATTGGACATGTTTAGTTGTTTTTATTATCAACTTAGTGAGAAAGCGGGAAATGGGAGGGGGACCGGAAAGGAGTGAGAAATAAATCCCTTGCGTGTCAGCTGTTATCTGATTAATTGTGGATCTGTGGTGGGGTTATCTGTCGTTTTTAGGGAACAGTGCGGACCTCCGTCTGGTAAAGACTTTCATAGAACTGGGGCTCCCTGGAGGAAAACTGGACTTCCTAATGTCTGAAAAGAATCAGGTATGACAACAAAAGCATCAGAACCGAAAGAATCCCTGTTTCGTGTCTTAGATGAGCCTCCTAGAGTCACCGTGATGGTTTATGGCCGCACAGATGGGAGGGGACTTTACCAAGGAACACTGCCCAGGCACTTGGAAGGTCTGGAGAGCTCATTTTCTTTTGGGAGGAGGAAATAGTAAGAAGGGGGGACATGTGAGTCAGGTGACTGGGCCTTTTGACCTCACAGGTCATAGGTTGAGTGACAGCTCAGAGCATAAATGATTGGGCATCCGTGGGTCTGTACTGGGGAAGGAGTTTGTCACTGGCATCTTTGTAACCAATGGAGCTGGATTATGACCTTTTCACAGTCAGAGGTAAACTATGGGGCCTTTGCCATTTCAGGTCTGGAGCCTTAATGGGATGTCAAGGTAGATGAGAACTGAGAGATTCCATGGCCAAGAGATGGGGCTGGGTGGAATGTTGTCATTGAGTCCCATTCCATGGGACTTGAGAGGGATGAGGCTAAGTGTTCTTTGGAGGCACAGGACTACTTATAACTAAAGGGTCCCATGACCACTGACAATGGGAATCGTACAGAGAATAATCAACAAGCCAACGCTGGAAGGTACAGTCTCATCCCTCCTCTCTCAGTGGTCCGTCCTGTTGCCTTTTCTTTGACACCTGCTGTATACAAGGCATGCACTTGGGTGCATGGGGTATAAACGTGAGCAGGAGGAAAGAGGATCGCTTTGAGCATCCACGATGCGCTGAGCAGTTGGCGTCTTTCTTCATTTACTTTTCCCAACCGTTCCGTGAAGTGTTGGCACCACTGTCGCCTCACAAAGAGGGAACCCACAGTCTGACCTGGAGAGCCCCAATCGGGGGCTCCTTTTCTGGTTGTCGAATACTGATTTGTACCCTAATGTCAGGCGTGGGCATGCCCCCAGGACGCACGGTGGTGTTTAGTGGAGGAAGATGGGCTTGTGCGCGGGGCCCAGCCTGGCACCACGCCCTCCCCAATAGCCGTTCCCTCTCTCTCCTTCCAGATGGACACGTTTGCAGATTTTGATACCATGACCGATCGGTTACTGGATGAAATCATTCAGCACATCCAGCTGTACAACCTCTCCATATCGCGAATTAGGTAAAAGGAAACCACAGGTAGTTAATGCTGGGGGGAGGGGCGCCATTTTTACGTGTTTGCTGTGTACAAGTTCAGCGTGATGCCGTCTGTATACCGGTCTGGGATAAGTTAACTTGGGACCTTTAAGGGGGTAGATTACTTTCAGAACAGAAGTGGGTACCAGGGCTGCTTGACACGCCCGTATCTGTCATAGCAGGTGTGGAGGAGAATAAACACCGTGTAGCTCAGTAGAAAGAGAATTGGACTTAAACAAATATCCTAGGTTTTAAATTCTCGTTCTTCTAACGCTCACAAGTTTGTGTCCCGATTCTACCATATAACCTTTTACAAGCTTTCTACATCTCTGAGCCTCGGTTTCCCCATCTGTTAAGTGGGACCAGCCCTGAGGGGATGCGTCGCCTGCCCCGTAAAAGGGTTGCAATCGGTGCTAAGTGTGTCCTTCCACTGTAACAGGCAACTCGGCGTAAATATTGAGATGGTTAAGGTGATAGTCAGTAGCTTGTGTTTCTCAGGCACTTGCAGATGTGGACATAGTGGTGAGTCCTCAACGTCCGTGACCCCATTTAGGCCTCTAAGATACCACTTCTTTATTCAACAGATGAGGTTTCAGAGGCCTACAGAGTTAGGTAAAAATAAAAGGACGCACACGAGAAGAGCTAGGGAGCTAATATAATATATAATATAATAGGGTTTTGATAAATAATCATTTAGTTTGAAAGTGATGATGTGTCGAGTCCATAGATCTTGGAGCAGCGGTGCAGCTGGAGCGGAGCATGTGCTGTGGGCTGAGCAGGCAACTCATAACTGTACTGAGGGATGAGTAAAAGTGGAGAGGCGGGCAGAAGTCGGGACATGCATGGCCTCGTAAGCCAGGCTAAGGAGCTGGGGTTTCACCCTGTGAATGACCAGGAGGGTTCAATGCTCCGATGTGAATTTCAGACAGAACCCCCAGGTGCACTGAGGGAGGCGTAGAGACCAGAACTGGGGGGAGGAGGGTGCTCTAATAACACCAAGATGCCCACACTTCTCTTCTGACCACACTGGGCTCAGAGCTTCCATTCGCAAAGGCCCCACCTCGGGCTTCACGTGGCCAGCGTTTAGAAACCCGATGGGGATGAGTTAGCGGCCCCCCTTCTCCCGGCCGGTTCCCCTAAATCCCATGGGAGGTGGAGGGTGGCTCACCCCTTGGCGCTCCTGGTGCAGCACTTCCCTGGCGGCCAGCCTCCTGCTGTCACTCACGTGGACCCCTTCTGTCTCTCAACAGCTTCATCGGCCATTCTCTGGGCAACATCATCATCCGATCGGTCCTAACGCGGCCCCGGTTCCGGTATTACCTCAACAAGCTCCACACCTTCCTGTCGCTGTCCGGGCCGCACCTGGGGACCCTGTACAACAACAGCACCCTGGTCAGTACAGGTAAGACTCTCTCCAGCCTCAACATTCCTCAGAGTTCATTCAGGACCCAGGGGAGAGGGAACCAGAGACAGATGCTCTTCTTGATGGAACCTGTGGCTTTGGAACCTCTTCAGAGCGTGAGATGGTGGGAGACCTGGGCTCAGAAAGATGTTATTTTGTGTGTGAGCTGAATGAGATTAGACAAGAGGTTTCGCAAGGTCTCTTGTGCTTCAGTTTTCTGTGAATAAAGATAAATAATGGTGGGGAAGAGAGAGCATGGGTGTCTATGCATTCAAGCTGTTGTAACATTGCCATAGACTGGGTAAGGGGGGACTGGGTAAGGGGGGATTTACAGATAACAGACATTTATTTCTCATGCTTCTGGAGGCTGGAAAGCCCAAGATCAAAGCACTGGCAGATTTGGTGTCGGGTGAGGTCCCGCTTCCTGGTTCACAGACGGACGCTCACATGGTAGAAAGGTCAAGGGGGCCCCTGGGGTCTCTTTTCTAAGGTCACTAATCCCATTCACGAGGGTCCAGCCCTCATGACCTAATCACCTTCCAAAGACCACACCTTCAAATACCATCTCATGGAGGGGTTTAGTTTCAGCATATGGATTTGGGGGAAACAAACACTCAGTCTATAGCAATGGGCTTTGAATCATGTCGCTTCCATGACAAGCTTACGGTTAAGCTCTAACCCAGGCACTCGAGGAAGACTCTGACCAAGACGTTTCATCTCTGTGCTACTTAGTTTCCTTATTGGTAAACTGAAGCTAATGTGTATATGTTTGTGTATAAGTATCGATACATGCATGATGTGTTAGGCTCAAGGAACAGAAGGGGTCCAGGCGTGCCCCCCACCCTGGTGTCAGAGGACAGGGGACCTCACCTGGGAGCCTAGCAGGCTTCCTGGGCTCGAGTGGGTGCGGCAAACGCCCTCCTTTCCTCTCCTGCTTCTCCGGTCGTGGGTAGGGAGTGCCCCTCCCACCTGCCTCTCCTGATCTCCGCAGCCTCCCTCAAATCCTCCCAGGACCATTGCGGCTTGAGGGGTGGGCGTTGGAGGGCAGGGGACCAGCCTGGGAGCTCAGCAGGCTCCCCGTGCCCGAGTGGGCGGGGCAATCGCCCGCCGCTCCTCTCCCGCTCCTCCTGTAGGGCCCCTCCCGCCTGCCTCTCCTGATCTCCCTGGCCTCCCTCCTTTGCCCCCAAGGACCCATGCAGCAGGGAGGGCGTTGGGAGAGCAGGGGACCAGCCTGGGAGCTCAGCAGGCTCCCTGTGCCTGAGTGGGCCCAGGCGACCGCCCTCTGCTGCTTTCCCGCTCTTCCCGGAGAGTCCCTCCCGCCTGCCTCTCCTGATCTCCCCGGCCTCAGCGGCGCTGATCTTGTCTGGCCTCCACTTCTCCTCCCCCCTAGGTCCCCCTACGTCCTACTGGTTCACACTGGGGTTCCTCCCGTCTCCTTGGCGGTCAGAGTCCCCCACGAGCAGCCGACAGGCGCCCTAGCTGTGGGGAGACGCTAACTCCGCGTCTTCCCACACCGCCATCTTCCTTGCATTTTTATCAAATTCATTTCTTTGTGCTTGTGACGTAATACTCATACTCATCCGTGTTAGTGTCATCACAGCCATAGTAAATGGATAGACTTCGAAATAGGTCGAATGTAGCTTTTTGATATCCTAAATGGATCTGTAAGGAGCATTCTTATATACCTTCTTTTGGCACTTAGGACAGTTTCCTTAGGCTAGATTCATAGAAGGGGACTGAAAAATCAAAGGGTTTGGATAGTTTCATGACTCCTGAAGCCTGTCTCATAAGATTTTCTATCCCCGCTACCAGTACCTAAGAACACAAATGTCCCTCTGACTTCCCAAGGATTTGTTAAATTGCCTAGCACGCTCTCATTTCTAAGTTAGCTAACAACTCACAGTTTAACGTTAATCTTTCCCGCATTCTTTTTTGCTTTCTTTTTGTTTGATGCGTTTGATGTGGGTTTGGCTTTGTTTTTGTCTTTCTAGGCTTGTGGCTCATGCAGAAATTGAAGAAATCCGGGTCCCTTTTGCAGCTGACCTTCAGGGATAATGCTGATCTGCGCAAATGTTTCCTTTACCAGCTAAGCCAAAAAACAGGTGAGTGGATCCCCTGCAGCACCCCGAGGCCACGATGAGTGAGAGACGGAGAGCCCACTCCTGAGACCCAAATTAGAGTCAAGGCTACGTTGACTCACTCACAGAAGGATGTCACCATGAGCTGCATTGTTACACGGTCCCCTCAACTCATGGAGAGGCCAACAGCTACCCAAGAACTCAGCTGCCCCTGGACCGCCTCCCCCCATGGCCTGGGGATGGTATCATGATGAGAGGCAGGTGTGTGCGGTGTCATCTCTACAGCAGAGCCCCTGCCCACCAAGCCTTTAATGTCCTAACTGCACGGGCCCCAAGGTCTATGTGCCAACTCCCAGCTCTTTCAGCCAGGTGCGGATCCACCTACAAAAAGGGCAGGTGGACACTGTCCATCTCTGTTGGCAGTGCAAGGGGAGATGGGGGTCCCTCTCGCAGGCCTGAGATCACACCTTCACCCGCACCCCGTAATAAGGAAGCACACATAGATGTCGAAGACCCTACCTGCCATGGGAGTGAACAGAGCACAGCAGTGGCCTCGTGTCCACGGAGAGAGCAGAGAGGCTGCCCGACTGTCCGCTCAGTGCTGCTGAGCTAGCCGGCCTGGCCCAGGGTCTGCCTATGGTCCACAATCTTCCATTAATTTATGGACACTGACTCTGATGATATCTCTGTCTCCTCGAATGTGAGTCCGGCATAGCCCTGGGCTGACGATAACCTTGGTCAAGTTCCTTACCCACGTGTGTCTCTGTGTGCTATGTTGAGGGTCATCCCCCCCGTGGGGAAGTGAGGAAGGAGGCTTGGGCAGCAGGGCAGTTGGACCACAACGTGGTCGACCCAGACATCTCAGCGGGCCCCACCCTCTGGGAGCTTGGGAGCTGGGGTGGCCCTAAAGAGGTATCCTGACGGAGGGCAAAGGGCTGGTCTTTATACCCCCTGCCCCATATCTGCCGGTCACTGAGTCCAGCCAGTCCCCAGTGTATTATGGTCTTGGGCTGTGATCTTGGATGAGAAGACTCACGTCAGTGCAGGCGTCCCCCGCAGGGTCCCTGGGCTGAGAGCAGGCTGGTGGAGGACCTGGGCAGAGCACTGCAGCAGCTGGAGATCCCTGATGGGCTCTGGGGACTGAAAGAATAGGCTGTGATGCTTAATTTAAAAGATCCCTCTGCCTCAGTGTGAGACTGATTCCAGGGAGGTGAAGCTCCCTGCAGGGAGATGAGGTCAGAGGTTGATTTCCTCAAGCAGGTGACATGATCGAGGCTGGAACGAAGGGAGCCGTGGGGTTGACAAGGAGCAAAGTACTAGATTTACTTCCTCATGGACTCCCCAGTATTCCCAGCCCAGAAGGGCACATCTGTTACTTCCGTGTTGTTAATCTCTCACTGTTCAGAGCTGTGTGTCTCCTTAGCTTCCGTGGCTGATGAGGACAAAGCCGCCACCTTCCCTCTTTCAACCTCCCAGCCCAGAAGGTCCTTATGCAGTGACTCAACCAGTGTGTCTGGTGTCTTCTCCCTTTTCCTCTCTCTGGGGCAAGTTTGTAAAATGTACGCAAAGCAGAGGCTAATATGAAACTACCTGGGTAAAAAGCGCCCATCTGGCTTATTGCAGGTCTGCAGTATTTTAAAAATGTTGTGCTGGTCGCTTCTCCCCAAGACCGCTATGTGCCATTTCACTCAGCCAGGATCGAGATGTGTAAAACTGCCCTCAAAGACAGACACACAGGTGAGCCACATTCCTTTTCCTTTTTTCTTTTCTTTCCTTTTCTCTTTTCTTTTCTTTCCTATTCTCCTTCTCCTCCTGCGTTTCAGTGACTTTCTGTTAAAAGCAGAAGGAAATCATGAAGGTGCCGTACCCATTAGGGCACATCAGCCGTTCTGCTCTGGACTAGCCGCCCGACACACACCCAGCATTTTTCTCTAGATTCTGCTGCTGAGTTCTGCCCCCATCTCCTATCCATCTTCCCTCCTCGCAGGACCCGTTTTCGCGGAGATGATCAACAACCTTCTCCGCCCTCTGGTGGACGCCAAGGACTGCACTTTGATTCGACACAACGTGTTCCATGCCTTGCCCAGCACTGCCAACACCCTGATTGGCCGAGCAGCTCACATCGCCGTACTGGACTCCGAGCTCTTCCTGGAGAAGTTCTTCTTGGTGGCAGGACTCAACTACTTCAAGTAGCGGCTTTGAGGGAACGGCCTTGGGGAGCTCACCAGAAACGCTGAAGATCCGTAAGAGCTCTGGCTGAGACATCCTTTTACAGACCTCTGTCATTCCAGGCTGGAGCTCAGAGAGGAAGGCGCTGAGGGATGGAGGGTGGGGTAGGACCAGACATTCGAGGTGCTTCCACTTTGGAGATTTGGGAAAGCTGAACCAATAGTGTAAAAGACAACAGACTTTGCCCGAACCTGTCTAGACATCTGGCGTCTCGTTCGAGATGCTTTCTAGGAAAATTCTGAGAAAATAAAGAAACAGAATACTTGGAGTTGGTGAGCCCACCTTCTTAACTACCACTGGCTCACAGAGATCACTGCAACTTAACTAGATTTGTTCGGTGTGTGACTAGTTCAGAGCTTTATCATTTTTGATGCACACAGGCATTTCAGAACTCAGGTTAACCTCTGTGCAGAAGTGGAGCATACATGTGTAAATGCAATCCTTAGTAGATTCAAATGTGCCACTTGTACAAGACCCTGTGATGCCCATATTCTCATTCTCTCCTCACGTTTTCTCAACAAGGGACAAAGGAATGCTTTGTAAACTCCAGTTTTAGTTCATAACAGCAGTGGGTGGGGTGATTTGAGGTATGGGGAGAGGCAGGTGATGCTATCGGTAAATGCAAGTTTGTTGCCGAGAAAAAATAACTGGTGAATTGGCCGCTCCAGCTACTTCTCCAGATTTTTTCTGTGCGTAGCCTTGGTCCGCACATTACTTTCGTGACTGCTGAAATCTCTGTCTGTGGTAGGGAAGGTTGACTGAGACTACACCTAGCAGAAGGGGGCACCGAGATGAATGCACACGTGTGAAGCTCCTGCTGATAGACTTCCAAAGAAATGCTGTGTTAGCATTTGATGCACTTGCAAAAAGTTAAAACCGTTCACATGGCCAGCTGCTTCTCCTCTCCGTGGAAGGGGAAAGACATCTAACTGGAGGAGTGCTGGATCTAAAACCTCAGGGGAGCTCTAAGAAGGGTGCTGGTTATCTTTCACTAGAAATGTCTTCTTGCCTTAGGAAAATAAAGGGCTAGGAAAGGTCACCACTGATACAAACCAAGAGACAACAGGGACAGACGTGAGATCAGAGATGAGAACAACAGCCAGATCGAGGACTCACCTTCAATTGTCACTGGTAAGTGACTTAAGGGGAAGTTTGGAAAATTACCAGGGTGTTTAATATGGTCCCAAAGACTGCGTACGCTCTATGAGTTAAAGGAAGACTAGAGAATCAGTTGTACTGAAGGAACGCATGACCCAGGACCATAGGGGTGACTAACACGGGAGACCCATCTTCCGGAGGCAAAAACTCCTGCTTCTGCAAAATTTGCTTCTAAAAATGTAGAAACTCATCTAGGACCAGATGCGTGGTCCCAGCCCCTGGACCAGAACCTTGGTGATGACCACCAATGCCATGGTAATAAGCCAAGTGATTCTAGACTCACCTGAGAATTTTAGTTCCTTGCATATTAGCAATGTGACTTTGGAAAACGAAGTAGACCATGGAGATCAAGTCCAGGTGGACAGCTTTGCAGGAGAGCAGACTTACGCATTCCTTAAGAAAGGCAGAGGTGGGGAGGGAGTTGAAAGACAGACTCCCACACAACAGATGTAGGGTTTCTGTGGGTCTTCTTCAAACTTTCATTGTATCTTGGTCTTAACACGTATGGGATCAGTAAGTCCTCTGGTCACTCTCCCACTCGGTACTTTTCCAGGTTCCCGATGAGCATAGACTCTGGTTACTTATGAACAAGACCAGTCTGCTATATAACCCAGAGGGAATATGCTTCCTGCAATGCAGCCTGTGATGTTGTGTTTCTTGGTCCAGAAAAGTGCCCAAGCTCAGTGCAGGACCGTACGTTTGTAGCAGCTTCTCCTTTTTGGCCAAGTGAGGAGCCCTGCCCCTCCGGTGAGCATTTCATTTTTGTGTTCCCAGTGCCCATCAGCAAAGTTTGTCATTCCCTGGTCATTTGAAAGACCGTGCAGCCAGCGGTTATGGAGCCAGGGTGAATCAATGATCGTCGTCTTTTCCAATAACCAGATGCCATTTTTAACTTCATCAGTATATGCTGTCTGGACATAGAACTAATGGCAATAAACGTCCAGCTGCGTGGTGCACCTCTTTTTTTTAGGGGTGCTCTGCTGTCTTTGTAAACCCTCTCTGGCCTCTGAGCATCTATTGTAACTGTGTAGAAAGTACATCTCTATATTGTAAATAAGAGTGTCCAGTGTTGCGTGTCATGCCTCATTTGGAAAGGCTTTTTTATGTCTCTTTCTATTGAAGTATAGATATATAATGTATATATATATATATACACATAAAAATATATACATAAAATGTAAAACAGGGACATTCTATTATCAACTATAAAATTATAACAAAATGCCTGCCAAGATAATAATAGGTCTTCATCCTCAGCGGACTTTCTGTTGTTTTGTTTCTACGACTCGTTAAGTTTCTCAGAACTAGTTAGAAGTAAAAATGAGTAATATTGAGAGGAGCTGGAATTTGTAGTTCATGCGCCAGATACACCCAGAGGAGCAGATGTAAATCTAAAGTGACCTTGGGGCGAAATAAATACCTCCATGGCAGGTTGAAATCAGCTGAGGTGTTGTGCACCTGGGGAGAAGGTGGACAGAATTAGGTTCCTGTTAGTTTCTAGGGTCCACAGGTATCGACTGAGCAACTCGCATCTGTGCCAGGTGAGAGCACAGGGTGAAATGCAGAGTCCGTGCTCTCAAAGAGCCCGAGGAAGATCTGGTCTTGTCATTACAACATGATACAATGAGGGCTTTGTTGAGGCACAGGCAGGATGAAGGTGATTCTAGAAGTCCGGGCTTCACTGCCTGGAGAAAGCTGGGAGGGAGGCTTTGAGAGGGAGACCTGGAAGATGAGATGCTTACCTTGCACAGCCTGTTGCCACCAAATGCACGTTCATCGATTCATTCATTCATTCAACAAATACATATCAAGGGTTTACTGTGTGCTGGAAACGTATTGGTAAGATTCAGTGGTTCATAGTTTAGCAAGGAACACAGCCAGTCAAACAGGAGGTTAGAGCAGGTGGGCACCATGGAGGTGGCAGGGATCTGATGGGGGCCCAGAGGAGGGACATCCAGCCCACGCTGCAGGTGTGGCGTGCTGTGTGGTCCGGAAGGGCCTCGTGGAAGACTTGATATCTAAACCCAGACACAAGGCTGAAGAAGAGTTGGCTGGGTGAAAGGTGGGTTGTGGGGACTCTCAGGGAGGGAACAGAATGAGTGAAAGGTTGAAGATGAGAGGGAGCTGGGAGCCTTTTGTGCACTGGACAGGCAGATGGAGAATCAATTTGGGCATTTACAAGAGTGACAGAAAGGAGGTGTGAGAAGTCAGGCACCACGCGGGGATTTTCTTCTCCTCTCAGGAGGAAACTTCCATTGTTAACACCAGTAGGAAAATTTCTACTTGGTAATGAGGGTCCCGTGGGAGACCAAGGTTCACCCCTGTCATCACATCTCTCTCCAGGGTTATTGAATTGAAAGCATGCTCTTAGGTATTTATAAGCCCCCAAATGTAATTGACATTTTTTGTTTTTTTTTTTTTTTTTTTTTTTTTGCCATGCTGTTTGCGTTGATTTCACAGAGTTTCCTTCTAAGCATTGGCAACAACCAGGGCTGCCATGTACAGCTGCACAGGTTGTATACAGAAGAAGAGTGGTCATGGCAATGAACACGTAGAGGAATGGTGCTTTCTTACCCCATTCTTACAAGGTGTCCATCCCAATATCCTTAGGAAGGATGATGTCATTCTTTAATTTATAGAACCAAGCACCATGTGCTAACATCTGGATCCATTTTTTTTTTCTCCTATTTTTTTCATTCACTTTTTCTTTCCGTGTTTTAATGAAAATCTATTTTGTACTGGGTATTGTACTAGACTGTAGAGATATTGAGATATTAAGATACATCATATATTTCTAAACACTGAAAGGATCTGGGACAACCATAAAACTTAGTGTTTTATTTTTAGCTGTTTTTAAATTAAAACCACGAAATCTCAGAATTGGAAGAGGAACAATAGGTTGTCTCATTCGGACTCTATCTGACATTTAGCATCCTGAGCTATGTTCTTGCAACCTACACAACCAACAACAACCACGTGGGTCTTCATCTACGTATGACAAAATAAGAGAGTGTGGTGACATTACAGGCAATAGTACACCCAGACATGCATGCTTTCTTCTTTTAGATAAAGAGCTGCCCCCATGAAGATTTTTCTAAACCTTCAAGGTGCCTTCCTGAGTCTTTCTGTGTCCCTTCCTCTTTTGCCTTTGTTTTTTAAAGCTTTATTTTCTGTGGTACCTCTTTCCTATTACGCATAATGCTAGAGAGGTCTCAATAGACAGCTCTATGGAAAATCTAGAAAAGAAAAGCTGAAATCCTCCCAGTGTGCTTCTTTTCATGTTGAGTGGTAACAACGCACCTTACTATTCAGTGTGTCAAATTCTAAAAACCGGTTTTAATTTTAGGGAAAAGGACCCCAGTGCCTTCTCTAGCACAAAGGAGAGTCCTTACTATACAGAACTGGGCTTCTAGAACAGATGTAAACTATGGATGGTCCTGCTAAACCAGGTTATTTCCGTACAGTTGATCTTTTCACAACTAAATTATACAGTGGAGAATGTGTGTGTCTTCATTTCATAGATGTGATTAGGATTATATGGCTGTAAGACATAATCCTCAAACCCCAAACTTCATGACTCAACACAGATTCAGAGGTTTTTAGAGGTAAAACAAACCTGGGCTCTCATTTATCTTACTTTTAACAGGTGAAGGAGCAAAGGAATGGAAATAACATACAATGCTCAACTTTGGTTTGCTAAGTCTTGTGCGTGTGTGATTTCATTTAATCTCTAAAACTCACAATATACAGATGATGTTGGTTGAAGTCAAGTAACTTGACGAAGGTCACACAGCTTAGCAATAGTGGAGTCAAGATTTGAGCCCTGTGCCTCCACTTTATCCTTCCTGCTACAATTCCTCCAACCCAGAGAAGTTAATAAATTGCGAAAGTCACAGGTCTGTTAAAATCGACGCCAGGGTTCAAGTCTTCATCTCCTAAACTGTAATGTTATGAGCTTTCTCTCGTAACATATTCCTGTACGAGGCACCTACAAAACCTATAAATTAGACGGCAAAGGAAGCCATCATTCAGTGACAAAGGTGGTTTTGTAAAGCACTGTCCATAAGCGTAATGGGGTGATTGGGATGGGCTGGCCTGTTGGCTCTTGGTTAATCATCTGTGTTTCTCAGTCCCTATGTCTCAAGTTCTTCTTTCTCCTACTAGCCTGAAACCACTTTTCCCTAGACCACGATGCCTTTCCTTCCAAAGCTTCCCCAGACCATGCCTTCCATCTATACCTCCTGACTCTTTCTGCTCTTCCCACATTGGAATGGCTGGTCATACTCATCTGGGAATCAGTTCCTTGTACTCTCGGTTGTGAACCTGCTCTCAGTGGTTCATGGATTGTAGATTCCCACTTCAGGATGAATCTGAGCTCCGTGTCTTGCTCTCAGAGCTCAGTTGTCTCGTGGTTCCATGAACCCACTCCTATCTCATTCCTGTGTTCTGGCGGGGGGGGGGGTCCCCCACACATGTACTCCTTAGAGCAGGAACCATGTCTAATTTATCAGTGTATCCCATGGCCTGGCACAGAGATAGGGTTCAGTAAGTAAGTACCAAAGAGGGCTGGTTCTTTGGAAGCTTGTGTTTTCTTCTCTAGCGCCTCATCCAATACACAGTAACTGATTCCCGTAAAGGAAGGGTTTGACATTCGCTCACGTTTACCCTCTAAGCTTCTGAATTTGCAGGAGGAAAGTAGTTTCATGAGAGAAGACATCATCATGGCAGGGTTCTGTAATGGGAAGAACTACTGTGTCTCTGGGGCATGCCTTCAAGCCAGGGGCTGGGGTCAAGTTTCCTCATCTGTAAAACAGGCTTTAAAATGTCTCCTTTGAAAGGTAGTTGTGGGGGGGTGGGTCTGGATTAGAAAGAGGTAAGCAGAGTGTCTGGACCAGTACCGATGTTGAGTAAGCATTTTAAAATTGGGGGAATAGCTCAGAAATATTTTATAGCAAAAGTTAGCTCTAAGGAATTTTCTTTATAATAACTCAGTACATTTTTACATTCATACACAACAGCTTGAGGGAGATCACTGTGTTTGAAACTTCAGGCTTAACCTTCCAGAAATCAGAACATTTTGTTGTGATTCCAGGAGCCTCCAAACTGGAGTTTTCCAGCTCAGTTCTGTGCATGATTGGATGATCTATGTAGTAAAACTATTTTCCTGCTCAGGGTATAATGTAAGTCATAGTTAAGTTGAGAGGAAGGGCTGAAACCTGACACACAACTGAGAACAATATTACATCCAATTTAAGGTGTTTGTTTGGAAGTGTTAATTCTGTAAATGTCATTCAGAATCTTTTTATTGCATCAAACTGAAAAGACTTTTAGCACTTGGGCTGAAATGTCTTTTAGTCCAAGGTTAAACTTATTGCATATGGCGAAATACCCTGCTTCATCCTTCTTGCTCCAAGGAAGTTTAATAATAAGCCAGGTACATCTGATAACCTATGCATATATCTTTTGCTTGTTTAAAAAATTTTTTTTTTCTTAAAAGAGAGCACCCCACTCTGTCCCACATACTATCTTGCTTGTGTGTAACAATATCAAAGTCTGTGATTTTTACCTTCATTCATGATCTTCCTATAACTTACACCTGAATGCATTTCTTTTTAAAGATGTTTATTTATTCTGTGCTGAGTTCTGTGCTAAGCACTGGCGGCTACAGAAGTTCGTCAGACGAGACCCTGCCATACAAAAATGTATAATCTGGGGGGCTGGGGGGGGAGTGGACATCCACATAAATAGAAGAATGTCCATATAGATAAAATAAGGCAAGAGAGCAGATGGGAAACATTGAGAATATTATCGTCCTGGTGCCTCTTAGAACAAGTCAAACTCCTGATATTGGGGTTCCAGCATCCCATCAGGGTCTGGAAGGAGGAAACCAGCCCAGGTGAGATGCTGCAGTGATCTCAGCTGTGCCACTCAAGCAGGACCTCAAAGCTTCCTTGGTGACACTGACGCCATCCCCAGCTCAGCGTCAAGTTAGGAAATTTGCAAAAGGAGACGCTCCGTGGTACATATTACAGCTCAATGTGTCAAGAAGTGCCACCTCCTGACTGGCATATTATCTGTCTGCAATACAGACTCTTTGGATGCTCTGTGGTTTTAATCTTTCTACTTATTTTCAAATTAATAGATAAAAATAGATTATCAAGCCAATAAATGGTCCATTAATCGTGTCCATAAACATTATCACATTCAGGCTCGACCAAGAGAGCTAACCTGTGGCTTTCGTTTATCAGTCATACTATGTAGGGCTCTGGAATTTATTTTGTTCTATCCTGTTTTAGTTTAGTTTTCAAATGTGACCTCCTACCTTGTAGAAGGTAAAGAGAGGCAGTGTCTTCAACATGGTCCCTTTCTCTGAAAAAGAACCTGAATGTATAGCTTGATGCCACTGTGAATTCCTAATGCATATTTATTCTGGTGACAATGTCTGTATACCATGATTACGATCTCCCACACACCCTTGGAAATTGTCTGTCAGGTTAGAATGATGGGAATAACAAAGTCATCAGAACCGATACAATTCTACTATTTTTCTACATTTGCTTTTTTGGTCGGCGTTTTGTGTAGCTCGTGATGTGTATCAACAATAAACAACAACAACAATGATTAAAAAAAAGTCCTTTGACTTTCTCTTGCCAGGACTTCGTGTCTGTGACATGTACAGTAGCCGCTCTTTAGAAATGCACCCAAGGCTGAAGAGGTTGTTTCTACATTTGGTCAGAGGACATCTGGCATGTGATGGTAGTTTCTGGAATGCACACCAGGGGAAGGGTCCACGGTACCTTGAGGTGGTTGAACAGGGCAGTGAGGAAACTCCAAACTGGCCCTTAGGAGGCTCAGGTCAGGAACGGGCTGTGTTTCAATGAACAGGAGACACCCAAGTCCTCATTCCTGTGTTCAGCGTACCTTGATTCCTTGGACATTCTGACAATCAGAGTCGCTCATTCAGAATGCCTCTGGAAGGGTGAGTTCTTGGTGTCTGGATGGTGGCTTGGCTGAGTGTGTCTGGAGAATCAGAAGCAGCACGCCGTGGGAAAAAGAGCCCGTTGTTTCCTGCTATACCGAAAGGTCCTTCACGATGAGTCCATGCCCACCGCCCACTTCCGGTGGAAACTGCCCATAAGTATAGCTCCTGCTGGGAAAAGGCGCCCCCGGCAGTTCCGCAGTCTGTGTGGAGTGATGTCTACACCACCTGATCCTATTTCCACCGACCACGGCTCGTTGGACCAGGGGTGAACCTCTGAGCCAAGAACAGAGCTTCTGTAGAGCGGCCAGTGACCTGTAATAGACAGGCAGAACAGGGGTGGAGAAAGTCAGCCAAACCAGTAAGGATATCAATGTATCTATCTCTACAATCTAAACTGGAGTAAGTCAGAAAGAGAAAAACGAATATCATATAATATCACTTATATGTGGAAGCTAGAAAAATGGTACAGATGAACTTATTTGCAAAGCAGACATAGAGACACAGATGTAGAGAACGGACATATGGATACTGAGGGGAAGGGAGGGTGGGATGAACTGGGAGATAGGGATTGACACATACACGCTACTATGTATAAAATAGGTAACTAATGAGAACCTACTATAGAGCACAGGGAACTCTACTCAGTGCTCTGTGGTGACCTAAATGGGAAGGAAACCTAAAAAAGAGGGGATGTATGTATACGTCTAACAGATTCACTTTGCTGTACAGCAGAAACTAACACAACACTGAAAAGCAGCTATATTCCAGTAAAAATTAATTTAAAAAAAAACTGGAGAATGCCGTGAGGGCAGGGCCTTTGTACCTGGGAGGAGCAGAAAGACAGCAAAGCAGCCTGAGCAAATGGCCGAGTCATTGCCGGGGAGGGGGTGCACTGGTGAGAGGGGGCTCTGATCACAGAGGTGACAACAGGTAACCAGCCTGGAGCTGCCTTGGGTTCCTATGTCCAGTCTCTGTGGGATCACGAGAAACCACAGTCCTGGGTCTCCCATCAAAGATTCTGCCTCTGAGTGATGTTCTGAACAATGAGAGTTCAACATTATACAAATTGGAATAAAAAGCGTTAGCTTAAACTGCCAGTTTAAACACATTCTTCCCAGTTTTCTATTCTATGTTTTTTTTTGAAAGATCCTTAACATTCATTGTCCCAGTCAAGTCTGTGAAATAGGAAAAGCAGGAAATATTATTTCCCCCAACTTAGATGGAAAGAAACTGAGACTCTAAATAAGACGCTTAAGAAATTAACCATATATTTCCAAGATAACTCATGACAAAGTCAAGACTTAAATCCAGCTCTAATTTTATGCAAACATTTTAAGGGTCTCTGAAAACGGAAATTGTTGTATGAAGTGCCGGGTAAAGACACACCTGGCAGTCATCACGGATTACAAACGGCGCTCTAGCCCGTTATCCTATTGGACCCTTGCCAAGCTCTATAAGACAGGACGATCTGATGGGTGAGGAATCCAAGGTACAGAGAGTTTAAGTGTTTGACCAAAATGATGTCTCCAATAAATGGGGGAAAAAAAGCATTCCATCCCCAATTTCTCCTTCTGGGTTTGGTTGTACTTTCTGCTAAAATGTTAGTGGAGCTGCAGACGAAGGTACTCTTACGATGGCTGATGTCTGGGAACAGCACCCCAGGGAGAGACGGTAACCTTGACGGGGAAGCAGAAGGTCACCCAGGCACAGAATGAACGGAGGGCAGCAGTGCAGGATGACTTGAAACGATTTCACCATTCACCTCGGGCTTCTCAGAGATCCTAAGTCACTGAGCAAATGAGGAATGTGCGTGGGTGCTGATGGACAGCGGCGTTCATTGGGTCCCCCCGCAGTGTCAGACACCGGACCAGGCACTTTCTTACTCCCGCGAGCCAGCATTATTATCCCTGTCTTACGGCTCAGAAGACAGTGTGCTTGAGTTCACACTGAAGCTTGCACTGGTCTCTGAGGCTCTTCTCCTCCTCCTTATAAGAACCTCTAAGACCTTGCTTCCTCTGGCCTCTTGTCACTTCTCCTGCCTAATCTGCTTCTCTCCCCTGTTTCCCTCCTTGCTGTCTCCTGCCCAGACACACGGGCTTCTTTGCTGTTCCTTACACATACGGCACATCACTGCCCCGAGGCCTTTGCATTGGCTGTTCCTCTTCCCGATGCCCTTCCTCCGGTGCTGCGAGCCTGCTTCTGCTATGTTCCTTCCTTTTGGTCATCCCTGCAAAGTCGCCCTCTTAACGAGGCTCTCCCTGGACACCTGGTGTAAAACCTCCCTGCTCTCCCCGCTCCCCACGCCTCAGAAGCTCCAAAGCCCTCCTCCTGCCTATTTTTCTCCTCAGCACTTAAATCAGCAACTAACCCACTACCTGTTTTGCTCATTTAGCTTATCTAGTATCTTTTCTCACTAGAATATCAGCTTCATGAAAACAGGAAATTTTTGGTTTTTGCCTTGCTTTCCACTTTTGCATTCTAGTATCCTGGCACGTGGTAGGTCTTTAATAAACATTTGATGAGTGAGTGGATGAATGAATGAATGGTATTCATTAAGCACCTACTCACAGTAGGCGCTAAATGAATATCGACTAACAAATTCCTAGGCTGGAGCCCTTCCTGCTAGAGCAGGCTGTCTCCCTGGGGGACATCACTGGCTCTGTCCAGCCACCTGGGAACTCTCAAGTGTCCTGTTACCGTCTCGCTCATGGGGGAAACAGGCAATGCAGCCCTTGGCTGCAAGAATACAGCTGTGGAGGGGGCCCTCCCTGGGTTGCACATCTGGGCAGAGCAGGTGGCAGAGACAGATTCATGCAGCCTGCAGAGGGCACCCAGTGCCTGGCCAACAGCAGAGAGCCCGCTGAAGCCTGGATGTTCCTGCTTCCACAAGTTGCTTGGAACCTGAGCAAGAAAAAGAAAGATGGAATTTGAAACGAGAGAGGAGCGTGGACGTCCAGAAGCTGGGATTACGGCAGCACGACTTTTTAGGACTTTTAGCTAATATGAACCTGATGAGTGAATGTATCCCAGTTCCATCCACAAGCCCTGACAGAGGTGGCCCCTCTGCTGCCATGGTGCTAGGGAAACCCGTGGGAGAATAAACTACTCTCCTTATAGCGGACTCTGGCTGTATCATTCAGTGATCAGCTCGCAAGTTGCCTTCTCAGAAAGGGGCGCTCAGATTCCCCTCTGAAAGATGGCATTTACTAGTTTCATTCAAAAGGAGCTCCCTGGCTGGCCGTAGGGCAAAGGGAGCCCTTTGGAGATTGGGGGACCACTCATTCTTTCATTTCGCAAGTATTTATTGACAAGTTATAAGGCTCTCTTTTAAGCACTCAGGATAATCATTTGCCAACACTGGCAAGATCCCTGCTTTAATGAAGCTTACATCCTAGTGAAGTAGTTATACAACGACAACAAGCATAATAAATGGGGAAAGATACTGTTTCTATATCACTACCTCCTTCAGAAAGTGTTCTCTGTTTGCAAGAGTCGGAAGTCTTTTTTCCTCTTTTTTCCTCGCAGGGCTTTCTGTCTCTGCGCATCGTGCTATATAATAGTATTATTGATTACTGTTGACGGAAAACAATTATTAACAGTATTACCGGTGCCTGCTTGTATTACTGAGGGTTTGATTTTTTTTCCCTGATTGTATTCTTCTCGGAGGAATGATCATTGGATATGCAAATACGAATAAAACATGGATTGACCTTTCTAGATTTCCAGTTCCTCGTTTGTAAACAGTAGCCATAGCCCTGTATATGCTATACGCTTCACAAGGTTGCAGGAAACTCAGCCCCCACTTCTTAGCCCTGTGACCTTGGTCCTCCGTGCCCTTCGGTTTTCTGTCTGGGGCCTCTGCTGATCTGCCCCATGAGATCCCAGATAAGGTGCTAAGTCAGCCCACTCCTATTGTTCCCCAGATGAAAGGGCAGTGGTGCGGCAACAGGAGGCAGGATTCTCCGCAAACACTCAGACAAGTTCAGGGAGCAGACATCCCACATGAAGCAGGTCCCTCATGGCTCCTTTCAAGACTTCAGCTCCTACAAGCAACTTGCAGATAAAGAGGGGAAACAATTCTTCATAGGAAAAGTCAATTTAATGCAAATGTATCCTCCTAAATCTAACCCCTTTACTTCTCCTACTTTTTCCCCATTAAAAATACTAGACAGGGCTTCCCTGGTGGCGCAGTGGTTGAGAGTCCACCTGCCGATGCAGGGGATACGGGTTCGTGCCCCGGTCCGGGAAGATCCCACATGCCGCGGAGCGCCTGGGCCTGTGAGCCATGGCCGCTGAGCCTGCACGTCTGGAGCCTGTGCTCCGCAACGGGAGAGGCCACAGCAGTGAGAGGTCCGCGTACCGAAAAAAAAAAAAAAAACTAGACAAAGCATCATTTAAGCTTCAGAAACAGCTGTGAGTCAACCTAGCAAAACAGTGGCCAGGCAAGATCTCTTGGCCCAGCGTTCTATTTCCACTAAGGCAGAAGGAGAACCAGCTTGATGCTTGTATAATATGTTGTAAAAGAAAGACATACTGTAACTGTTTCCTCCACCCTGTGCCTCTGCCTCTCACCCCAAGGGGATTGGAGTCTCCATCCACAAGGCCAGAACTGTGGTGCCTTTCAAGGACACTTTCCAGACCCCCTCCCACTGCCATCCCCTACCCGCGCACATTTCTAAAATCTTTGCACGTGTAATGCACTGCTGACATTCTTGCCTCATGAAGGACCCTGTCGATATGAGTGCTTCCTCCTGACTTTCCCATGATTCATGTAGAGGGATAAACTTGGAACCAAAGACAATATAAGGCAATGCAAGGTGGAAAGTGCTCTAGGGAGACGGAGGCATAAGAGATCAACGATGCTAAGGGCAGCTGGGATGGGAGGGTGCATAACGAGGGTAAGGTTTGCCTGAACTGTGAACAAAGACCCAGAGGTTTCCAGAAGGGGGATGTGGAGGAAGCGTGTGCAGTCAGAGAAAAGCAGAGACACAGGCGTGTGGGGATTCGTGTTTGGAGACTGATGAGGGCTGTCATGTGACAAGGAAGAGGGGAGGGTTGGAGTGGGTGCTCGCTGGAGGTGAAACTGTAAGTGCATCCATGACATAGCATTCTGAACTGAAATGGGGGAACTCATGGACACAATGCTCAGCATCAGATCCATGTCGGGCAGGGCTTGTGCAGTTAAAAATGCTTCATATGCAATGAAACTCTAAATAGCACAGCTGAGAGAAGCAAAACATTTAAGACAAGCTCCACAGTACAGACCAGTACTCACCAGATACGGTGTATCCATCAAGCTGACAGTTGCTGGGTCAATGTTGATGGCTCCTGGAACTGTTGGGCTGTCAGGGGACTTGGTGTAACTCTAATAACAAACTCTAAACTAATAACAAACTATTATAATAAACTAATAACAAACTCTAAACTCTAAACAAACTCTATAGTTTAGTTTCTAGTATTTTTCTTATATGGTATTTTAAGTGATATTTATTATATTAACATATCATTGTGTGCCAGGAATTATTCCAAACACCTTGCATGTGATAGTGTGGTGTGTCTTGCCTGCTGGCAACGGTGTCAGGCTGACAGAGCACCATATAAGCCTGTCTCTTGCCAGGCAAAGCCAGCTGGATGCCGCAATCCCAAGAGGGGTCCCTGTGTATGCAATTGCTGGTCCAGTGCCTTTCAACCAATCAGCTCAGCTATTGCTAGCCAACCAGCAACGCTAAGAGATTTCATTTACCTAAAGTCAGACAAAGACAATGTATGGGGTCTTTAGTTTTAAAGGTTGAAACCCTTTTCTTCTCCACTGACCCTCATCCCCCAGAGATTTGATTCTGTGCCTAATGGGGCATCCTTTGGACAGTAAAACTTTCTATCAACGCAGGCATTATGCCATCGGATACTCAAAACTCCATGAAATATGAATGAACATCATTCCCCTTTTTCTGACAAGGAAACTGACACTCAGAGAGTAACTTGCCAAAAACACACAGCTGTAGAGAAGGAAACTAGGGACCCGGGACTTCACTTTGGGGAGTTTGGGTCCAGATTTTCTGCTGTTGATAACATACAACAGGATACCGTACTGCCAGCATCATTTCCCCTCTCTTCTCTTTTTCTTGTCCCTCTTTATTTATTCTTATGTTAAATGAATCCACTTATTCCAAGAGTTTATGAAAGGCTCTGACATTTGTCAGATAGCACGTAGACACTTGTCAGGTGGTGTGTAGGGAGGAGAATGCACTTGCCCGCAGACTGGAGTACCTGCTGCCCAGAGATTCCAAAAATGAAAAGAACTGGCTAAGCTTCCCCCGGGACCTGGTGGCTCTTGGCCACACTTAAGCCAGTCCCTTCTTTCCTTATAGTAGAGAGGGACTGGCATTTTTAGAATGGAAGTGTCCCCTTAAAATCACCTGTTTTACCAATACAGAGAATTGAGACTCAGGGCAGCTCAGTTGCTCCAGGACATAGTTCATCCTCTTGCTGGTTGCTAGGAGACCAGACCCCCGGCCCTGTGCAGGTCCGGCTGCAACCTGGGTTCCTTTGTATATGTGGGGGGTTTACTGACACCATTTTAGCCTGGAGTTCTACCTGTTACAGCTGCTTCTCCATCAGTGGGTCGTCCCTTAGTGTGGTCTGGGGCTGCTTTTGTAAAGTTTTCTGCCCCAAGTTTCCTTTTCTCTATCCTGTCCCTTAAAAAAATGTACTTCTGGCTGAAAGACAGAGAGTGGCTTTTGCTCACATATTCATCAGGAGGGCCCTCGAAGCCCTTTTAATGGGAGACCAGATGTTGGACGAGTTCTAATGAAGTCCTGGGCTTGAGGGTTGAGCACTCATATTCGCTTTTTGGTTTCGTATCATTATTAGTCCTGCCAATAATATATTTTCCAATAAATTAAAGGGAATTTTCCAATAAATTAAATGGAATTTTCCAGTGGAAATGGAAGAGGCTTTGGGCCACTTTTTTTTAATGCCCTTTCCACAGTCACCCTCACCAGCAGGGCTTATGGGGGCCTCTCTTCTTGTCTTGGGGATGATGATTAGAAATGAGTCCGTGTAATTAATGGACATTGGACTCAGAACATCATAGGGGGAAAATTCAGCCCTTATATTTGTCAAAATCTCATTACACAAATTCATCTTTAAAAATGCAAATGTGATATATTGCCTCCTGTTCGAAACCCTTCAGTGAGTCCCACCGCCCTTAGGAAAAAAATTAAATTTCTTATAAGACCTGATCCAGCCACCGATAAGCTCTGTTTCTTGCTTATCGTTACATGTCTAGAACGTAGCACAGAGCACAGATCGTGGGGCTTTTTAACTGTTCACTATTATCCATTCACCCACCGTTCACTATGAATAAACCTTGTGAGTAATGCATATGGGGATAAAGAAACCTGCTTCAGTCTAGAGTGAAACAGTGGACACCTTCGCCAGCACAACAACGAATTGAACTGGTAGAAATAATACAGAAAACAATCATTCAATGTGTCAAAGCAAAAACTGCGCTGGACCAAGTTAAGCAAGGTAAAGAAGACTTTATTCGAGGCTATTACAATAGGGGAGAGAAACTAGAACTCAGCATCAGAGGAAAGTCATGGGGCACGTGTGTTTGCTAATTGGCGTTATCCAAAGGTTCAGAGAGGTTTGGGGACTTGTCTGAGATAACACAGCTACATTCAATATCAGCACCCACCACTGTTTTCCCCCTGCCACCTTTTTCTGTTGTTCGGATTATAAGAGTAGGGCTTGGTTGAGCAGTGAAAAAGCAGTCCTGGAAATCGATAAAAAAAAAATCTTGACTTTCTAGAAGAAATGGGCATCACCACTGCAGACGATGATCGCTCAAACCAATTTTGGATAGGAGGATAATAAATTTCTACACCTGGAAGATTTAAAACCAAACTCCTCCTTAATCTGTTGCACAAATTTCATCAACACCTCCTTTGTTACCATTATAAAGGAAGCTGAAGAAGGAAAATAAAACCTCTCCATAGTACACATACTTAATTTAGACTTTATGAGCTGGTGGTTTATCCTGCTTAGAGTCAGAGCAACGAGGAGGCTTTCTGCGCTTCCTCCCAGTGCCTTTGGTAAAATGAATTTTAAAAGACATAACAGATCTCGCACCTAATTGAATAAACGCATTTGCAGAGTTTGAGCTGATAGAGCTTATTAAAAGTTCCAACTCCCGAGGACAAAAAGAGTGAGGATCCACGTGTAAGGTCTGTGTGGTCCCTCCTGGATGCCCCAGCAAGGGAGAGGAAGGAGTCTGAGCTCTGTACGAAGACAGACCAGGGGAGAACACAGGCTCTGTCCGGGAGGACTAAGGGAAGCGACCTTGGTTGAAAAAAATGTGGACATTGACTTACTCAGCTGGAAAGAGGTTTACATGAGATGCTACTCAGTAAAGAGTTGTTTAGCTGAACTGTAAATGTTTATTTCTCTAGCACAATGTTTACTAGAATGACATTGCTTGTCAGTATTAATTTTGCTACTTCTGTACATTCCTCTGTTCAGAATACCTACCTCGATCTATCAAATCAGAATTTTTGGGTTTTCCTTCCTCAGAGTTTCTCCCTGCCCAGGGTTCACCATTGCAGTAAATGGAACCTCCACGGAATGAGACGCTCAAGTCCAAATCCGGGAATCACCCTCCACCTCTCTGTCTTCCTCACTGCCCCATAATCATGACTTTATTAAGTCCTGCTGACACTTCCATCATAACACACCCCAAACTTGACAACTTCTTGCCATTTTCATGGTTTCACGGCACTTCAACCTATCATCATCATTGACTTGGACCACTGCTAATTCTCCTATTCTCACGACCTCCTTCTCTTGAGCTCCTATCATCTATTCTCCCAAAGCAAAGTCATATCATGCCACTCCCTCCTTAAGACTCAAATGGCTTTACCTTTTAGCTGGAATAAAGCCCCTCGTCTTGGCATTGTGGGTCCTCCATGCTCTGGTCCATGTCCAGCACTGTCAGCCCTTCTGTCACACTTCCCGTCCTTTCTCTCTCCTGCACCCATGCAGCACACACCCCAGACCAACCCCACCTTGGGGCCTTTCTCTAGAAGGCAGAGCCTTTGCATGGCGGGCTCCTCTTTGCCAACCAAATTCCAGCTAAACTTTCACCTTCTCAGAGAAGCATCCCTTGACCACCCACCCCAAAGTCACCCTCTGCCACTGCGTGATTCTCTGCCAGCACAGGTAACCGTATATTGGGGTATATTTGACAAATAAAATTTTAAGGTATTTAAAGTGTACAACATGACGATGTGGTATAGAAACGCACTGTGAAAGGATCTCCCCCCTTCCCCAATCTAGTTAATTATCACATCCATCACCTCACATATTTATCTTTTTTTTTTTTAGGGTGAGAACATTTCAGTTCTACTCTCTTATCAAATTGCAATTATACCATACAGTGTTATCAACTGTAGTAGTCATGTTTTACGTTAGATCCTAAAATCTTATTATTCCTATAACTGTAAGTGTGTACCCTTTTACCAAACTCTTCCTATTTTCCCCACATGCCAATATCCGGCAACCCCTTTTCTATTCTCTGTTTCTATGAATTCAACATTTTTTTTAGATTTCACATATGAGTGATAGCCGAAGGATTTTTTTTTCTCTGTCTAGCTTATTTCACTTAGCATAACGCTCTCCAGTTTCACCTATATTGATACAAATGACAGGATTCCCTTTTTTATAAGGCTGAAAATGTTCCGTTTTACCTGTATATTATCCATTCATCCATTAAGGGACACTTAGGTTGTTTCCACATCTTGGAGAATAATGCTACAATGAGCATGGAGAGCACGTATCTCTTGGAATTTTGTTTGTTTGTTTGTTTGATATATACCCAGAAGTTTGAATGGCTGCATTGCATGGTAGTTCTATTTTTAATTTTTTGAGGAAGCGCTAGACTGTTTTCCAATCCGTTTATGTTCCCTTTTCTCTGCATCTTCACCAACACTTGTTATCTCGTGTCATTTTGATAGTAGCCATTCTAGGAAGTGTGAGGAAATATCTCATTGTGGTTTTGACTGGCATTCCCCTGATGCTTAGTGATGTTGAACACCTTTTCATGTATCTGTGGACCTATATTTTCTATGGGAAAAGTGGCTCTTCAGGTCTTTGCCCATTTTTTAATATGGTTATTTTAAAATTCAACTAGAATATAAATTTCATGAAAGCCAGGATCTTGTCTGTTTTGTTCATCTCTATCCAAGGCATTTAGGACAGTACACAGCATAACGCAGACCCAGAATAAACCCTCTAAGATGCCTGAGGTGAGGCTAAACTCCCTTCTTATTTTCTCATTGAATGTGGTGGCCCTAAATAAGGCTAATCCCTGAGATTGTATGACGTGCAGTTTGCGATTCTCTGCATCTAGACTTTGCTCCACTAGAGAGAAGAGTTTGCTGCTTCTTTTCCTTTGTCCTTCAAAGGGCCTAGCACAATGCCCCAAAGAGTATAAGGGCAGCCTTTTGGTCACTATAAGCGTTAACACATAAGGGGTTCTCAACACCCACAAAATAAATTGCCTAATATAATTGGACATCATCCCCGCCAAAGTTAGAAATGAATACAAACCAAATTCAAAACAAAAATCTAACATTACTCTATTAAACAATTTTCTTCTTACAAGACACTGTCACAGCAATAAAATGTTCAAACCAAAGAAACACACTGATGTGCCCACATTTTGCATTAATAGCAAATCAATCACTCCAAGCCCCTATGAAATAAATGTTAAATATTTACAGACTTTCAGTTTGAAGAGCACCAAATTACTGGTCTCTCCAGGGCATCTACTTTACTCCATCCACTGGGTCCCTCTTATCCATCACTAGGTGGGACCAATGGGGCTCTTATCTCCTCTGACCCTTTGCAAAAATGTCTGCTGTCATTGCTGAATGTCCCTGGAGCAGGAGTGGGGAATCACCTCACATTGAGAATCCCTGGATTCCAATAAGGTTAATTCCAACTGGGTTAAAAGATAGAGCTGGGCTCTCCCTAGAAAGCAGCGTTTTATTCCCATGGGTACATCTGGAAGAGAAGAGCACATCTGGGGGTGGTCCTTTGCCGAGCAAAGGCCTGGAGGAGAGACTGGAAGGTTTATATTGGGAAATGTTCCGGAGTCTGGGGTGGATGGATGAAGGTAGTGCTTTAGCTGAGGAAATTCCCTGGGGCAAAATATGAATAGGTACAACTGCAAAGCTGATATCTCTAGATTGCATTCAATTCTCAACATGGGCCAGATAACGATCTTTACTTTCCCATTTTCCAGGAAGGTAAACTGAGGTGTGTAGAAGTTAAGTGGCTGTACCAAGGCCACGTGAGTGGTCATGGGGTCCCCTAGGCCTGTTCTGTCCAGGAATAAAACGACTGCATTTGACTGGAGCATCTGGGCTCCTGGATCCTGCGGGTGTCCGGTCAGGTTATAGGAAAGTGAAGGGACTTCACAAGAGCTATGTAATCCACGACATGATAGAATGGCAAATGTCTCTCATGTCCTTTGCTCACATGTAAATTGAGAGAAAGAAATGGTGTGGGATGACTCAGATGTGAGATGGCTCTGTCCCAAGTCTCCGGTGTCCCTTAGCAACTGCAGAACAGAGTAGAAAAGGTTGGGAGGGTGAAAGAGGACCCCCTTCTCACAAAGCTTATTTTCCAAGTGTCCCTGTAAGATGCACATGCTGGTAACTATCTAATGAGCCACAGATTGAAAATGGCTAAACACTTGTAGTGAAACCGGGGGGATGGGACCCAGGGGCACTGTGAAGAAATTCCTCTAACTGCAATTTTTAGTTATTATCAACATGGTCCTCATACTTCACAGATAACTACCAGAGAGCTGTTTTCATGTTTTTCTCTACAATTTCCAGGTCTTTTAGAAAACCAGGAGATGTGGAGCAATTACCTACCTCAGGACCAAGGACAAGTCTGTTTGTATTTAGAATTTGTGTCACTCCTGAATATTCATGCACAATCCTTTTTAGAGAGTGAATAATAAGTGCTAGGCATTGGGCGAAAATTATTTCCATGTTAGCTTTTATTGATATTAATATAACGATTGCCATTAACACCGATGGCTTACCACAGACCAGATATTGTCATAACTGTTTAACGTGCATTGACACTTCTATTTAAAATTTCTGGGGTAAATAATGTGTCAGGAACTGTGTTCAATGCTATGTACCTTAAATATACTACTTAACTTAATCCTTATAATGATTCTTTAATCTGAATTATTGTCAAACTCTATATACAGATGGAATACAGGTTTGGAGATATTAAATGTCCTACCCAAAGCCACAACAATGAGAAAAAGTAGAAATTCAAGGTCTGGTCTGTTTGACTCCAAACTCTGCCTTGCTGACCCTAGAAAGCTGCTTGAGGGTGACTTTGCTGTATAGTTTATACTTGTACCAATACCTAATGTCATCAAAGCTGCTATGATAGCTTTATAATAAGTCGTATTGTCTGCTGATAAATTATCTACCTTTTTCCCTGTTTTGCCTTAGCTGTTATTTTCACTTTTGAAACTCCATACACATTTAAAATCACCTTATCAATTCCCATTTGAAAACTGTTTGGTATTTTGTTAGAATCACCATAAACCTGTGGTTCAATTTGAGGAAAACTGAAATATTTACAATAGTGTTTCTTCCAGTTTATTATCAGGATATATCTCTCCTTTCATGTAGGTTTCACTTAATTGTTCTCCTTTGTGTTCTGCAGTGCTGTGAATTATACGTCTTATACGTCACTTATTAGATTTACTGTTAGATATTTGACATTTTAATGATAATTTAAATGGCATTTTAAAAATGCATATTTAAAATTTTTTGCTGGAATATAGAAATGCAATTGAGTTTTGTATATTGACCTGCATCCAACAATTATCTAAATTCACTTCTTGGTTCTAAAGGGTGACTGGTCAACTTTGTTACATATGCTACTTTTGCAATTATATTACCCGTATATAACATCGCTTTTTTTCTTCCTGTCTGATCCATATATCTTATTTCATTTCATTTCTTTGTACTGGCTACAGGATTATTTGTGGATAACATCTATTAAGGAAGTTTGCTTCTATCCTTTGCTAAGAGTTTTTCTTTTTTATTGTGAAGTGATGTTGACATTGTAAAATGATTTTCTTCCATCTACTGTGATGATCATATGATAGCTCTCCTTCATTCTGTTAATAATGTAAATTATATTGATTAATTTGCAATTATTAAGCCACCTTTGCATTTTTGAAATAAACCCAACTTGATTGAAAAGTATTTGATGCCCATTTTATCATGTCTATTACATATCCATTAGTATTTTACTGATGATTTTTTCATTTTCTGTCTATGAGAGAGATTGGCTAGTACTTTTCAGTTTTTGTTATTCCCTTTTCTAGTTTCCACACTAGAAGTTATGTCTAGGCTTCACCAAGCAAGTCGGAGAATTTTCTCTATTTTCCCATTTTCTGAGGGGGGAAAGAGAAGCATGCTGTTAGTATAATTTTTCTTTCAAATGCCTGGAAGAGTTTATTGGTCTAGCCATCTGTTCCTGAAGATATTTTCAGGTACATCTTTGAAGTATTTAATATGATTTTACTACACTTTGTTTCAGTTTGGGGAAAAATTTGTTTTCCTAAGAATTTGTCCTTTTTATCTGCATTTTCAAATGCAGATGTTAGTAATTTATTTACTATACATTTTAATGTTTGTAAGATTTAGAATACTGTCCCCTTTGATCATTCAGGATACTTCCTTGTATTGCCTCTGACTCTCACATCATTTTTGCTAGGGCTTTTCCATTCTGTTTCTCTCTTCAAAGAACCAACTCTGTGTTGTGTTGATTTTTATCTATGGAAAGCTTTTTTTTGTTTATTAAATTGTATTTTTACATTGATCCTTCCTTTTGCTTATTTTCTTTGGGTTTAATCTGCTGTTCTTTTCCTAAATTCTTCAAACAGATATTTAGATCATCGATTATAAATATTTTTTTATTTTCTATAGACATGCTTAACTATGAATTCAATTATTTAATTGATAGAGGACTAGCCAGTAATCTATTTCTTTTTGATTGAGATTTTACGTTTATTTTTATGTATTTTAAGGAATTTGTCTGTTTCACCTCCTAGATTGTTTAATGTATAGGTATAACTTTGTTCATAGTATTTCTTCTTATCCTGTCAATGTCTGAAGTATTGATCTATGGAGAAATCCCGTCTTTCAGGCCTGACTTGAGCATCTTGTATCTTCTCTCTGTTATCCTTATTCAGTCTGGCTAGTGGTTTATCATTTTTATTGATCTTTTCAAAGAACCTTTTTTTCCCCATTCATTTTCTATTTTTTTCTCTTTGCAATTACATTGTTTTTTGTGGGTTTTTTCCTCTTTATTTTTTCCTTTCTTTTACTTGAGTTGGTTCCCTTTTTTTTTTTTTTTCTAGTTTCTTAAGGTAGAAGCTCAGATCACTGGTTTGAGAACTTTCCTCCTTTCTAATATAAAAATTTAATGCTATCAATGTCTCCTTAAGCCCTGTTGTAGCTGTATCCACACGTTTTACTATGCCATATTTTCATTTCCATTCAATTTAAAATGTTTTCTAATTTTTCTTCTGATTTTCTATTTGATCCTTGAATTATATTTATGTGTATTCTACATTTTTCAAATATTTGATGGTTTTTCTCCCAGATAGCTTTCTGTTATCAGTTTTTAAAATTCAAATCCAAGCTCCCATTCCCCTCAGAATATGGTCTCTGTTGGTGAATGGTCCCTGGGCACTAAGAAAAAAAAAATTCTTTTGTTGCTGGATGTTCTATGAAACTCAAATAGATAAGTTGTTCAACAATGTGTTAAGTTCTTTTATATCCTTACTGATTTTCTGTTTTGTTCTGATTACTGAGAGAGGACTATTGAAATCTCTAATGATAATTATGGATTTGCCTATATTTCATTTTAGAGCTACTGGTTTTGCTTCATGTATTTTGAAGCTGTGTTTGTAGATGGATATAAAATTAGGTTTGGTATATCTTCCTGGAAAGTAACTCCTTTATCATTTTGTGTTGTCTCTATTCTCAGTAAAATGTCTTGTTTTCAAGTCTTCTGTGTATGATATTAACGCTGCAGCCCCAGTTTGCTTCTTCTAATGAGTGCTTGCAGTGTTTGTCTTCCACGCTTTACTTGTAACCTGTGTATATGTTGATATTTAATGTGTTTTTTGTAGACAGTATATAGTTTGGCCTTTCTTTTTGCTTTCCAAACTGATAATATCTGCCTTTTAATTGTGTTTGGCGTACTTACATTTACTATAATTATTTATATTTTTTGGTTTAAATATACCACCTTGTTAGGTGTTTTTCATTTGCTTCGTCTGTCCTTTGTTCTTTCTTGCCTGCTTTTGGGTTAATTGGATATTTTTATATTTTTATTTTATCCCCACTGTTGGCATATTCTATATCTCTTTCTAAGTTTTTAATGGTTACCCTTGGGTTTCGATGCACACCTTTAATTCATCACAGCCCATGTTTGTTTGTTTGTTTGTTTGTTTGTTTTGTGGTACGTGGGCCTCTCACTGTCGTAGCCTCTCCCGTTGCGGAGCACAGGCTCCGGACGCGCAGGCTCAGCGGCCATGGCTCACGGGCCCAGCCGCTCCGCGGCATGCGGGATCTTCCCGGACCCGGGCGTGAGCCTGTGTCCCATGCATCGGCAGGCAGACCCCCAACCACTGCGCCACCAGGGAAGCCCCACAGCCCATGTTTAAATGATAATATACGGCTTCATGTCAATTGTTATAACTTCAAAGCCTTACAATAATGCCAGTTAAATCACCCTCTTGTTTTTAACTTCCGCCATTTTTTTATTAAAGTATAGTTGATTTACAATACTGTGTTAGTTTCACGGATATGGCAGAGTGGTTTGTTTTTGTTTTTGCTTTTTGACAGATTATATTCTATTATAGGCTATTACAAGATACTGGGTATAATTCCTTGTGCTACGCAGTAATTCCTTGTTTCTTATCTCTTTTGTATGTAGTAGTTTGTATCTGTTAAGCCCATACTCCTAATTTGCCCTGCCCCTTCCCTCTCCCCTTTGGGAATCATAAGTTTGTTTTCTGTATCTGTGAGTCTGTTTCTGTTTTGTATATTGATCCATATGTATTACTTTTTAAATTGAACACATAAGTGATGTCATATAGTATTGTCTTTCTCTGACTTATTTTACTAAGGATAATATTCTCTAGGTCCATCCATGTTGCTGCAAATGGCAATAGTTCATTCTTTTTTATGGCTGAGTAATATTCACATATACATATGAATATATATGTATATATCACATCTTCTTAAGCCAATTTTCCATTGATGGGCATTTGGGTCGCTTTCATGTCTTGGCTGTTGTCAATAATGCTGCTATGAACATTGGGGTGTATGTATCTTTTCAAATTAGAGTTTTTGTTTTTTCTGGATATATTACCCAGGAGTGGGATTGCTGGATCATATGGCAGCTCTATTTTTTGTTTTTAAATGAATCTCCTTAGTTTTCCGTAGTGGCTGCACCAATTTACATTCCCACCAGCAGTGTAGGAGGGTTCCCTTTTCTTCACACCCTCTCCAGCACTTATTATTTGTAGACTTTTTGATGATGGCCATTCAGACCGTGTGAGTTACTACCTCATTGTGGTTTTGACTTGCATTTCTCTAATAATTAGTGATGTTGAGCATCTTTTCATGTACCTGTTGGCCACCTGTATGTTTTCTTTGGAAAAATGTCTATTTAGGTATTCTGTCCATTTTTTATTGGGTTGTTTATTTGTTTGAAGTTAAGTTGTATGAGCTGTTTGTATATTTTGGACATTAACCTCCCGTGGCCACATCGTTTGCAAATATTTTCTCCCATTCCATAGGCCAACTTTTCATTCTGTTGATGGCTTCCTTTGTTGTGGAAAATCTTTTAAGTTTGATTAGGTTCCATTTGTTTCCCCTGCTTGGGGCCATCAAGTATTGTAGCATTATGGTAATGAATGATTAAATAGATAGAGAAAGCAGAATTCTCAATATAAACATCCAAATGAATTACTGAGATGATACTCAAAGTTTACCAATTAAAATTTTTATAAGGAGCATAATTCTTTATCTGGATCTATTCCTTCTCCCTCCAAGAACGTAAATAAGAATGTTGAAAGATGGAATTGTTCCAATATATTGCCTTGAATTTTTATTCCTAACTCAGTTTCCCTAGAATTTTTATTCCTAACTCAGTTTTTTTTTTTTAAATGGCTGTTTCAGAGGGACTGTGTGATCAAGTGACAAGTGGCTGTCTTTATATCGATCTGAGTTTTGATCTGTTGTCCACCACTTATGAGTTTGAGATTTTTGTCAATTTTATTAGACTTTTGGAGTCCCAGTTTCCTTGTCTTTAAAACATAGGTCATAATTCCAATTTCAGGTTTTTTATGAGAATTGAATGAAATCACGAATGTAGTGTTTAGCCGAATGCTTGGCATGTATAAGAGTTCATAAATGGCCGTCTCTTATACACCACCTTCCCTACAGTGCAAAGTCCTCTAAAATGCAGAATGTCATCTCTAAAAATATGGCTGGTAATGATGCAGTTAAGATTTCACAGATTTGGAATGGGTGGCACGGAAGTTACCCCCTTTCCTAGCCAGAGTTGGGGGAAGGTTATAGTAGTAGAAGTGCCCAGCAATGAACTGAGCTGCAGGCACTCTCTCTAGACTTTGATACGTCAGAGATCAGATGACATCCAGAGGAAGAAGCAGGAAACATCCCTGCACAAATACCCTGTTCCTTATAGAGTGATAGGATAGGGAGTGTTTTGATGGGAGATACTTGGAGGATGAGATTGTTCCCTAGAGAAAGAACTGGGGAAGTCGGGGCAGGTAGCAGTGCCCATGTCATAACGCTGCAATTCATGGGCAAGATTCCGGGGGCTGATCAGGAGAAGAAAATGAGGAATGAGGTCTAGAGGGATGTGTTTATTAGACAGACTACCCAGACGGATGCTCTTGCACAGGAAACAAGAGGAGACTCTGAAGTCTGTAAAGATATAAAGATAAGATGTTCACTTACAGGACTGGAGGAACAGCCAAGGGTACACGAGGCTGACTCCCAGGAAAAAATAAAAAAGCAAAACAAAACTGATAAGACCCCTCTTAGAATAAGCTGGATGGATCTGAGCATGTGGGGCTGTGATATATTAGGTATGTGGTCTGACTCAGTAAAATAAAAAGCAGCTGGTGAATACTTCACTTGACCCCGTTTTTATAGAATGTGTAAGGTATTTCTCATTTGACTTAAATTTATATTTGGATTCAAAGACCTAATTGAAACTCCTGATCCCTCTATTTTTTTTTTTTTTTTTTTTTCGGTACGCGGGCCTCTCACTGTTGTGGCCTCTCCTGTTGTGGGGCCCAGGCTCCGGACACGCAGGCTTAGCGGCCATGGCTCACGGGCCCAGCCGCTCCGCGGCATGTGGGATCTTCCCGGACCGGGGCACGAACCCGCGTCCCCCGCATCGGCCGGTGGACCCTCAACCTCTGCGCCACCAGGGAAGCCCTGATCCCTCTATTTTTAGGCAAGTCAATCAACGTGTGAAGCGCTCCAGCCTAATCCTAACTATTAAGTTGGGGGAATCCAATGTGGTAATTGGTACGAAAAGAGAGAGTGATCACTATTTTCTCTCTCTAAACCTGCACTCTGTCAAATACAGTAACAACACGTGACGATCAAGCTATTGAAATGTGGCTCGTTCTCATTGAGATGTTCTGTAAGTGGATTTCAAAGTCGTACAAAAACGCTGAAGAACAGCTCGTTGATAGTTTTAATATCGTTAAAGTTTGGTATATGTTGAGTTAAATCAAATATATTGTTGAATTTCATTTTACTTGTTTCTTTTTACTTTTTTAATGTGGCTACTACAGCATTTAAAATTACCTATATAACTTATCTGTGGAATCTAATTTTTAAAAAAATGATACAAATGAACTTATGTACATGACAGAAACAGTCTTACAGATATGGAAAACAAACTTATGGCTACCAAAGAGGAAACGTGGAGGGGAGGGATAAATCAGGAACTTGGGATGGACACACACACACTACTATATATAAGAGAGATAACCAACAAGGACATGCTGTATAGCACAGGGAACTCTACTCATTAATGATAACCTATAAGAGAAAAGAATCTAAAAAAAATGGATATGTGTATAACTGAATTAGTTTGCTGTACACCTGAAACTAATACAACATTGTAAATCAACTATATGGCAATAAAATTAAAATTAAAAAACAAACAAACAAAAAATTACCTATGTGACTCTGATTATACTTCCTCTGGACAGTGCTGCTCTAAACTATCATTCTCCTTCTTTAGGCCATGTCAGTGATTGTCATTTGTGCATATTGTCCTCAGCCCTAATGGCGGGATAGATGACTAAATGCATCACATATGCACTCTGATGATTGATTCAAGAGTGAGCCTTGCCTTACTGTAAACACCCGCCCCGGAGGAATGCATGACAATGGCAAAGTAATCTAATCTTACAACTCGACCTTGACAATGTGGAATCTAAAGTGCAGGGGCCGTAGGACAGAACTTGAGAATAAAACCAACCAGAGGAAGCAAAGCCAAGAGCTAGAGGCAGATAAATACTCAAGCTAGATCATTTCTGCAGCCATATCTACGCCTTGGGCTTTCCAGTTACATGAGTCAAATCACGTTCTTTTTGAAAACAGTTTAAATTTGTCTCTTTTTGTTCTTGCTTTCAATATGAAGAATCCCAGCTCTTCCCAAGGACTTTCAACTATAAAGGAGTGTCCGAAGACACACGGCCTGTTCTGCCCATTTCTGCTGGGGATGATAAAGCCCAAGAACGTTCAATGTCTTGCCCAAGGCCACAATGTAAGAAAGTACAGGTTCTGAGCTGGCAAACCAGTCTCCAGACTGCCAGAGTCATACAAGTCCCACTGCCACACCCCTTGTAAGATCGAGGATACGTGACATATAACAGAGCACAACGTCTGTTTGGATCGGAGTCCTTTTGTCCCTCCTGCCCACCTCAGCCCTCTACGGTGGGGGACTAGCCAACGCTCAGTCCTGAGCCGGTCCTGCTGAGGACTCAGAATGTATCAAAACCTTTCAACCATCAGTCAGGGTGTCTTGAAATTAGCTTTATTGCCCTAAACCTAAAATTAATTGTATGTTGAACAAGCCCTGAACACCTGCTTAACTACCGTGCACAGCCTTCTCTTAAAATTTAGATTGTGACCTAAGGGTTGCATTTTTCCATGCCCCGTTTATTGGCGTCACCAACGATTGGCGCTAAAATTGCCAATTTTGCATTGATTCTAGGATAGGGGAGTAGGAGACGAGGAGAGGGCTGTTACATTAAATAAGACCCTCCACGTGGAATCACGAGATGGGGAATACAGGATTTCCCCATGAACAAGGAGCTCATAGAAGAAGAAATAACCCAGCCAATCAGGAGAATGTTTTCTTCTGTTAGACCACACCCAATAGTTGAGCCGGTAGCTTAACTTCAACACCAAGCTCACGGTTCTCTCCTTGGACTGCGGTGGGCTTTTCTAAATCATTCCCCGGAACAATGCTGTTGCTGTCGTTTCTTTATAGTTTTGTATCCCTGAACTGTCTCAGTCTTCCTGAATGAAGATACCTTGGAGGTACCCAGAGATATCCAGACGTCACTTCTGTGTGAGCCCACTTAATACATCAGGCATGACATTGTTGGCGAGAAGCACACTGTCTTATTACACAGGAGAGAAAAGTTAGCGGTGTTTTAACCGAAAGTGGGGTCCGGCTGCTCGCTGCTCAAAAGCCGATAAAGAGGCAAGGCTGGTGGAAAGGAAAGGTTGCTTTATTTTGGATGACGGCAACGGCGGGGGAGGGCGGATGCCTGTCAG
>NW_020172779.1:18759941-18928596 GCF_003031525.2 Neophocaena asiaeorientalis asiaeorientalis | reverse complement strand
CGACAATCAGGGGGCAAGAGCTTTTATATGCGGAGGGAGGGGCTCCACGCAGAAAGAGCACAGGCAGCTCTGACAGTCATCTTGAAATCGGTCATCAGTGGTCTGATCAGCATCATCTTGATTGTTGCTTTTTTCTTTAATCTTAAAAGGTATTTATTTATTTTATTTTATTTTTCACACACTGTATTTTACTTTTACAAGAGATAAATAAACTGACACCAAGCATTACAAATGGATTAAGTACCGTTAGTCTTCAGTTCCAGGTTTGGTTTGTTCCCATTTCCTTGAGGCCAGTTCTCGGAATTGTGGCATCTTATGTCATGGCTACACTCTGGTCATCATGTAGTTAACTTCTTCCACCTGGTGTGGGTTTCAGTATCTGTAAGACAGCTCGCAGGATATGGCTCAGAATATTATCTACAGCCCTTGAGGAGGAACTAAAAGTCCCTGACTATGTTTAATGACTAAACTATGATCACTTGGTCTCCTTTGACTGTTTACCTTTGTTTCTGCATTTTCTCACTTCTCTGATTAAACTTATTCTTTGGCTAAAGTTTTTCCACAGATATGAGGCAGGCAGAGGACACAGTGGGGAAGGACCATAGGGTCCTGCTCTGTTTCAGTATGACTAGATACTACTGGTACATTTTTGAAAAAAGAATAATAATATATGAGATATTGCACAAGTCCCAAGAGTTTGTACTTTTGAAACCATAATTAAAAAATCATGCATAATGACCACCTTGGAGCCACTGAACCTGATGCAGGAGCTCTGAATGCTGGGGAAACATCTGTTTCAAAACATCAGCCTTGGGGCTTCCCTGGTGGCGAAGTGGTTGAGAGTCCGCCTGCTGATGCAGGGGACGTGGGTTCGTGCCCCGGTCCAGGAAGATCCCACATGCCATGGAGCGGCTGGGCCCCTGAGCCATGGCCGCTGAGCCTGCGCGTCCGGAGCCTGTGCTCCGCAACGGGAGGGGCCACAACGGTGAGAGGCCCGCGTACCGCAAAAAAAACCCCCAAAAAACCATCAGCCTTCCCTTTTCTTCTTAGCAGGTGTCTGTGAAGAGTTTGGAATGAGGTGAACTCAAATAAATATGAAGAGAGGGCAGAGAGGGCCGGCCTCTGCATGATCTCTTTTAGACTTTCACCAGTAGCTCACTGAAGCAATTACCTTTTTGCACTTGGCCTGTGTACATGTAGCATAAAATGCTGTTGTCATTTTCTGAGGTTAGCATAAATAAGTCCCTTTGTAGATTGATGATTTTCTTTATTATTTACACATTATGACATGTTTTGAATGTTACATAATAAAATTTTAAAAGGGGAAAAAAGGAAAAAATAAGTCACGAATTCTCAACTCTTTTTCTTTTTAATTTGAGAGCTAGTTGAGGAAAAAACCATAAGCTTCTTCTAGTAGATACTGTGGATTGGATCCGTTGATATCCACTCCAAACTCTGTGTGCATTCCTGCCCTTTGGGGTTAGAAACCTCAGTTTTCGCCAGTTTTTCTTAGCTCTGCCTGTTATTAGAGTTCCAGATGTGAGTTAGAGCAACCAATTTAAAATATTCACCTGAATTCAGAGCAGAGCTAAGGAAAAAGGCATCTGCTTAGTTGATGCTGGTCATGGCCCGACTCTGGGCCCCATGGTTGTACGTGGCTTCCCTGATTGGCAGACAATGTTCTAATTCCAAAGCCTTCAGGTCCTGCAAGGCACTGCTGCACCAATGAGTCAGTTCTACAGCGAGCTCTGGACGCTCAGTCTAGTAGATTCTTTTTCTTCAGCTCTCCCAATTATTCTATTACCTCCTTAATACTCTGTAATAAATCCCCTGAAACTAGCTAGAGGAGATTCTGTTGTCTGTCAATGAACCCTGATCAATGTAGCATTCAATATATATGCTTAAAAATAGTAAAAAAAAATTGGGTTCTTCTGCTGGGCCCAGGGATATGAAGTGCTCACGGTAAGACTAACCTGTCTTCCAGCAATGTTCTTTACTTGATACTCCCGGTAGATATTCCAATCAAAATAATGTGAGAAGAGAGGGCCAGCTCCCAAGCTTGCCCGCAGATGCTATTTTAATTCATAATACAGCTGAACTCTGGTCCGTTGTAATCTACTATCTGAGCCTTAGAGCCAGCTTAAAAAAGCAGAAGCAGTGGGAATATGTACAAAGGCAGCTCTTGCACATTTTCTGAGTGTAAATTCAGTCTGAACAAAATTTTTAAAAATTAATTCATTAATTTATTTATTTTGGCTGCGTTGGGTCTTCGTTGCTGCGCACAGGCTTTCTCTAGTTGTGACGAGTGGGGGCTACTCGTCGTTTTGGTGCACGGGTTTCTCATTGCAGTGCCTTCTTTTATTGCAGAGCACGGGCTCTAGGCACGCGGGCTTCAGTAGTTGTGGCATGCGGGCTCAGTAGTTGTGGCACGCAGGCTCACTAGTTGTGGCACACGGGCTCAGTAGTTGTGGCGCACAGGCTCAGTGGCTCTGCGGCATGTGGGATCTTCCCGGACCAGGGCTCGAACCCGTGTCCCCTGCATTGGCAGGCGGATTCTTAACCACTGCGCCACCAGGGAAGTCCCCTGAACAAAATTTTTAAATAGGCAGAATTTGCATTTGTCTATTGTTTACCCAATAGAAAAATGTCAACTCAGAAACAGTATGATATGTGGTAGACTTTTTAAGCGTAGTTGATACAGTGGACCCCCGCCCGTGCCCTGGTCTTCTTCCTCTTTCACATCAGCACGAATCTTCTCCCTGTGACTACACAAAAATATCCTCTTCTCACCCCCACCTCTAGTATTCACAACCAGCATTTTCACAGCTTCTCAGGAAGGAAGCAGACTCGCTGGCGAGACAGTTGGCATTAAAGACGAGACTTGGACCACCGCGCAGAAGACCATGGTTTCCCAAGGGCGAGTTCTGGCAGCTCCGATGGTGTCTAATAAGAAACGGCCTTTTCTAAAAACTCACACAGGGAGGACTCAGTATGGAACTCACTCTCCTCCTTTGGAGTGAAAATACTGCACTTATTAGCAACCTTTTCATAAAGGGCAAAGTTGTTTAATGAGCCCATCTGCTTGCTCGGCCTCTAGTGTTCCTCTCTTTTCAGTTTGCGCCCACATATCATGCAAACTTCCTCTTGTGGTTCTGGATTTGTCCGCTCCTTTGTCTTCTCCTGACAAATCAGCCACAACACTGCTTTTTGTTTTTCCCACTGGAAGGTGGTTGTTTTTCTTTTGTTTGTTTTCCTATTAATTATATAATAGATTTGGCTTCTGGAAATTCAAGTGAGTGTATTGTGAATGAAAGTGAAAGGAAGCTGGTAAATACAGTACTGAAAGTAGAAGCTTTGCAGATGGAGAGACCTGACTTCACACCCTGTCTCTCCCACTTCCTGCTGTGACAAACTGGGTCAAGAACATTTCTGAGCCTAGTTTTCTCGTCCAAGAGATGGGGGTGATGAACATGTCCTTCTTCTCCTTCCCAGAGACTTTGCATAGTCTGTTATAACCATGGTAACGATTTTGTAGAAAGCTGGGTCTTGTAGAATAAGCAGTGATTCTATATCTCCTCCATCTTCTGTCTTATCATCTCCTCTATCAATATAATTTACTCTTTTCTTCTTCCTTTTACATTTTCTTTAATTATTACTTCACCATCACACTCCACATTTCCCTCAAGATTTCTTCCTGTTTTCCTCTTCTATTTCCCTGACTCTCTTCCTCCCTCCCTCTCTCCTTTCCTAGTTTCCTTCTGTCATCCTTCCTTCCTTCCCCTTCCTTCCTTCCTTCTTCTTTTTCCTTCCTTCCTTCCTTCCTCTTCCTTCCTTCTCCTTCTCCTTTACTTCCTTCTTCTTCATTTCTCCTTCTGCTCCTCTTCCTTCCCTGCCTCCTGCTTTTCCACTCCTTCCAATCCTCAACCTCTAACACCACTGACTGTTTACTGTGACCATCTCTATCACTTGAGATAGAACAGAACTATCAGTATGGACTTATTTCCAGGTGCCTTATTCCAGTGGGTTAAAAAAAAGGTTTGTAATCTAAAGTATTTCCCAAGAAGAAAGAAGGCACATCCAACAACCTTCTTCCAGATTTATTTTCATCACATCCTTAAGTAAATCCATCAAAAGCAAATTGGCTGAGACTGCTCTTAGCAAGATTCTGTGCTTCATTTGGTGATGACTTAGACCTAAAACATGTGGTATAAGTCAATGTAGGACGGGTAAAGCTGGACCGAGACAGTGGTCCTTCTAGATAAAATAATAAATTGGTTTCCCTGCAAAGCACTCATCTTGTAATTTTATTTGAAGTAGAGGCTGAGTGCTTTGTGGGAGAAAAATTAAAAAGGATTTCTGGTAGCAGAGCTGTTCTGGGGTGGGGGAGGCATTACTTTCAAACTTGTTGAGAAAATGCTATGTTAAATAATGCATATTATCATATTCATTTATTTATTTTTCATCACTTATTTATTAAATGCCTACTATGTCTCTGGTGTACTTCTAGGTGATGGGATGCAGCTAACAATGTAAATAAAGTCCTTGCCCTTATGGAGATTATATTCTAGTTGGGAACATACAGCAAACAAAAGTGGGTATAAATCTAAGAAATAACAATATAAGGTAGAGATAAACGCCAAGGAAAGGAAAATAAACAGTGAAAGAGGATAAAGAGTGAGGAAAGATGCAATTCTAGACAGGCTGGGTGGGAAAATTGGTGAATAAGCCAGCACTGAATAACGAAGGGGTGTGAAACACAAAAATAGAAAGGCAAAGAACATCCCAAGCACAGAATAAAGCAGACACAAAATCCCTGGTATAGGACAGCAGTTGGCACATTTGAAAAAGAGAAAGGAGGAACAGCTGAAGGAAAAAGATGAGTAGGGAATCAAGTGAGAGAGGTAGCTAGGGTCCAAATCTATGGTAACATTTTTGAATTTTATTCCAAATATGAAAAGTAGCCAATGAAGATTTTGATTGGAGGAGCAGGCATGGTCTGACTTACACTGTAAAAGGACTCCACTCTGAGTCCCATATAGAGCACATATAGAAGTGAATCACTTCTAGAAGTAGAGGGACCATTTAGAAGTTGTTATACTAATGCAGGCTAGAAATGATGGTGATTTGGACGAGTTCAGGTGGCGTGGATTTGGGATTTATTTTCAACGTATGAAAGGGCAGGAATTGATGATTTGCTTGAGTTTTACATCTCAGAAATAAGTCAGTCAAAGATAAAACTAAAGATTTTAACCTAAGAACCTGGAAAATGGTGTTGCCAGTTTGGAAGAGGTCAAGGAGAAGATCGAGTATTGGGGAAGGAAGACTCAAAGTGTATGTTTTGTCCATGTTAAAGTTGAGATGCTTATTATATATTCAGATAGAGATTTCAAGTTAGATATAGAATCAAGAATTTAGGGTAGATATATATATATATTTATATTATATATGTATATATATAATAAAATACATAGAATAAACCATATAATATGCAGTTTATTAAAAGCTCTACATATGAAATAAATTATATATGTACTATATGTAGTATATACTATATAAACTATATATGTATATTAATAATAAATTACATATAGTAAACCACATCTATATGTAGCTTATTAAAAGTTCTCTATATAAACTATATATATATATGCAGTTTATTAAAAGCTTTAAGAAGTTCTGCAGTAAACAAGCTCCTTTATCATTATTTGGTCCAGAGTTTCCCAAAGCAATTTGGCTAAGCAACTTTTGTGTCTTATATGCACCAGGGAACTAGTGTCCCACAGAACACATTTTGAGATATGCTGGTAGAAAGCATAGACTGGAGACCGAACAGTTATACGTCTTGAAAATTCACTGCTGAAATATGAAAGAAGAAGAAGAAGAAGACAAGTGTCCTTGTTCATGCAGAGACATAACTCTGTAGAATCAGTGCTGAATGGATGGGTCTCCTCATGTGTTGATCATGTTGAAATTAGCGAAAAGTCATTGTTGGAGGGAAACTATGCTTAAATCCAATGGAGGCTAGATAACAGTATTTCTCCTGCCACCTCGTAAATATATCCAAACTCTCAAAAGCTGAAGCCACTGATTCTGAAAGTAGGGGTGGAGCTGGAAGGGAGCCCCTAGCAGTTGTTTTCAGTCTCCCATGCTGATGTAGGTTCATAACACATATGGGCATTGCATTCGGCACGATATTTTTCAAACAATGAGTAGAAATTTATTACTATTTAGTATACAGTGAAATGTGTTTAGGTTTGAAACACTACTGTTAATTTAACACAGTGGAATGCTCTGACATAGAAAGAAACGGAATGAAATGGCTTGAAATAAGGATAAACAATATCTAAGTACATCCCAGTTAGGAAGGTTAAATACTGTTTCTTAAGTCTTTGTTTCAAATCTGTGTGTGCGCGCGTGTGTGGGCACATGCCTGCTTAAACTCAGAGATTTTTGGACCAGATTGTACTGGTTTACAATATTCTTACAAAGAGCCGTGACTAATATATTTGAAAAATAAGAATACAGATGGATGCTTTCATCCATGACTTATAAGATGGAAGAGATAAAAAGATTAAAGCAATCCAAATTCAAGAGCCTGCCAGTAGTGTTTGCTTCAGGATCTCAGAATCAATTACTAAACAATTTCTGCCATTCTTCCCCGAGTCTTAGCCATCTCGTATTCTAAGCACCGTAATTGCTTAAAATGAAGTATCATGGTAGGTACCTCACTGGTCTTTGTTCTTCTATTCTTGCATCTTTCAATTCATTCTCCAATTAGCTTTAAAAATATAAGTATGATGTATAGCACAGGGAGATCAGCTCGGTGCTTTGTGACCGCCTGGAGGGGTGGGATAGGGAGGGTGGGAGGGAGGGAGACGCAAGAGGGAAGAGATATGGGAACATATGTATATGTATAGCTGATTCACTTTGTTATAAAGCAGAAACTAACACACCATTGTAAAGCAATTATACTCCAATAAAGATGTTAAAAAATATATATATAAGTATGATGAAATCTGTCTCTCTCTCTCTTTCACACACACCCACACACTAACACCTTGATGAGTTACTCACCACCTTTAGAATAAAGTTCAAAATACATAAACTAACATAAAAACCCCTGGCTTCTGCCTCCTGTTTGGGTTCGTTTATCTCTGCAGATTCCCTGCTCTTTCAACTTTATCGGTACAGTACATCTTACAAGTCATCAAATATTCCATGATTTCCCTTGACTCCAAACTTTTGTGTTCCATTTAATTCTGTCACTCTCTGTCCTTCAACTTGTGTATTTGGGTCTTTAATTTCATGGTACTTCCTCGAGGCAGGGGTTGGGTCTCTGCCATTTTATTTTCTGCCTTTGGTTTGCTGTCTTTCTCATTCCTTTCTTGCCTTTCTGTGGGCCACTCATTTTTCGTTTTTAGAATTACATCTTGACTTAGCTGTAGCATTTTTAACGTATCAACTGGTATATTTTTCTTAGTGTGTGTTCTGGTTATTGTACTACACATACCCAGGTCCGCTGATGCATTAATGTTTTTCCACTTTGTGAAAAACTTACTCTCATTTAGGATCTCTTGTTCTCCCAACCTTAAAATATAACCATGTTAAGTATTTTCTCTAGATATATTGAACACCAAGTCCAATGGTGGTGTAGTTTTTGTTTCAACCAACAAATATGGTTTAAGAAGCTCGCAAGAATGATGGTTACGTATATTTTTGTGTGTTTTTACTCATTCTGATGTTTTTTCCTTTCTTTATTTTCAACCTTCTTCCTTGGAAATGATATACAGGGTAGAGAAGCAGTTTTAAGAATTTCTTTAATTTCCTGACAGCACGGCTGTGTGTAGGATATGTGACCAAGACAGAAAGGCTTTTCATCATGTCGGTGGCAGTGACAACCTGCCGCTGTGCCTTCAAGCTGGCCACTGTCTGAGGCAGCATTGGAAATATTCCGACACCAGGGAAACACCCGAGCTTAACTGGAAAGTCCACGTCAGGGGACTTCCTCACCCTTCTATGATACACGTTTCATCCCTGCTTTTGTGCATTATGTACCATCGGCAAAAGATGTTTTTTCTTCTATTTACAAATAATTATTTCCTGCCCATTGTTCCAAACCTCCCGGGTTTGAAGGAAGGTAGTTTCCTTCATATGGAATCTGGAGTCAAGGAACTTGGATGCTAACACATCTCAGTTTCTGTCTTTGATTTGAAAGGCAGACTACTTTAATGTGTCGGCTGGTCGGAACCGACATTTATTGCCGAGTGGTTAGAACTTGAATTTGAGAGTCAGACCACCTGGATTTGAAGACCCGCTTTCCCTAGGTGCTCACGGTGTTTCTGTGGAGATCAGATGAGTTAGTACACACAAGGTGTTTAGAAGGCTGCCGGCCCTGAGCAGCACTCAATGCATTCACCTTTTACTGTTGTGATCTGCTACCTCCCCAAGGAAGCCTCCAATCACCCCCCAGTGCGCTGGAAACACTTTCGTGGAAGCTTGTCTGGCAGGCTACATGGGCTTCTCCTCTTTCAGCAAGTCGTGGACGTGTACATCTCTCCAGGAGGGATTTTACTTCTTGGGGTCAGGGAGGGTGTTTTTTGGTTTTTGTATTCTCTGTGTCTGGCAGAGATGAAGCCTTTTACCTTGTTGGATTTTCTAGTCTGGAAAAAGAAAAGGAAAGTCCTCAGATGCCCACGAGATGGAGCTGTGAGTCCACAATCGTGATGAACAGGAATTGCAGGAAAAGAAGACTCCAAACGAACCTGTACCAAGCCCATCTCTTGGGGGCTGGGGCAACTGATCCTTGGAATTTATGCAGCACATATATAAGCCAGTTCTCATACAACATGTGTTTTATCAAGCGTTCTTTTCAGATGTTAGGGAAGAATTCAAAAAGAGCCGGGTGAGAAACTCTTCTTTATTGAACAACGGTTCTATGACATTTGTGCATTGATGTAATTTCATTTCGTGGTCACTGAATGAATAAATCCTTACAATCACTTTGCAGAGCCTGCACTAGTATCCCTGTTTTCTAATGAGCACATTGAGCATTCCAGAAGTCGAGTTCCTGGCCCAGGCTCGCCTACAGCACTCCTTAGGCTGCCAAGTCAAGATATGAACCCCGCTCCTTTCAAATTTCCAGCCTGTGTTCTTTTCAGCTCCAGTGCCCTACAGTTTCAGAGAATGATGGCATGAACTTGGATGGGTACCATTCATGGGTGTAGTTATCCTCTCTGTAGAAATGGATCTTGTTCCTATGGGGACTAGGGGATGGATTGGCCACCCATGACCTTGTGTAAAGCTTCTGCAAATGGTCGTCACATACAACTTTTATTACCTAGATTGCTGTGTTGAAATTACTAGTTTATGCTCTAAATGAGCTCCTGTGCTATGTATAGTAGTGGGTCTGTCTCTTTAATGGATTTTCCGGTTTTTACTGCAGGCTGCTAAAATGCAGACAGTAAAGGGTCAAGGGTTCCCGGTCTCTTTTTCTCCTTAATTCACTACATTTCAATTTGTTGACTTCTGAGATAAGTTAGTCTGGTGAGAAAGCCTCTCTCCATGTGGATGTGACCATGCTTTGATTTTTCTTAAAAAAATAGAACCAAATATCAGGACATCAGTTGACAGAGATCAGTCCAAGGGCTTTATGCCCCTCTTATTACAGGTCAACTGCTCAAATAGCTTTTATTCTTTGAAAAACATTTCTTTCTACCTACTGGCAATAAACCAGGCGGTAGGGATAGAAAGGTGAGTGAGTTCCCGCCCCACGCTGCTTAATCAGAAAGCCCCACCCTGCATTCCCTTCTGCCTGGAGAAGTGCATCTGGAAACAGTGAAATGGATCTCAGCCCAGGCTTGGTGATCAGAGGCAGTGGACGGCTGAGGGCTTGTCCAGCTGCTTCCCTGAAGAATCAGTCTGTTCCCGTTTCACCTGTGCATCCGTTTATGATCATATTTACCAGGTTAAGTGCTCAGTAAATATTTAATGAGTTGAGTAGTTTGATAATCATAATTGAAATGACATAGCTCAGAGATGCGCGCTGATTTCTTAAATATGGCATTCGTGTGGCAAAAGAAAACGGATAGCCGACCAATAACGTTTAATTGCTAGAAGAAAATGTAGGAGGTGGTGGATGAGAATAGTGTTGATGCGGATATCTTTGAACAATCTGAGGCTATGGTAAGAGCGTGTGTCCCAGCATCAAACAGATTTGGGGTTCATTTGCGACTCTCAGTGTTTTATGTGACGTTGAGTAAGTCCTGTCATCTCTAATGTGCAAAATAAGGAAATATAATGCCCACCTACAAATGTCGCTTTTAAGCATTGGGATGTGAGTATGGAACGATGTAGTAGAATGGGTTAGGAGTAGAAACAGACTATAGTGAATATCCCCCAGGAGCGAGCTGACGTAGGGTAAAGAAGGAAGGGATGCTCTCTTGGGGGACAGATGATAGGTGTCACCTTGAACATACTGGAAAAGACACGACCAGAGCATATCCACATGGAGATGTCCAGATCTCAAACTGTATTCAAGCCTTGATGGAATAAAGTTAACGATGACAGTAAACTCAGAACCTGACTCACCCAGAGCTCAATGTTTGAACCACAGCCTCCTCTGATTCACATCCCTTCACTTGCACTGGATGAGTGAAGCTATTCAGGTGCTGAACTCACAGGGGATAAAATTCGCCATTCTCGTACTGCCCCCAAGTCCCTGGAAGTATGCCCCCGAGTTCACCACACAGACACTGTGTTTTTAATTCTGAAATCACACTTGGAGACAGGCTGTCCTTCAATTTAATTAGATTCCATCAATATTTACCAAAGGTCAGCCAGGTTAATGCAGTTAATATAGTAGATTCCACAAAGAAGAATACTGAACATGAAAGGTTGAGCTTCCTGGCTTTTAATAGTTTACAATATAAGTGGAGCCAGAAAATAGAGACAACAGAGAAAACAATACCTTTTAGTAGAATGCATCGTCTATCTATGAACCATATTTAAAAGAACACTATGCTTTCTTTTATGGATTTAAAAGGTCCTAGGAAATTTCTATAAAGTAGATCAGATTTTACTAGGGGTTTCCGTGATACGATGACAGACATGCAACGTTCGGGGAGAGGTTCTCGCTGGACTGAGTTAAAAACCTTCAGGAAGATGGAAATTGGGGGGTGCTGATTTGTCATCCTGGAGGTAGCGGTCTCTCCTCTAGCAGTTCATCCCTGCGCCTCCTCCAGGGAGCGTCCCAGGCTCTGATGGATTTCACCATAGGCAGTGCTCCTCTGTAGGCTGAAGAAGTTTGAGACGTAGTCACTGAGACTCAGGCATGAGCAGGTTATTAATCGCATGAACTCACGGCCCAAAAGAGGAGAACACGTGCCACTCAGGGCACACCACGTGCCACGAAGATTACATCTGAGGACAGAACAAACATCCTGGGGCTGTAGGAGACAGGCTTTGTAGTATCAGGGGGCGAGGTGTCCCCTTCTTCCCATGGGAGGATGTGATTGGCTTGTTTGAATAATTCCAATGGCTGGCAGGAAACCGAAACCTACTCCTCAGGTGTAAGCAGGAGCTGTGCCTGGTGCTTTTGATACAGAGAGCTGTTTGGCTATGAGACTTTACCCACGGGAGCACCGTGGGGAGTGGAATCTGCAGTTAGGTCACGGAAGCTCTCCCGGTTTCACCAGATGTCAAGACATTACATAATATTGAGACTTGATTTTACATCGTACACAACAGCAGTGGAGATTTTGGATATCCTTGTCCTCTCTGCTGTTGACATTTTTCTCCTATTGACAGATGGCAGCTACTTTTTCAAAACATGCAAAGCCAGGAACGTCCACTTTAGTAGCTTTTATTAAAGGCTTTTAAGGATCAGCCACCTTATCCTTTACAAAATCCACAAGCCTAGACCTATGGTCTCCTGTCTGGTTCTATGTAAGTACTTGCTGATTGAACTGCATGTGGACTGGTGATCCCATCTACTTCCTTTAGAAAGCTCTCAGTCCTACAAAACAGTGGCATTGATATTGACATCATTAACAATCGCTATTGTCTCTAATCCTATCAGGAAAGGGGAATAGCATATCAATTTATCAGGTGATGAAATGGAATCCCAAAGAGGTTAATTAACTTGCCCAAGACCATATTGCTGGTGAGAGTTGGATCCAGGACATTTCACATTATACTTGTAATTGCTAATAGAGACCGAAGTGTATTAATTGCTTCCAACCTGTCTCCTTCACTTGTAGCGTGTTTCCTGGTGGCAGAGACCATTTCATAATCCTCTCTGCATCTACTGCAGTAGCTTCACGGTCAGGGCAAAAATAAATGTCTGATGGAAAGACGTTGTATTTTGTTGTAGTAAGAATGGAAAGGGGAGGTTTTTAAGGAGGAGTGAAGGAAGGCTGACTTTCTTAATTATAGGATGGTGAGTGGGTCCCTCTGGGCAGGTTAGTTGTCTTATCTATCCCATCCTTCTTAGATATAAGGAGTGGTGCTGTTGAGTGATTCAGCGTCCCTCTAACCCATCAGTCTTAACCAATTGTGGGCTGACTCAGGAGTCAGATCCAAAGAGGAATCAAGTCAGTTAGGTCTGTGTTGGAGTCTGAAATGAAATCTCCTATGACCTCCAGCCAACCTAGACTTTGGAACACATTTGTGGAGAGACTTGGGTCCATCTTCAGAAACTTAGCCACTGCAGGGCAGACTGCTACCTGCTTCACAGCTTGGCCACCAGAAGAATACAGAGCAATAGAACTGGAATTCAAGGCTGTGCTTTCTTTCCAATTCAGGGGACTGTGGAGCAGGAACCACCCCTAGTACCTGATGCAAATTGTCCCACTACATCATCACAACGGCTCTCTGAGGAAAGGACTGTCCTTCTCTTCAGTTTAGAGTTCGCTGGCCAGTCATACATGAATTTCGTAGATAAACTAGGGGAGGACTGGAGCCCTTGCCTTACTGCAGTACCTTTAATAAAGAGCCTGATGAGAACTAAATAGATATTCACTGGGCATCGGCTGATGTGAGATGAAGAAAGCAGCATTTAGCTGATAAAGCCCCTCTTCAGACTACAGAATCTGATATCAAGGCTGAGGATCCTCTCCCACCTTCCCTTACATCTGCTTCCCAAGGCCAAGAGCACGTGGAGATGCCAAATGCTGGGTTGTTAAGGGATCATCCACTAGAAGACATTTGTCATACATGTCTCTCATCTGACAATTTAATTGGGGCAAATTTTGAAAATTTCCAAAAGATTATTGAAGAGGCTTTTTTTTTTTTTTTAATTAATTAATTTATTTATTTTTGGCTGTGTTGGGTGTTCGTTTCTGCGCGAGGGCTTTCTCTAGTTGCGGAGAGCGGGGGCCACTCTTCATCGCGGTGCACAGGCCTCTCACTATTGCGGCCTCTCTAGTTGCGGAGCACTGCTTTTTTTTTTTTTTTAATTAATTAATTTATTTATTTTTGGCTGTGTTGGGTGTTCGTTTCTGTCCGAGGGCTTTCTCTAGTTGCGGAGAGCGGGGGCCACTCTTCATCGCGGTGCACAGGCCTCTCACTATTGCGGCCTCTCTAGTTGCGGAGCACAGGCTCCAGACGCGCAGGCTCAGCAGTTGTGGCTCACGGGCCCAGTTGCTCCGCGGCATGTGGGATCCTCCCAGACCAGGGCTCGAACCGGTGTCCCCCTGCATTGGCAGGCAGATTCTCAACCACTGCGCCACCAGGGAAGCCCATATTAAAGAGGTTTTAAATGTCTCATAGAAGAGCCTATAATAGCTCTCCCAAACGGCAGGGAAATGAGCAAGCAAGGTGGTCCTTCCACAGGTGACATATTCGGAACTTCTTCCTCCCCACACTCACCCTTTTCTTTTTAACGTAAATGACAGATTTCAGCTTCAAAATGAGACTTTAAAACACAGCCTTCTCTAGAGACGGTAAGCCCCTAATTCTCTGGCTGGCAGAAACTTTCCATCCTAGTTCTTAATCGCTTCCACAGTTTCATGTTTGAGGCTCACAGTTTATTCCGTTGTTGAAAGTCACATTAATGCCCACAGTAACAGTCTTTGCTTTGCTGTGTCAAGGAAGAAACGTGACAAATGGAATTTCCCTTTTAGACCAGAGAGCAGAGGAAAGACCTATGAGCTGGAGTTAGGAAATATCTTTCTGCGTCTGGCACTTCCCTGAGAAGAAGACGAATTAATTCCCCCTTTACCCATCCCCCAGGGGAAAAAAAAGCAAGACAGTTGTTTTAGGCTCTCTTCCAGTTAAGAAAGTTACCTCTCCTGGAGGATAAATCATTCTCCGATTCTTTTGATTAGGATGAGATGGAAAATTCGGAACTTGCAGGGACAGAAACTGATCAAAGAGCTTCATTCTCTGGAAAATGTAATGTCAGAGAGGATACCGACCTACTCCCCTTTCTCACCTTGCCAACACGCAGCCTGGGTGGCAGGCAGCTCCATGCCAAAGCTCGGACTCTTCGTCATACATACATCCCTGAGTTCCAGACACGGTCTGCTTCCTCAGAAACTGGGGGTGAAGGAGAGAGAGTGGTACCCAAGTTTCATGTCAAAATTTCACAAGTTCCAGCAGGTGCACCTTTCAGCAAGCAGACGGTGATTCTGACTCCTTGAATTCTTTCATAGGACGGAAGTCATAACCTGTGCTGATTTCCACTTGAGCTCTCCTGTGTCATGCTTGTGATCTTTTTCTAATCTATCCATGGGACACACACGTCCACAAATGCAAACAGGTGGAATTTCATCATTAAAAAAATAAATGGTGCATAGTTATTAGGAGGAGGGGATAAAAGCTTTAGCAGGACATTTAGAGATGGTGTGCATTCTATCTTTACACAAGGGACATAGGGGCTGTGCCCACATGACTGAGGCATGCTGAGTCCAGGATTAAGTCCCATCTATTCTTATGAAAAGCGGAAAATGTCATTCTTTGATTAAACCAGGTTGCACTGGGGGACTTTCCAAGGCTGCTCAAAATAGTAAGGGATTGTTTTTAAAATGGATATTGCTGTATAATGGCTTGTTTACCTCTCTTGTTGAATTGTTTACCTCTCTTCGGAGAGATGGACGAATTGTCTACACATTTCAGTAGATTCTTATTTCTAAAACAATGACTGGCCTCATCTGTTCCCCAGCTGGCTGGGGGCCAGCACAAGGACCAAGGGAAATTCAATTCCTCCAATGAATCAGCAGTCTCTCCCTGTTGTTATCATCATTTATCAGTTTCTATCTTGAAATATACTTGGAACCTCCGAGGACACCTATACATTAAAAAGCTATTTTTAAAAAGTCCTCAGTTCTTGTTTCCATTTTAAGCTCGAAATTGGGATGTTTTGTCCAGCCAGGAGGTAGGCAGGGTCAGAAAGCAAAACTGGTAGTGTTGGTGGCGATTACGAAGAAATCCAATGTGTTGATGGAGGATGGAAAACTGTCTGTCAAATGCAGCTCATGGTCATTTTGACCACTACGTTCTTAATTCTCATGTTTCCAGCACAGAACTTTAAGCTCTGTGAGTTGGTAGGCTCTAGAGGACAGCTGGAAAGAGAAAAGCTAGGTGAGTACCAGGCCCCTTGACCCTAGGCACAGTCTCTGTCCAGTATAGACCAGAGACACAATAGAGAAACATTGGTTCCTTGAGAGTTTACCCTCAAGATCCTCAGTTGCAAGGACTGAATTCTTTCCGGGCAATCTACATTCTAGGTAGTAAAGCTGGGACTGCAGAAGGAAGTGTAACTCAGTGTATTGAAAAGTTACCATGGCCACGGGCCACCTCGGAATTTTCCACTTTCCATTACTGTGGAGTCGCTGAGTTGTTGAATGCGCAGCCTCACTCTTTTTCTCCAGGAAGATGCACCTGGATTCTGAAGTGCTCAATGCTAGTTTGTCAAGCGGACATCATGCTCTCCATTTTATTGATGAAGAAACAGAGGCCCAGAAGTTAGAGCGTCTTGGTCATAATTATGCAGCTGGTTATGGAGAGAGCCAGGCTGGGAGTCTTTTGATGCCTGCGTACAAAGCCTGTTGCTCTTTACACTACATCACACACCATTCTGGTCCTTTTATTTTTTAACCTTTAATTAAAAAAATTTTTTTGGTTAATTTTTATTGGAGTATAATGTTGTGTTAGTTTCTGCTGTATAGCAAAATGAGTTGGCTATACGATGGAGAACAGTATGGAGGTTCCTCAAAAAACTAAAAATAGAACTACCATATGACCCAGCAATTCCACTCCTGGGCATATACCCAGAGAAAAGCATAATTCAAAGAGAGTCATACACCCCAATGTTCATTGTAGCACTGTTTACAATAGCCAGGACATGGAAGCAACCATTCAGGTCCTTTTAAATTTTTTCTGATCCACTTTTTTCTTTTAACGTGGATTAAACAGTTGGACAAGCTGCATGGACATGAGTGGGGACGATGAATACGTGACTATGTAGACGTCCACAGGCAGGTGGAAGAAGCAAGGGTCTCAGCAGTGTGGACTCGAGTTATTACCCTACTCAGTGTAGGGATGCTTGCACTCCGATAGTGAGGGAGATTCTTTCAGACTTACATAGATGGCACTCCGGGCCTTTCTTCACAGGGACACAATGGCTTTGAACTCTCAATAGTGTGGCTTTTCTTAACGTGACATGACACTGCGCCTGTTACAAGAGGAAAATAAGAGCAATAATGTACAAATGACTATGTTTTTAGAGTAGAAGCTAATTGCTTTGCTAGCCCCTCTCTGGAACGATGCATAAGAAACTAGCCGATCGACTGTTTCAAAAAGACGACACTTACATACCAGGTGGGAGAGATTTACTTTTCACTGTATCTTCCTTATTACTATTGGATTCAGTTTCCTGGTATATGTACCATTATCTATTATAAATGAATAATATATGCGAATACTAAATTCATATAAGTTGTTTGGAGAGAAATCGGCAAACATACATGAAAGTGGCTACAAAGTTCTTGACGTGTAGTAAGTGCTCAAAGTTGGTTAGTAACCACTCTCTAAGGTGGCCCTGGGAATTCCATGTGTCAAGTCTGCCTACACACTTGGAGATCTAGACTTTATCGAGGAGCCTCACTTGCTGGGTTTTTGCTCATGTAGCGTTTTGAAGACGACTCTGACCATGTTGATGCAATTCTCTGGTTGCCACCCACACGTTGCTATATCCCCCTGCACTCTAGTGGGCTGGGGTAGACTCCCCGGGTGTATGTTACCTATTGCCATAGTAATGCTGTGTAACAGAGAACTTCAGATCCTCAGGGCATCCAGCGGCAGGCATTTTTTGCTCAAGTGTCTGGTGTCAGCTGGTCTTGCCTAGGTGACTCTGTTGATTTTGACAGTGATTACTTACCTGGGCAGGGTTGGCTGGCTATCCTCTGATCTCAGCTGCCCTTCTCTGAGGCAGCTGGCCTGACTTGATCTGCCCCTTTTCTCACTCATCCTCCATCAGACTACACCAGCATATCCTCACGGCAATGACAATGACCCCAAATGGCCACACCCAGTTGGCAAGCACCCTTCCGGACTTTGCTCGTATCACATCTACGAAAATCCCTTTGACCAAAGCTAATCACGTGGTCAAGCCCAGGGGTCAGGAAATACGCTCTGCAAAGGTTTGCCCGGCTCTGATATCTGAAAGGATTGACCAGACTCCGCAGGGAATACTCATGTGAGACTTTTATTTAAAGGCAAATGATATGGTGCAGTGAGATAAAGAGAATGCAGGGAAGCTTCGGGAATCAGAGTCATCCCCTGCACATTCCATGGGCCTGGGGAAGGGCCCCTGTTCTGCAAACCCCCAGTTATGCCAGTGCCGCTGGTACAAGGAGCTCTGAGCTGCAGGTTAATTGATGGATTGCTGGAATGGGAATGTCAGTTCCAAAGATACCTGAGACACGTGATGAGGACCCAAATCAGGGCAGTGTGAGAAAATTGTAAAAATCGCTAGTGCCTGATCGCTGGAAGGATGACAGTGTTTCCTCACTACTTGGGATCACAGCCTTCTTTAAAAAATTATGAAAGCTTTTTGAACTTCTTTCCTCAGCAAAAATGTGTATCTTTACACAAACACATAATGTTGAATACAATTTTTTAAAATTTCTGATGTCTTGATGCCTGTCTAGAGATTCCCTGTGGGGTCCATGCCTCTCGAATTAAGAACTGCTGATGGGGGCTGTAGTTCAGAAAACTGGGAGACGGAGGCGTCACTGACTGGCATAGGAAGTCAATTTCAGGCAGTTTTCTTTAGATTATAATCAAGACACATGCCTTTCCCCCCTTCTTCTTCAGATGCTGCAGACCCTACTGGAAAATACTGGAAAAATCATTTATAATATCGGAGGGTTCAAACCATAGGGTTATTTCCGTTTTGCTCACCAAGCATGAGAGCATGAGAGTCTCTTTTATTCCTAAACAAATTTGCCTTTGCTGTTCTTTTCCTCTGTATCTCTTACAGGAGAAAGAATGGGCTTTGGTTTCACTTTCCATTTGATTTGTAAGGGAAGAAAAATCCTTTTTCACCTCACAGTGTGAGCTCCAAATTGGTTATGAATATCAGCCGGACCCTAGAGCCTCTGTGCTGACGTACGCAAGTCCCATTGTACCAGGCTTACACCTCTCCTGCAGCATCTCACTAAAACCACTCAATTTTCCCTCTGTTCATCCCATGCACTGTCACAGGGTGCATTCCACCCTTGAAATCTGCAAGGGTCCACAGAAATAAGAACAAAAACTTTGTCGTCTGGCTAAGGCACAGAGGGTTTCTGTTGTTACTTGTCATGGCCAATACGACAGAACCTGTTCTCAGTAAAGAAACTTGGCCAGCAAACCTAGTGTTAAGCCTCAGGAAATTAAACTGCTTATAAAATGGACTTGCTTTGTAATGTCTGAGGATGAAGCCACTGGTTTTATTTGCCTTATAATAGCTCATTGTCCTTGATGACAATACTTTACCCTAACACCGCCTTTCAACTAGCCTGATGTAGCTATTGGCTTCTTATCTACTAAGGCAGTCAGCACCCCAGTAATGGTCCTGATAATTGTCCAGAGGTCCCTGTTCCTACTTCTCTTCTAAGTGCTTTTTTTGGGTCCGGATCTTTGGCTTTTTGCCCCATTCATAACCCTGCTCCTGCCCTTAGGTTTCACTGTTCACATGCCTTATATCTCCCCTGCTTGAACCTTGGTTTCCTCCTTGAGTTGTTGGGTAAATGGATTCAGACCCATCTCAGATGAACATAATATATGGGAAGAGAACCCCAGGTCATGCTGAATTTTGTTCTCCTTCCAAAGAGAATGGGCATTTGATCCCAACAGATGTGGATTGAATCTCAGTTTAGCTATCGGTTTACCATTTGTATTTAGACAAGTCATGTACCTCTCTAAACTCAGTTTTCTTGTCTGTAAATGTCACTTACCCTCTGACCTTGATCAAATTATGCAACTTCTGTCAGCATCAGTCTCTTCATGTGTAAAATGGGGATCCCAACAGTGCCAATTGTGCCCATCTTGTAGAATTGATGTGACGATTAGATAAATTCACACATGCAAAGCACTTAGCATTCTTCCCAGAACAATAAATGCTCAAGTTAGCTACAATTATTATTAAGCACACGCTTGAGGCTCTCTCACTTATTCCTCAAAGCCAACTGAAGGTCAGGTGACAATTAGCATTTAAACGATACTTTAAGAAATGGCTCAGGAATTTGGAAAAAGGGGGAAGTGAATATAGACAATTCCAAAGACCTAGAAAATTTAGCCAAGTGAGGGCAATTTCATCTGTGATCAAGTTGCCGATTGGGTGCTTTGTGAGGGTCTGGGACAAGGGTTCTGGGAATTTCCCTCCCTGCTATCCTCTTTGAAGTGTCACTGAAGTATGTTCTTATGATTTGTCTCCTGACCTCCTGACTTCAAGTTGCTCCACTTAAACCGTCCCTTTTGAAAGAAGGTGGGGACATTGTTTCAGAGCACTTGCTTTGGTGGCACTTGGATTCCAGAGAGCAAAGGCAGGAATTGGTAGCCAGAGTGTTGGAAGGAGCTTGCAGGAGAGTACCCATCAGCTGCAAAGGAGATCCTTACCCTCAGAGCAAGAGAAACACAGTGGTGGCAGCAGCAGCCCTGAAGGGAGCCTTAGAAGAGATTGCGGCTCTTGGCCGGGCTCTGCTGCTTTTTGTCTATGTGACCTTGGGGTGAAAAAATACCACTTCACGGCTTCAAACTTCAGTTTTACTGCAGTAAGCCACATTGTTTCTAGGCTCCCTTGGCTTTCACAGTTCCTCCTGAGACACGTGCTACAGTGAGAAGACCATCAGCTTTAGAACCTGGGTTCATGGATCTGAGCTCACATCTCATCAACACCATTATTAACTTTGAGATTTTCAGTGAGTTGAGCTCCTCGATAGCAACACACGTGTCTCCTTATCCGTAAAATGGGGATAATTGGGATTTCACAGTTATTCTGATGATTAAATGAGTTAAAATGGGGAGATCACATAACTCTGTGATCCACAGGAAGCGCTAGATGAGTTGCCTTCCTGCGTGTTGCTTATAGCTAGAGGTGATGGGTTAAGCAGCATTATGAACATTTAATTACACGTCTTCTTATTTATGCATGGCCTAACCACAGGTATACATAGAAAAGGAAGTTATTAACAAGCTATATATTAATATAAGTACCAGCAAGTCCGGTTCCTCTAGTCCCAAGTATTTCCACCAACTCCCTATACAAACGATTGAAATTCCACCATTAGGGACAGGGTTCTCAGCTCTGCAAGAATCCTCTTAAATGCAAATATTCTAGAGTGGGAAACATATAAAGCTGGTCTGCCATTCACCACCTTTGGAGATGATTTTGTAAAGAAAGCAGAAATGGCAGACGTAGGTCCCGTTCCCAGGAGCTGATCTGGGTGTTGAGTGGAAACAGCCCTTGACAGAAGAACCTGAGTTAGGTTCCTGACCCGGGAGCTGGTGAGGTGGGCGCCTGGGTGTTCTGTAAACCCTAGAGTTGGGTTATAAGACACCAAAAGACCTCTTCAATTTGGATTTTCTATGTCATGGTGGACGCTGGATCTCTGGAAACTGTAGGTCAACAATAAGAGAAAAAAGAGAAGGAATTCGTAGAAGGGGAGGGATTCAATCAAGGTATAAGGAAGAGCATGGCCACAGATTGGATCAGGAAAGAGGTCAGAGACAGTTAAGACATGCAAATTTACTCTATTACATAAGAGAGAAATTCAAAGTGTCCTCATGGAATAAAGCAAAGAGCTGTATCACAGAAGAGAAGAGCAGAGAGTGAAAGCACAGGTACTCTGAGGACACTGTTTGTTTTCTCTCTTTGAAATACCCTGACTCGCGGGAAATGAACTCCAGGCCCGTCCATCTGCCTGACACAGGTTGAGAAGGTCATCGGGGACACTACTTGTGCATGACTGTGGATCCTCTGAGATCCTTGGGAGTTTATCTACGCACAGGGCAGGCTGACACTGAGATGCCTAACAGCATTGGTCCGCCGGCCCCAGCACTTCAGTTACCTAGGATTTCACCTGCATTTCTGCATCGGTATTTCTCAACAGCAATGGGATCCCCCAGCAAGAATCACAAAACATACCCTCAGGAACATCAGTCTTCATGCAGAGTGAAAAGGGAACAGAAGGAGGGGGGGAGAAGTGTCCCATCCCCTGACCATACAAATGACCCCCTTTCCCCTGACTTTGGTCTTAGGTCCTTCATTCTTCCTGCGCAGCAAGAAGGCTCTGTTTGAATTTGGTTCAGACTTGACACCGTGGCTGTCCAAGCACTGGTGTATTTGCAGAAGGGAGAGAAAGACACAAATTCCAAATATATGTGCTATGGCTGGGCCCATTCCATGTAAAAGATAAGGGAAACATCTAAGACATTTCCGTAAGCAAATTAATTATATCCAGAATGATCTTGGATTACCTAGACCTCTAATTGCTATAGCTAATAATGACAGCTGAACCAAAGGAACAATAGTAAAGACAAGAAGATGGACATTACACACTTCAGCTCCCTCCTGAGAATTGGGAATATCCGTCTCCAAATCCTTTCCCCTCTGTCGCCATGAACACTTGTAAAATAACCTTAATCCTGTGGTTCCTCAGGTAACCCATTTAGAAAATGGAAATGATACCTGACTCAGAAGGATAAATTCGACAATCAATAAATTAAATATAATCAATCAATAGTAGCATTTGCTTGGGTTTCTCTTTGCTCCTTCTCTTTCTGGAAAATAATCATAGAGATGATTGTAAAGATATTTGTTGCTTACTTTACTAGTTAAAGTTACTAATTACCAGGGTTTACTAATTACTCATTCAAAAAAGCTGGAAAATACTTCGTTCAAAGCTTACCCGAGTCGAGGCTCCTGGAGCCATTTATCTCGGGGGTGGCGTGAGAATAAGGGAAATGACACAGCCTTGGGGCCAGTTACTGAGTTAGACAGACAGCAGGCTCCGGAATCAGAGCTGAGATATCCTGAGTATGATCCCTGGAAAGCCACTCCACATCTCCACCATCAAGCCTCAGACTGAGCAGGCTGCCTCACACAAATGATAGAAACCATGACAATACCAGATTACAGGGGATGAGAAACACAGAAAGATGAGTGGAGGAAAAGAAGGAGACAAGGAAACAAAACCAAAAAACAAACAAACCAACAAACAAAAACAAACCACAAAAAAACTTCCATTCACGGCAAGTTTCCAAAACAAGGTTCCAAAACACAAGAAAATCCAGGATTAAATCAGGCTGACATAATCAACCATCAGATTACAACTGTATTCTAGTCTGACAAAGTGTGTTTAAGATGTTATTCGAGAGATAAATAAGGCATGGTTTCATTAAAAAGAAGAAAGGAAACAAAATCGGGCAAAAAATGAAATATGAGAGCATAGATATAAAGCACATAATTCCAAAAATAAAAAAGGAAGATAAAATAGGCAATAAACAGATAAACTGTAGACTTCCAAGACAAAGTTGAAAAGTAATGAATTGATAGATGGTGCTGATAAAATCATTTAGGACCCAGCAGAGAGAGATAAGATAGAAATTTGAAATAATAGTTAAATGCATGGAAAAATAGTTTTAGAGGCTGAAATAAGCATAAAATATTTTTGGAGGAGAATGTTAGAGAAGCAATAGTTGACGAGATAATAACTGAAAAGTTTCCAGAATCTAACACAGAAGGGAAGTTTTTGTACATGAGCAGTAGTGCCCACAGAAACTGACGAATGATCTGCAAAACAAATCCAGTAATGCATTAGACACGCAGGTACACACAAGCATATACACATCAGGACCAAAGAACATGATACAGCAACGTGAGCATGGTTTAACGTTATAAACACGCACTAATATGATTCACCATATAAAATTGAAAGTTATATATTTATCTCAACAGATGTAGAGAAATAATGTGAGACAATTCAGTTCCCATCCATGACTTAGATAATAAATGTTTGTTTTTTTGCGGTACGCGGGCCTCTCACTGTTGTGGCCTCTCCCGTTGCGGAGCACAGGCTCCGGATGCGCAGGCTCAGCCGCCATGGCTCACGGGCCCAGCCGCTCCGCGGCATGTGGGATCTTCCCGGACCTGGGCACGAACCCGTGTCCCCTGCATCGGCAGGCGGAATCTCAACCACTGCGCCACCAGGGAAGCCCGATAATAAATGTTTGAATAATAAATTCTTAATAATGAATGATTAAATAATACATTATTTGAAAATAAATTTAAAAGAATTTTATTTGTAGTCAAAAAAAAAAAGAATACTCACACTCACCATATTTACTCAAGGCTGTCAAGGAGAAGACCAAGTTGATGACATAAAAACATGTATAAATGTTTAAGGAATTGAAAAGAAAAAGATAAATAAACTATCCTTACTTAATGATGATGCAATAATTCCTAGGAAAAACAAAATAATCTAGAAAGAATTAGAACTAATAACATAATTTGATAAGATTTCTGACTACACAATTTACATACCAAATATCTAATAGGCTAGTAAAAGCCAACTAGAAAATTCAGAGGAATGAAAATGAAAAGACAAGAAAAGAAAGAAAGAAAAGCTCCTATTTATGATAGCGATAGTAATTATAAGTTACAACGAAATAAACCTAAAAAAAGATACAAAAAGCATCTATGGAAAAACATTCAAAATTATTTGAAGGACATACATTTCCAAGAATAGGGAGGCAATTAAGTCGTCACAGTAACCGGAGGTGCTACTAATTGAATGCCAGGAATAGGATGCCAAAAATCTTAAAATTTGCAGGAAGGTTTCAAACAAAAACTAGCATCTCACTCAAATTGCAATTGCCTGATTCCATTGAGAAACACGGATCTAAAGAAGTGGAAAAATAATCCACATTGATGATTGAAGATAAAAAAGACTCAGTATCATAAAGGTGTGAATTTTCACCCAGTTAATCTATAAATTCTCTCAGTTGAAAGAAGGGGGAAAGTCATGGTGCCATGTTTTATCATGGAAGTGGATTTACTAAGATTTTTTTCTTATTTCATTACTATTTCCTTATTTCCTATTTCACAGTATTATAAGAAAAAAGGACTTGTTCTTCCATTTTACATTTAATGACACAAAACAATAGAAAAGGGGTACATCTTTGTTCAAGATTTCTAAGATGGTGTCAGGACCAGGAGTCAACCATGCAGAAGCCCAACATAATGTGAATGACTTGACACTATCAGCTGGATGTTAGTTTATGTAGTCAGACTCTGCTTTCTTACTACCTGTATGATCAGTTATTCTCATATTGAAGATTTTGATTGATTTAATTACAAAGACGCTATACAAATTAGCTGCTCAGACACTTATGTAGTAAGAAAATTGTGTATCTTATTCATTTAAGCATGTACGAAAATACTAACAAAAATGATACTGAAAAGTCTTAATTGATTTTATACAATTTAAGTAGGAGGAAGAAACAGGCTTTTTTTTAAAAAAAAATGGATCAATTACATCCTAATATCCTAAAGCAGTTTTTTATGCATATGGGTGCAAAGAACATTGACTCTTACAGTCTCTAGACCAAATAAATGTTTTCAAAGCTATTTAATATATGACAAGAAATCACTGGAAAAATATTTTTGTAATAAAAATGATTGCTTGCCAAACATGGTATTCTTTTTGGTACTTCCCATTGTTTTCGTATATTCTGGTCTCATTCCTTTGCTCTCCCCAGCTGGAAAAATGAAGAGGTTGGGTTTTACAGAAAAAATGAGGTGTAAAGAATAATGTGAGAGAAGGGAAATTTACTGAGGGTATAAGGTAAAGCACCATTCTCCACATATAGCATCTTATTTATTTTCTCAACTGCTGTAGGTAGGCATTATTATTCCATTCCAAGAGCACCCAGCTAATGAGAGGCTGAGGTACAATTCGAAACCAATATGGATGTTGAGAATTAAATCCACACGCATTCTTTCCCCCAGTCACCTAGTGGGACCCTTAAAAATTAAAAAAAAAATGGGGATAAAAGAGGGTGCCACACCCAGCAATTCAGCTCCTTTGTCTATGTCCAAATGAATAGAAACTAAGTACTCCAACAAATACCTGTACACAAATGTTTACAGCAGAATGATTAACAACAGGTAGAAATACCCCAAATGTTCGTCAATAAATGAATAGGTTAAAAACATCTTATATCCATACAATGGAATGTTATTCAACCATTAAAAAGATTGATGTATGGATACGGCAACAATCTGAATGAACCTTGAAAATATTATGCTAAGTGAAAGAAGCCAAACAAAAGTTTACAAGTGATTTGAGTATATTTATATGAAACACCCAGAATAGGTAAAGCCATAGAGACAGGGAGCAGATTAACAGCTGCCGAGGATGTGGGAGAGGAGAATGGTGAGTATCTAATGAGTAAGTGTTTCTGTGGGGGGAGGGATGATGAAAACGTTTTGGAACTTGAAAAAGGTTGAGGTTATACAATATTGTAAATTTACTAAATGTCACTGAATTGTGCACTTAAAATGGTTAATTGTATGTTATGTGAATTTCACCTAAATTATATTTATTCATATAATTTTATTGTATTCAGAGAGGGAGCTGTGATAGAGACCAAATAAGTGGTGACATGGGCCAGTCAAGGAAGACTTCTCTGAGGAGGTGGCAGTTAAGCTGAGGTGGGAATGATCAGAAGGGTCAAATTACTTGAAGGCCTGGGGAAATAGCATTGTGGGGAAAGAACTCTCTAAGCAGAGGAAGTGGCCAGGGCTCGGTAGTTAGGGAGGAATAGTGAAAAGCCCAGTGAGGCTGGAGCCAAGTCGGTGCAGGGGAAGGAAGGTGCATGAGGAGGTCTGAGAAGGGAATCATTGGGAGTGTGTTAAAATCTACCGGGGATTTGCTTTAATCGCGTATAGTTAAGCCATGCAGACATGGAAAAGGTGGTCATGAAAGAAGTTCATACTCAGGGATTCTCAGAAACAGGGGGCATAGCACACCATGCAGGCCACACGGGGAAGTGCTAAGGGAAGAGCATGGCCCAGAGCCTTTATGGGGATTTAGTGGAAAGCAATGGGCAAAACAGAGTAGGTACTCTTACGTTTAGTATTGTTTAGCTTGAATAATTTTGGTGGGCTCTGAGCTATAAGAGTGGTCCTAGTTGTCTGGTATCTGGCCCTCGGGTGATTTAAGGGAGGTGAAATATTGGATCAGTGTGGGATGGTTTGATAAGTAGGTGGTTAGGCGTGGCCTCTGAATTGGGTGTTTTTTATATCAACGGCATGCTTTCAGAGACATCCTTTGCTATGTCTAGAAATTTGCTAGCCCTATGAGGAGCAGTCTCTCCAGGATCATGGTGACAAATGTCAGTGCATCAAGAATACGGAAAACAAGAAACTATAGTCAATACAGGAGTCCTTCTGGTCTCGGTACCAAGTTTGGCTTTTATTCTAGTTGAAATAGAATTTTAAGCAGACGAGTATGAAAACATAATCTAATTTACTGAATTTCATCTACTCCATGGTTACATTGGTTTATAATCTTCCACAATTTTATGTGTTGTGAAGAAAGAGTAAAACTTTGTCAATTAAATTCTGTATGCCGTTGATTGTAAGACACCTCTCATGTGAGAGATGTTACAACGTGAAAAAAATGTGTTTCCTGGAATTTTGAATGCAATATTTTTAAAAAGTATATTCCGTACTTTTTGGAGAAAAGGGTGGGAGAATTTTGCAAAAATAAAATCAGGAAGTGGGGACTTCCCTGGTGGTGCAGTGGTTGAGAGTCCGCCTGCCGATGCAGGGGACACGGGTTCGTGCCCCGGTCTGGGAAGATCCCACATGCCGTGGAGCGGCGGTGCCCGTGAGCCATGGCCGCTGAGCCTGCGCGTCCGGAGCCTGTGCTCTGCAACGGGAGAGGCCACAACAGTGAAAGGACCGCGTACCACCAAAAAAAAAGTCAGGAAGTGTTAGCATATACCACTGTAGTGACCCAGGCAGACACACTAGTGTTCGTCTAGAATGTGGGTAGATTTTGACCCCTCTTGTGGAGAGGAGATGTCTTTGTCCATCTGCACTCATAATGGTCTTCAAACTGACTGGTAGACAGATGGGTTAATAGCACAGCTGTCAATTTTCCTATGAAATATTTCAGTTGAGCGGAGTAAACACAATAATAAAGGTGTCCTAGTAGACTCAGAGCAAAGCTATGATGAACTTGAAACAAGCTAGGGCAAGACTCACCTGCAAGAAAACCATAAATGTTCTTCTCAATAGTCCAACAGACAGATGGTTCCCGTTAGGCGCTTTCTCATTTCTCTATATCTCATATATTTGTCTTTCATTTTTAACTGGACCTAAATCAGGGCCCCTTTTTACCAGCCCCTACCCTACACACATTTCCCTAAAATATTTATAGATTTGTCTTTAAAATCAGTTATCCAGGTTTAAGATTACACGTAGTGACTGTTTCAACTGCTCCCTTGTACTTAAAATTAGCAACAACTCAGTCCTGACTATGGAAATTTTAGCCAATTTCATGGGCATGGAAATGAGCAAAGAACTAGGCAACTAGAACACAGGACAGAAGTCTATACTCCTTCTAAATTAATGCATCTGGTTTTTGCTACCTGTTACCTCCAAAAATATTGGGGTGATGTGTTATGAATAACACAATTAATATCTCAGGTTGTAATGAACTTAATTGTCAACGCACATTTCCAAAGACTAAAAGTTTCCCCACTGTGCTTATAAAGCTTATTTTTTAAAACAAGATCTTACCCCCAGAAAATGTGCTCAGGCTTCTTTATTGTGTCTAAGAACCTCTAACTCTTTTTTTTCTTTTTTCGGTACGCAGGCCTCTCACTGTTGTGGCCTCTCCCGTTGCAGAGCACAGGCTCTGGACGTGCAGGCTCAGCGGCCATGGCTCACGGGCCCAGCCGCTCTGCAGCATGTGGGATCTTCCCAGACCGGGGCACGAACCCGTATCCCCTGCAACGGCAGGCGGACTCTCAACCACTGCACCACCAGGGAAGCCCTCTAACTCATCTTTATTCTAGTTTAAGAATAAAATCAAGTGAAGTAATGTGAAACTGACTTGTAAAATCTAATGCATATCACATACAAAAGATGATTTTAGAAGGTGACTGTGTTCTTTAGAGGTGTGCGTCAGAAGAGAATTAGTGGTGATGGAGTACCACCTATTTGGAAAATGATTTATGTGTGCTATAACATTTAATTTTGACAACATAAAACAGTTATCACAATGCCAGTTTTACAACTGTGGAAACAGGCTCAGAGGAGCTAAGTGATCTTCCAAGTCGCATAGAGAGTAAGTAATAGCAGTGGGATTAAGACCTTGGTCTGAGCAAATCCCAGGTCGCTGAGTTCCTTCTAAGATACCTTACCATTCTCCTTATGGGATATATATTGTATATTCAGTTATGGATTGAATTGTGTCCACCCCCAAATTCATACGTGTAAGCTCTAACCTCCAATGTGATTGTATTTGGAGATAGGGTCTTCACGGAGGTAATTAAGGTTAAATGAATTCATAAGAATGGGGGCCTATTCTAACAGGACTAGTGTCCTTGTAACACAACTGAAAAAAGTCCATGTGAGGACACAGCAAGAAGGTAGCCATGTGCAAATCAGGAAAGAGGCTTCACCAGAAACCAACTCTGCTGGCACCTTGATGGTAGACTTCCAGCCTCCAGAACTGTGAGAAAATGTGTCTGTTGTTTAAGCCACCCAGTCTGGGGTATTTTGTTATGGAGGCTCTAGCAGACTAATACACACATGCAACCCTATTCCTACCCCAATATCAAAAGGCAAGAGTTGCTCAAATATTCCTTGAATTACCCCCTTCAAAGACTAGGGGATATGTGATTAGTATTTGTTATATCAGTAGATGTATTATCACTTAAGCTAAATAAATATGATTTTTTTCAGTGATCTTCTATTCTGTGTCCAAAGCAAGAGGAAAACTGAATTTACAGCACCACAAGGCACTGTCCTTTCACATTTGTCATTTGATTCTGACATAGCTATAAAAATTAGCTAAAAGTTATCCCCATTTTGCAAATTTGCTGGCTGAGGTTTACAAAAGTTAAATTACTTGCCCAGTGGTCCCTGACTCCAAGTCCAGACACCATTCCACCCAACGGCTTCCTGTGCACAACCTCTCCTGGGACCTGGGATCACACTCACTGTTTCTCTTTCAGACCCATAATGAGGAGGAATAAAGGGGATCAATTTCCTAAATGGTTGGATGACTTCCTGCTACAATAGCTCTTAAATCTCTTGTTCGGATATGGGTATTTGATGGTGGCACCACTAACCTTTTTTCTACCGCTCCCTTTCCCACTTTTTTGTTCTCCAAAAATTAATGTTCTCCTCCTAGAAAAATTTCAGATAACATTAAATTCTTTTTTTTTCTGACCAAACCGCACGGCATGTGGGATCTTAGTTCCCCGACCAGGGATCAAAGTGCAGAGTCCTAACCACTGGACTGCCAGGGAATTCCCCAACATTAAATTCTCAACACTGGACTTCTGAAATTATTTTTTTCTTGCATTTCCTCCCTGTAAATCCAGTAATGCATAGATACAGCTTTATTAAGGATAGCTTCACTCTATTCTGAAATAAGAATAACAAACAAATAGGAAGCATATTGTATGGATCAAACCTTGTACAATGGCCCACTGATGCTTAATTATTAATACCTGAATAGGTATACACATTTATAAATACGCACAGGTTGCTAGTATGATGCCGGTTAAAAAATGTAGTCAGTATATTCAGGTTTAGTCCTGACACTGCTACTAAATAATGGTATTTGTATAAATTTATTGATTTATCTTTATATTTGTCTAATATAATTCATGACATGGAGTTTACAATTAACAATGTCTTTTTGGAACTTGGTCTTTAATCTGTAAAATGGGAATGATGAGAGCTGCAAAATGTGGGGATTGAAGTAAGGCATATGCAAAGTGTAAACTACTTCATTCAACTCTCAGGGATGCTTACTATTGTTCTCCTTAAAATAGATAATGTTATTAAAATTAAACAGGAAGAGGTAAAAATCTCACTGAAAACAAAAAGGAAGATTTTTTTCCCTACCTGGTATTGGAATACAGGCCATCAGGGCTCAAAGTTATTGCTACATAATGAACAAGATCTGTGTTAAAGGGAACGTTAATTAACATTGGATGATTGGCCCATAGGCATTAAAACTAGGCATGATATTATGAACCATTCACATACAGGATACAGGATCTTTTAAGAAAGATCAGATTGGGAGAGCCAATTAATGAGGTTGGCTGTTGTCAGGCAGCTGAAGACTTTAACTGCTGGGCTAAAAAGTTTGGACAGATGTAGTTAAAGGAAAAATCAATGGAAGACTTCAAGCAGAGGCATGGTGCCTTGATTTGCTATCTAAAAGAATGAAGACAGTTTCTCTTTAGCACATAAAAACATCCACAGTTTTTTCCCCTATATCAGACTGCAATTCAAAAAAATGCAGATGGTCTAAGAAGAGTGAGTACAAAATGTGTGGTGTTTTGATGAGAATCTGGAGCAGACTGAAAGCACTTAAGGACTAGAGCAAGCAAAGTGGACTTCAGAATGAGGAAAGTTCCAGAAGGAGATTGAACAGACACAAAAGATAATGTCTCTACTCTCTCCAGGACAGTAGAGTCCTAGAAGATATGTCAACGCAATGAGTTCCCTCAATGGAACTCTTACCATGCGTCTTCTAAAGACATTAAATGTATCTAAGTCATCTTTGGGAGGTTGTTTAGAATTAATTAAGGGATGCTTGTAGGATTGTGATAAGCTCTTCCAACACTGAGAATACAATTTCTTATGTCTGAGGCACTGTGGGTTATTGCACGTAGTTTCTAAGGCACTGTGGGATGCTGCATATTGGTGACTTGGAAACATTTTACTTCAATGTCACTCTCCAAATCCATCTGTCTTGCAGGATCCCCGGTGGCCCTGGCAGTAGCATGGGTATGCCCAGCAGTACAGAGCTATGCAGAATGACAGGGTTAATGTGGTGTGACCATGTTGAGAGGAACCAATGAGATGCGTCCAGATGGATAGCAGGGGCAGCTCCACCTTTGCTCCTGGGACTGATACACTGTTAAGCTACAAATGGGCCAGGTGCTCCCAGCTCAGTGAGAACATCCCTTTCCATCATTAAAGGATACTGGATTAAAAGAATATCTCACAACGTGGCAAAATGCTCAAAGAGAGTGTGAAAAAAGTAGTATCCCTATCTTTCTATTAGTATAGAACATTGTGATGTCCGTCTCTTTGAAAATGAATCGTGCTCTATCCATCAAATTGTTCAGTTTTCTAAACACAAGACAGCATTATGCCTAAACACCATGAGTTGTGATGAGTTATGTGCCATCTTCCTAATTATATCGTGCGGTTTCTGAACATTTAGGATAACATTTTATTCACTTTTGTGTCTTAAAATATTCTCATCTCAGAAGGAACTCAGTTTCCTTGAACGATTTGGATCCCACCAATCGGCAAAGCATTTTCATGTTTTTAGGTCAATTAATTCTCCTGCTGTTTTAAACCTTCTTAGCTTACTTCAAACTTCTGAAGTACACTCCACCTTTTCCCCACACTTTGGGTCAATAATCTCATCTTCAATTCTGTAAAAAGAAAATCTGTTAAGTACACATCACTAAACCTATGCTTCTCATCTCGATGTCCGCTCTCAAAGTATTTTGTGTTGTTGTCGTTAAATAGCTTTATTGAGGTAGAATTGGCACATGACAAACCACATATATTTAAAGTAGAATTTCACGTGTTTTGGTTTGTGTATACACCTATAAAACCATCACCACATGTAGGGCGCGGCTGGATAGCCATTGCGCATGCGCTAAGCATGCCGCTAGGGCGCATGCACCTAATATGCTAATCAGGTTTTGAAGCAGTGGCCTATCCAAAGTCCGGCTTGCGAAATGCGATAACCATACGGACGAATCAGGGACTTACACGAGTCCTTAAGCCCTTATATAAGCAGACAGGCTCGAGCGTACGGGGTCTTCCTTCCATCCGCCTGAAACCAAGCTGTACTCCAATAAAGTGTGATGCGAGAAGAATCTAGCGTGTGGTGATTCGTCATTCTGCTGGTCAGAAGCGGCTCGCCGCAACCACAGACAAATCAACAATATCCATCGTTCCCAGAAGCTTCTATCTGTTCCTTTGAGGTGCATAACGCCAATTCTTACCCTCAGCATCTGGCACAAGGCAATGATTGAGCTGCTTTCTGTGACTAAGTATCTGTTTACTTTTCTTACAATTTTATATGAATGGAATCATACAGAATACGCTCTTTTGGGGGAAGGGTCTGGCTTCTTTGACTCCGCGTAATTATTTGGAGGTTCATACCCATTGTAGCAGGTGTCGATAATCCATTTATTTTTTTGATGAGTAGTATTTCATTATACTGATATACTGCAGTTTGTTTAACCATTCAGCTGGTGACGGACATTTGGGTTGTTTTCAGTTCTGACAATTCTAAATAAAGTTTCTTCGAAGATTCATATGTAAGTCTTTGTAGAGGTATGTATTTTCATTTCTTCCGGGTAATATCTAGCCATTAAATGGTTGGATCATATTGTAAGCATATATTTACCTTAAAAACAAAAACAAAAACTGCTCAATTGTTTTCCAAAGTGATTGTATAAAATTAAAATCCAGCAGAAGTGTATGGAAGTTCTACTTGCCAACACTTAAAATGTGGGGTTTTTGGGGTTTTTTTTTTCAATTTTAGCCGTTCTAGCAGTAAGGAAGCTGCATCTCATTCTGGTTTGTTTGCATTTCCCTAAGGATTAATGATGTTGAGCAGGTTCATTTTGATTTATCTCTTTTTTCGTGAACTGTTGGTCCAAATAATTCACCTATTGTTGGGAGGGTTGTTTTCTTATTATTGAGTTTTAGAGATTGCTTCATATATTATGGATAAAAGTCTGTCATCAGATTTACAATTTATAAATATATTCTCTCAGTCTACGGCTTGTTTTTTACTCACTTAACAGCAAGTTTCAAAGAGAATAGTTTAAAAAAGTGAAGTTGAACTACTCTTTGTTTTCTTTTATAAACTACATTTTTGGTGTCATATTCAGGAAATCTTTGACTATTGTAAGAACAGAAAGATTGTCTCCTTATGTTTTCTTATAGACGTATTATAATATTAACTTTTAAATTTAGGTATACAGTTCGTTTTCAGTTAATTTTTATGTATGGTTTGCGATACATAATTTTTTTGAATATGGACATCCCGTTATTCTAGCACTGTGTGTTGGAAAGATTGTCTTTTTCCTACTAAATTGCTTTGAATCTTTCTTGAAAATTAATTGTGCATAGATGTGCTGCTCTTTATCTAGACTATTTGTTTTCTGTTCCATTATTCCCTCTCTCTATCTTTACAAGAATACTATGTTGTCTTGAGTAATGTAATAAAGAAAGACTTTTTTTTAATAAAAAAAGACTTTTTAATAAAAGAGTCTTGATATCACACAATGGTAGCTCTTAAACATTTTTATTTTTATTAGTGTTGCTTTGATGATTCTGTAACTTTTTTTGTTCATTTTTCCAAATGTATTTTAGGATCATATATTTTGATTGTGATTGTATTTAATCTATAGATCAGTTTAGGGAGAATGAAATCTTAATAATATTGAAATTTTGGATCACTTACACAGTATATCCCTTCATTTATTCAGGTTTTCTTTGCTTTCTCTCAGCAATGCTTTATTCTTGTTAGTTTTTCACATATTGATCAGATTTACCCCTACATATTTCATATTTTTTAAGCAGTCACAAACATTTAAATATAAATTTCCAATTGTTGATTGGTAACATATAGAAATATAGTGAATTTTCCTATACCAGTTTTCTATGCTACAAAATTGATAATTTATAAGTTAAGTTTTATTTTGCATTCCGAAAGATTTTATACACAAATGTTCATGTCTCCTATAAGATAAAAGATTTTTGCATTTCCCTTTCCTAGCTAGATGTCCTTTATTTCTTTCTATTGCCTTATTGTCATGCTAGAATCTCCAGTACAAATGTTGAATAGAAGTTGTGAGAATAAACATCCTTGTCTTATTTCTAAACAGAGGGAAAACGTTCCATCCTTCACCATTAACCGTTATGTTAGCTGTCCTTTTTTTCGATGCCTTTATCAAAAAGAGTCCCCCATAGATTGTTGTGTTCTTATCACAGAAGGATGTTTGGATTTTGTCAAATGTGTTTTATCCATATGTTGAAATGGTATATTTAGTTTCCCTCTTTTAGTTTGTTAATATGGTGAATTACATTGATAGGTTTTCAAATGTTAAATGAAACTTACATTCCTTGGATAAAGCCTACTTGGTTACGACCCGTTATCTATCATACAGAGGATTGAATTTGATTTGCTGAAATTTTGGTTGGAATTTCCTATCTGTGTTAATGAGCACTATTGTCCTGTGGATTACATTTCCTTTAGTACCTGTCTGGTTTGGTGTCAGAGAATATACTGCTCATAAATTACTTGAGAAATATTTCCTCCTCTTCGAATATCTGGAACAGTTTTTGGTGAATTAGTATTATTTCTTCCATAATTGTTTGGTAGATGTGAAACTGAGGGGACTAGAATGTTCTTTGTGGGACAGTTTTTAACTACAAATTCAATTTCTTTAATAGATATAAGACTGTTTAGGTCCTGCCTGTGTTTCTTCTTGCATAAGCTTTGATAGTTTGTGTGTTTCAAGGAATGTGTCCATTTTATCTAAAAGCTATCAACATTATTGGCATACGTTTTAATAATATTATATTATTATTCTTTTAGTATTTGTAGAATCTATAGTTATGTTTCCTCTTTCATTCCTGATATGGGTTTTTTCTTTTTTCCTTATCAAGATGTCTAGAGGCTTACTGATTACATTGATACTTTCAAAGAACCAGCTTTTGATTCCAATATATATATATATTTTTGCAGTATGCGGGCCTCTCACTGTTGTGGCCTCTCCCGTTGCGGAGCACAGGCTCCGGACGCGCAGGCTCAGCGGCCATGGCTCACGGGCCCAGCTGCTCCGCGGCATGTGGGATCCTCCCGGACCGGGGCACGAATCCGTGTCCCCTGCATCGGGCAGGCGGACTCTCAACCACTGCGCCACCAGGGAAGCCCCAAATATTCTATTTTGTATACTTTTGTTCATTTTCTATATACTTGCTCTAACAATTATTGAGAGAGGAATACTGAAATCCCTTAATATAGTTATGACTTTGTCTAATAAAATAGAAAGTAGCATAACCTAGAATTACAATGACCAGTATAAATTTAGACATTGTCTTGTTAATAATAGACATATTGATACTGAAGAAGTATATAGTTTTGAATAATAAATATATTTATAAAAAGACCAAACCACCCATCACTCTTAGGTTTTTGCAAAGAGAATGTTCCTAGAAGTACCATGAAGACAAAATGAAAACCAATCATCAAAACATTTGCAGAAATTTTCAACAGCTGTTAACACCATCCATTCAATAATATATACACATATTCAATTATATATAGTTATATATGTGTGTGTATATATATATGTACATATATATACATATATAATTGAGAAGTGATTCCTAAAAACAAACAAGCAAAGTGTTTCGCAAATCAGTAAATTCGACCAATTGGGCTACTTACCTCTGCTAGTATTTCTCGTTTCAGTAAATCACAACATCGAAGTTGTGACTGGCGTGCCATCCTCCTGTACCCTCTACATGTGATCCATCATCACGTCCTGTATGTTTTACCTTCTGAACACATTTCTTAAATTCATACACTTCTCTTGCCCTGCCAATGCCGCAGTCTCAATTACCTCCTTCTTCTGCCCCCCCGGTGAGTCTAACAGACTTTTGTGTCCTTCTCTGCTGTCTCTCAATACATTCTCCTCTTTGCAGTGAGAGATTAGGTAGGGGGGGACATAAGAAAGTAATACTAAATGAGACAATTTAGATCAGGTCATATCTCTTCCCCTTTAATGAACTTTCTCTAGTTTCTCTGTAAATTTAGGTTAACAGGAGACAGGCTATCAGCCTATGGAGATTATCTGATGAGGACATGGTTTGATTCTCCTTTATCCACCCAAATTCTTAGATTGGAATAGCCTTCTATTCTTTGTACTTACGTGACTTCTACATACCCTTCAGCTGTCACCTGAAAAATCAAAGAAACCTTCCATTTTTAGCTTTACCAAAAATTTAAAAAGAATAGATCACATGTTAAACTTCTTTTTCTTTTCACTAACGTGTCTGAGGATGACTTTCTTTCTAATACTGCCCTGGTCACATCTCCCAGGTTCTGTTATACATAGTACCCATTGGTCATTCATTTCTAATGGTTTATGACTCGTCCGAATTCCTTCTTCATTCCAAGTTATATGAGGGAATTTAAATTTTCCTATGAATAAATATATGTTCTTACTGTTAATTTCTGATTTTATTTCTTTGTGGCCATTGATATCTCTATCCTAATTACTTTCTAAATAGTTTTTTTTCCAATTTATGTTGCTATAGCCATACATGACAGAGAGGGCCCTTTTCTCCATTTGTGGGAAGGCAAAATGGAGAGTAGATAGAGCGATGGCTTTATTTATACAGTAGAAAACCTATTATACAGTTTAAAGTTTCCACTTTTAAGGTATGAAAACCATATTCTCATCAAATTTAGGTATATTAATTTGTGTTATTATTAAAGTTGAATATTTCAACATGTTTGATAAATGTGTATTGTTCTACTTTTGTAAACTCTCTATTCATGCCCTTGTACATTTGTCCACTGGAGACTTTGTATTATTTTGTGTATGAATACTTGAGCTTTTTGTACAATAAGGTTCACAACCCTTGGGAAATTATTTACTGAAAATACCAGGACATGTTTGTCTTTATAATTTAGGTTACTTTTTTTTTCCTAAAATGCATTTAAAGTTTTATATATTCAAGTCAGTCCATTTTTCCCTTTTGGTTTTTCCTCTCTTCTAGAATTTAAAAATCCAAACCATTCCCCAGAGATCTGGTAACTTTTCAATGCTATTTTATTCGTTTTTCTATGAGTACTGTTTGAATTTTTACCTCTGATTGTTGAGGGCCTTATTTTCATGCAGGTGTGGAGGTGAGAACCCAGAGTAATTACACTTCCTCTAAATAGCTATTTATTTTCCCAATACCTTCCTTGGAAGACCTGTCATTTGCTTTGTCATATTAAATCCTTTTCTACGGAAGAGGCCTTACCTATTTTACTTCATAGCACTCTCTCTTACTTAAAGAAGGATCACCTTCTTTAAAATTTCATTTTTTAAAAAAGATCTCAGGGGCTTCCCTGGTGGCGCGGTGGTTGAGAGTCCGCCTGCCGATGCAGGGGACACAGGTTCGTGCCCCGGTCCGGGAAGATCCCACATGCCGCGGAGCGGCTGGGCCCGTGAGCCATGGCCGCTGAGCCTGCGCGTCCGGAGCCTGTGCTCCGCAATGGGAGAGGCCACAACAGTGAGAGGCCTGCGTACCGCAAAAAAAAAAAAAAAAAAAAGATCTCAAGACTCACCAGAAAATGCCAAACTTTGATCAACCCTCCACAGGTACCTGTTTAAAAAACACTCTTATAAGATGTGTAATCAGGCTATAATTAGTAAGCTTTAAACATTGATTACTAGATCACCAATGCATGATCCTTCCCTCTGTAAGCAAAGAAATTTTACAATCAAGGCAGAACATCCTAGTGTTTCAGGGTACAGAAAGATGGGTCTGGATTAAACCAGACTTTGCCTCCAGGTTTTGAATCTCAGATCTTTTTGCACTTATTACTGTGAGACTTTGGCAAAGTAATCTCCCTGTGCTTTAGTTTTCCTCATCTATAAAATGGGTATAACAAAAGTAGCAACCTCACAGGATTGAGTTAGGGAATAAATAAATTAAATTAAAACACGTAAAGACTCAGACCTCTCTGAAAAAGCAACACTTAAGCTCAAAACTAATTCTCAAGTTTGAAAGCCAAACCAAATATCATAGCTGCAGGTGATCTCATGAAATCAGATTGGGTGAATGTGAATGGACCTAAAGGAGATGGCTTGAGAGAACAATTTGGTAAAAATGGAAAACTATCAAGAATTCTTCAACATTGTTTAGAAATACAGGTGATTCTCATGTACCATAGAGTAGGTTTGAAACTTTTGATAGGTGTTTACATGTATGATAATGATTTAGATACCTCACCCCCACCCCCCACCGCCAATGTTTGCAGGGTATGGCCACTGTTCTTTTCTTTTTATTTCCTATTTGTGCAAATTCACTACCGTGCTCTAAGCTGAGGAGAAACATGACTAGTTTTGGCCCTGGCTTCACTGAAGGCAGTCAGGCCTGAAAGCTTTGGGAGGGTCTCTAGCTTGTAAATATCCTTACAATCCCTGGTGAATTGGCTGCTGTAGTTACTGTAGGATGAAGCCAGCTTACTAGGTATCTATATCTTTATCTCTGTCTCTCTATCATCTATTTATCTACCTATCATTTACCAATCTACCTACCTTTCTATTTATTTGTGGGGGATTTTTGCAACATAAAGTATTGGTATTGTCAATACCAGTCCCAGCCCATCAACGGGGAGGATGGTACCTAGAAACCAGAAGTGGGTGGGCCCCAGGATTTGCATGTACTCTTGGTCTGTGCTTTAAATTCTATCAAGGCTTTTAGATAATTTTTAGAATTATTAATTGCTTGGGTTATACAGAGTAGGAAGTGGGCTGGGAGCTGCAAATGAATCAAAGGAAACTCCTGGGAAGTTTTACCATTTCTTTGAAATTGGTAGGTGGTTTCCTTAGGCGATGGAACACTCAAATACCCACCTTTCCATTAATGTGGCCAAGTTAGTTAATTTTGGTTAATGTACACCTATATTGAGTCAGTCCCTGTGCAAAATGTTGCCAGTAATGTCTACATAGTTATTCCTTATATTAGTGTTTCCTGACATCAGTCTAGTTGATGACTGAGGGTTCTCGGTTATGAATATACTTGCCCAAGTTCATATACCAAGGGTCTTGGGGTTGGGATTGGAACCAAGGCATTTCTGTTTTCTTTTTTTTTTTTTTTTTGAGGACTTTCTATTTTTAATCTTCATTTGAAAGTTAAAAGATTATTCTGTATGTTTTTAAAAACTTCCCGGAGATACCACGCCATGAGTGATATTTCCATCTATTAGGGTACAGCATCAACAGCAAGATGCTTTCATATATTTGATCATCAGTATCAAATTGGCAGAGATGGATGGGTATATGTATTCTGCCCGGATGGCTTAACCAAGCAGACTTGTGCAAACTGACACACCCCAAATTAGATCCTTTGGCTACTGGCATGGGAAAAATTATGACATGCCCATGCAGGAACATGAACCCAGACATTTCTGGGTTCAAAGCATAACCTCCTGATACCTTCTCCTGACTCTGAACGGGGAGAATCTGGAACCTCTACTCCATACCAGAACTGGGGCTTTCTATGATTCCCACATATGTGTATCCCTCTGCTTAATTCCCTTTTGGTTTCCATATGATGTTTATTACTTTTCATTTTCTTTCTTTCTTTTTTTAATCCCAGTCTCTCTTAGTATTACCAAGGGGAACCAAGGAAGGGAATTTCTTTTCAGCCAACGCGCGGAGGACATTCTGCAGTAAATGCAAAACCCCTGTAACTCTATTTGAGGTATGAAGCAAAGACTAACTAATGTTATATAATATGGGCAGAAAAATCTGTCCTCCACCAGAGAGATGCAAATAGACTTCCATATCTTTTATGATAGAAGTGCCAGAGAGCTAGAGTTCTTTAAGGCCCACTTTAACTCTCAGATGCTGTGCAGGTTGAGAAAAGTCGTGCTGGGTAGACCTCATAGTAGAAGGAATTGAATATTTTCTGGGGGCAGAGAAAGGGTACAAAATCAAGCAACTTTTGCGCTGAATCTTAAAGGATGACTAGGGATTTTAAGACAGGGATAGGGACAGATTTTTGAGTTGGAGAAAAGAATGAGTACAAAAGTATAAAATGAGAATGGTGTGGAAGGTTTAGAGAATATTAAGAAATTCATTGTGGTTGCAGTTTATCATTCATGGGGCCCCAAACCAAGGAGCTCAAAGTTTATCCTCTAAGTTGCAAGAAAGTATTGCTTTTCTATTAGGCTTTTGAGTCAATCATATTTATTAAATTCTCACTTTGCACCAGGAACTATGTTAAACAATTTACATACGTTGACCCATTTCATCGTCACAATAATACACGCTATTATTATCTCTACTTCTTTATAGTTAAAGAAATTGATGTACAGGATAATAAATAATCCACCTCATTCAAAGTGTCACCGTATTAAGTGGCAGAAACCGGATTTTGACCCTGAAAGTCTGGTCCAAGAGCCATATGCCCGTAATGCTGTGTCTTTCTTCCTTGCTGGTATCAACGTCCCTCTTGCTTTACCTGATTTGGGGAACAGGAGTGTGGGTGGCAGGGAAGATAAAGAGTGATGTTGCAGGAAGCTCTGTGGCTCTAAATTGCTTTGAACTGCAGTGATGGCGAATGCGGTCTTTGTACACTCAGATACCAAAGCACATCGATCAGGCAGCCCGGGAGGGGGGCAAATGGCCAAAAGCTAATTTCTTCCCGATAGTTCATTTTCCTTTCCTGTCTTTCCTATAAGTCCTTCTTGTGTTTTTTGGAAAATCATTTGTGCAATGGTAAATGGTATTTTGTCTATGAGGGTCTGGGTGTTTCCCTTCTGTCATCTCAGATTTCTGTCACGTCCAGTGTTACCTTGATCTATAAAGACAGGTCAGATTTGAAAATGTTAACTCTAGAAGAATGATGTTTTCCAACCTGCTGTTTTGGCCAATTTATGAAAAATAGACAGGCAGGGAGGCTATGGAAGGGCAACGCACAGCTCTACTCAAATAAGAACAGCTGCTCTGCAGGTCCCCTTCCTGCAGATTGGGTGCTGGTGGGGTCCTCTCTGCTTCCTCTCCATGTCTAGGTCAGCAGTTCCTAAGGCATTGTAGTTTCTTATATTCTACTCCTTCCAAAGACTCCCTGGGTTCCCAAGCTGGCATGGAACTTTTTGCATGTCTTTCCAAAATCATACTCATATTTTCTACCTCTAACTAGACATTGCTGTGCACATGTCTTGTTATCTGCAGGTTTCTGTATTTATTGCAGGCAGAGACTGAGTTGAAACCCAGAGCTGACACACTAGGAAAACCCACAGGAAAATCCTACCAGCTGCTTGCTGTGCATGGCACGTGAGGTTTCACATTTTTTAATGACTGGGAAAAAAAAATCAAAGCAAGCATGCATTTTACGACATGGGAAAATTATGTAAAATTTACATTTCAGTGTCGATAAGGAAAATTTTGTGGAAGTGTGGCCACATACTTTCATTTCTTTATTGTCTGTGGCTGCTTTCAGGCTGCAGTGGTGGAGTTGCGTAGTTGTGACAGAGACCACATAGCTCATAATGCCTGAAATACTTGCCATCTGATGCTTTATAGGGAAAAAAATATTCCCACCCTTGGTCCGAATCACAATTTCGCCTCTCAAGGTACACAGTTCCATAGTGCACACGAAAGTGTGGTGCTCAGTAAATGTTGAATCTTGTGTGTTGCAGGCATAGATGTCTCTTCCCTACTCTCAGCTCCCAACAGGACCCTCCCTATTCCTTATAGACTAACCCCTGGCTCACTATTTCTAATTATTAGTGGCTTTTGTATCCACATTGATGGCCCCTCGCTGCTCGCTGCTCTCTCAGGTGCTTGCCCATCTCTGGTCCTCCACCTTTACCCCAACTACCCACTGCCGTCATCCAGCTTGACAGAGACCAGAAGGAAAGCTATGCAAGGGAAAACGAACACCCTCCTTCCTGTTTGCTTTCTGTCCCTGCTTTTGCTTCCCGTTCCCGCAGCATAACCCAGGCAATGCTGCTTCATTCAGACAGTGGCAGTTCCTTTCTGTAGCAGCCTGTGATTCCAAAATGCACATACAGACCCAGCTGCCACCTGTATCATGTCTCCTAGAGACGCCGGCACCAGCTGACCACTTCGCTTCTTCGCAAGTCCAGGTCCCAGCTCCACAGAACCCCTCCTCTGAGTTTATAGATACCAGCGTCAGCTCAGCAGCGCCCCCTCCTGGAACACCTGGGTTTCAGCTCCCTGAGTCCCCTCTTCCAAGCCCCTAAATTGATTAATTCCAGTCTCTTCTTTCTGCCCTCAGTCTGGGGTTGGTAGCAGCTTCCTGAAGTTCTGAGCTCTGCGATACCTTAGTGCTTTCCCTTTTCTTTTTAATTTTTAGATGTCTAGCTAATGATTCTTTTATTTTTTTTGAAATGTCTATAAGATCTATTTTAATTTCTAAATACATAGAGAAAATAACGTTTGTATATTTAATCTCTTGGCTGTTTCTTCCTCTAGTTCTATTTTTAAATAACATGTTTATATTACACTTTGCTTAGCAAATACATCTTCATTTTTCTGGTAGGCCAGTGGATACCAGGCCTTGACATTTTTTTTTTTTAATTTATTTTTATTGGAGTATAGTTGAATGATTCTTTATATCATATTTTCTCTGTTTAAGTATTTGGTGGGCTTTCTATCTCCTCACTGGATCCTGAATGATATAAGCACTGGGTGATTTCCTCGGTTCCTCTGCATCAAAGTCTTTGTCACCTTGGTGTCCACGGCATAGGTCTATTCCACTACCCATTTTATCTCAGGTTTTGTTGTTGTTGTCACTGATTGCTGGATCCTTCGGTCCTCTCAACCGCTAAGCCTCGTGTGTCTCAGAACTCACATCTCAATTTCTCTTTTCCATCTACATTTACTCCATTGGTGATTTTATCTGATGCCATGGCTTTAAAAACCTACTAGACACTGCTAAGTAAAAACTACTATCTCCAGTAAGGACTTCACCCCTGAATTCTAGCCTCACGTATGCAGCTGCTTAGTTAGAGATTCAGATGTCTAACAGAAATCAAGCTTAATTTGTTCAACTAATCTTCTGAGACTGACTTGCAGTCCTGTCCCTCCTGTGCCCTCATATCAGGAACTAACTACTACATTCTCCTTCCGATGACCTGGTGTGGTACGGTCAGCTCATAGGGGATGTGCACATCCTGGAAAGACTTCCGCTTTGCAGGTCACCTGGGCTTTGCTGCTAACAATGGGGCAGCACCATCATTTCCTTGCCTTTTCTTTGCCCTCCTCATTGTGTCTGGAGGAGTCAGTACTAGAGGGCTGCTATGACAGTGAGGACTGTGGACTCAGATGTCAAGGAGACCCCCTACTGTAACCCAGAGACTAAAGGGCACTGCACGGTGTTTAGTTTAAAAGGCTCACACGAGTGTCCTGAGTGATTTCCATTTGTTTCCCAGTCCCAGACCGGGCAGCTAATTTTGGTACCTACCGCTTTTGTGTTACCACAGTATTTCCCTTTGCTTATCTAGTCTTTTATAACTTATTAACAAATCACTTATATAAAATTATTTCTAGTAAAATTACTAATGTGTGCTACAGCCACTATGGAGAACAGTATGGAGGTTTCTTAAAAAACTCAAAAACAGAGTTACCATATGATTCTGCAATCCCACTCCTGGGCATATATCCAGAGAAAACCATAATTCAAAAAGATGCATTCACCCCAATGTTCATTGCAGCACTATTTATTTTACAAAGCCAAGATATGGAAGCCACCATGTCCATCGACAGATGAATGGATAAAGAAGATGTGGTACATATATACAACGGAATATTACTCAGCCATAGAATGAAATAATGCCATTTGCAGTGACATGGATGGACCTAGAGATTGTCATACTGAGTGAAGTAAGTCAGACAGAGAAAGACAAATATCATATGATATCACTTATATGTGGAATCTAAAAAATATGGTACAAATGAACATATTTGGGTTCATTGGGATTGACATATACACACTACTATATATAAAATAGGTAACTAATAAGAACCTACAGTATAGCACAGGGAACTCTACTCAGTACCCTTTAATGACCTATATGGGAATAGAATCTAAAAAAGAGTGGATATATGTATATGTGTAACTGATTCACTTTGCTGTACACCTGAAACTAACACAACATTATAAATCAACTATACTCCAATAAAAATTAATAAATATATATATATACACAATAGAATATTACTCAGCCATAAAAAGAGTGAAATAATGCCATTTTCAGCAACATGAATGGACCTAGAGTTTATCATACTAAGTGAAGTAAGTCAGACAGAGAAAGACAAATATCATATGATATCACTTATATGTGGAATCTAAGAAAATTCTACAAACAATCTTATTTACAAAACAGAAACAGACTCACAGACATAGAAAACAAACTTATGGTTCCCAAAGGGGAAAGCTGGGGGGGAGGGTTAAATTAGGAATTTGGAAGTAACATGTATACACTACTATATGTAAAATAGATAAACAGTAAGGACCTACTGTCTAGCACAGGGAACTCCACTCAATATTTTGCAATAAACTATATGGGAAAAGAATCTGAAAAAGGCTATATATATATATATATATCTGAATCACTTCATTGTGTTCCTGAAACTAACACAACATTGTAAGTCAACTATACTTCAATAAAAAAGTTAAAAATTAAACATAATTACTAATGTGATTTCTGTTTGTCTGGCCCCTGGTGATCCAGCTGGGTGTAGAAATCAAGGATCCTGAATCACAGTTCTGTACTTTCTCACTGCTTGTTCAGAATTGTTCTCCGTGTGTATATTTTCTTCACCTGCTGCAATGCAATTTCCCTGAAGGCAGACAAATAATTTACATTTCTCTTCCATGTCTCATAGCATCGTGCAAATATTATTTGATTGATTTGACAAAAAGAAAAAGTGACAGCATTCCAAAAATATGTTACATTAATTAACTGCTCTGAACAAGTGCCAGGCTCTCCTGGTGTGCATGCAGATGCATGCGTGTGTGTGTGTGTGTGGTGAGCATGTGTGGTGTATATGTGACGTGTGTGTGCATATGTGTGATGTGCATGTGATGTGTGTGTGTTGTGTATGACTGTACTTGCATTGAGGTATGCATCAAAGAGCAGAGGACAGAAACCGCTTTAATTTGGGTCCCTGAAATTTCTGCTTTCGCAATTCACTCTCACTATTCCAGGTTCACGGTACAATCTTGGCCAAAATGGGCAGTAGGAATTGACGATACTATTTCTAAATGTACAATTGAAGTGACGCATATTGCTTACGGAGACTAATGGGATACCGAGGTGACTCAGAACAGAGTATGATCACGGTGTGTGCAGATGGAGGGTAAGCTTGCAAGTAGGAAATGAAGGCAAGCAGGCTGTGGCTGCTGCAGCCAATGTAGGGCGAATAATGGAACAATAGACCACGTAATTGGACGATGCACTGTCCTCGCTGCTGTGGATTATCGCTGCAGGCCCGACAGTGCACAGGGCTGAACCTGCCTGCCCTGTAGAGAGAACAGGCAGTGGGCAGCATGGTGGAATTTTAGGGATACTGAAAACTCCTTTCCTTCTCCCCAGGTGCCTGTGATAGTCTCTTACTTGAAAAGTTTTTCTTATGATCTTTGTATTTTGCATTAAAAAGATTATAAATGGGAGAGACTTTCTTGATTTGAAATAACTATAAAGGGTAAATGAGTATGTTTCTTAAGACATTTTTTAGCAGAGAACACAACATGAACCAACTTAAGCCCAAAGAAGACTCATTTGCAAAGTATTCAGGGTTTGCATAGGAGCCAAGAATGGGCATGCAGGTGGGTTTCAGGAATCAGCTGGAATCGGGCACTTGAATCTATCCAAATGCTTTCTCTTTCTTCTTTTCTCCTCTTTTCCTCTCTTTGCAAATTCTTTGTTATCTTTCTCGAACAACTTCCCCCAAGTTTCAAGTCAATTTTGGATAATCATGACTGTCAAGAGGACCTGAGTTTTACACATTACAACTTCCGGCACCCAGTTAATGGATCTGGCCCAGTTGTAGTTTCAAAATTATGGAGTAAAGAAAAATAGAGGACCTCACTGTATCACATATACACCCCCGGGTAAATCAAGAGTGCCTAGGGTTCTGTCATGCCAGAATGACAGTAATTTCTGCAAGAACCATGTGGCTGGTCGTATGGGGACAGTTCCAAGAAAAAGGAAGGTCTTGGAAAAATAAAACATTAGCGGCCCACTGAAATAATATATGTACATAATATGCCGTAGATAACAATTTGGAAAATGTGTCAGTGGGTTATCGTGCATGCCCTGATCATTGGTAATCAATAATCCATTCAACAATCATTGTGGAGTACCTCCACCATGCTGAATATTGCTGGCTACAGAGGATATGAAGGCTTATAAGATGGACACTCTACCCTCAAGGAGCTTGTCATTTGGTGGGGAGACTCTTCTAAGCTGAACATTCTTAAATAAGACTCAGCTTTAGAAGTCTGAGTTTTCTCATCTGTCACATAGGAATGGAGATAATGTCACCCTCACCTGACTCACAGAGCTTTTTATTTCTTAATACTCCTGATTTTAAAGTATACTTTATCCAATGTTAATATATCAATACTACTTCAGACTTATGCTTTCTCTTTGCTTGGTGTATATTTTCTGTCAAATTACTTGAAGCATATTGTGTCTTTCCATTTAAAGTCTTCAAAGGAGGTGATGCTAGTTGAGAGGAGTCTCCAAATTTGGAGCTACCAGACCTGTGTGTGTTGTAACAGGCAGCGCTTGGGAGCAGGGCAGTAGAGATGATACAGTCAGACCTGGGCCAGGTAACTGCTCACATACAGGCATTTCTGGGAGTGAAAACGAGTCAAAATTGACTGAGATTAGAGAGACCAGGTTTCAGGGCTATACAGGGTCAGGAAGCAGGTGGTCAAAGGGAATCGAGACAGGAAAGCATGGATCAGAGTTCCCAGAAAAATCCAGAAGTGTGCACCAGCCAGACAGAATAGAATCAAAGCTGGAGTGTGGAGAGGGCATGGAAGCACGAGGGTGTGTACACACAAGGACCCAGGAGAAAATCTGCAGGAAACTTGAGTGTGCCTTCAACTATCTTTTATTTCTGCCTATTTCATGTTTGAATAACTCCAGACTTTCTGACTGGAGGCAAAAATCTTCTATTTTGGAACTTGTCCATGCAGAGCTGCTTTAAAGAAGAGGTCTGAATAAATAAAGAAATTAGTTACTGGCATGGGATATAACTGTTGATTTTTATTAACTCCTTGCAGAACATTGAAGGGAACTATTCCATAAAGAAGGGTAAGGTACACAGATTGTGGCTCACAGCGAGGACTGAGCTCACTCACGTGCTCTCTACATGAATTAAATAAGTCATCCATTTGGGACATAACATTGGGTACATAGCATATGTTAAGCCCTCGCTAGGTACTAAGGATATCCTGTTAAACAGGACAGACACAAACTCTGCCCTGTAAGGACCTATGGAATACCAGGTGGTATTGAGCCAAGCACCTTAAATACTCAAAAGATGTGGCATACAGCAACATCAAGTTGAATAATGCTATGATTGGGGAAAACGAAGTAGTTTGTTTGTGTGAGAGATTCCTTAAAACAAATTGTGCGGTAGAGTGGTAGACAGACATTGAAGGGACCCCCATGATCCTACTTCCTGGTAGTCATACCTCTGTATAATCCCAAGATGGGACTTGTGACTCAATTCTAATCAACAGAATGCACAAAAGTGACAAGGCCCCACTCTCGTGATTATGCTGTGCTAGGTAAGACTGAGATTTGTACTCGTCCCACTTCAACATAGTATTGGAAGTCCTGACCACAATGATCAGACCAGAAAAAGAAATAAAAAGTATCCAAACTGGAAGAGTGTGGTTTGTTAGCTGACTCTGGAGTCTTTTTCTCCTTGCTAAATTTGAGGGGGAAAAAAAAGTGATCCTAAATCCTCCAGCTATAAGGAAATGATTCTGCCAACAACCCGAGGGAGACTGGAAGCAGGTCCTTCTCCAGTGGAGCCTCTGATGAGATACCAGCCCTAGATAACAGCTTGGGAGGCTCAAAGCAGAAGAAATGGCTATCCCTGCCTAGACCCATGAAACTGTGAGGTAATGTGTGTTATTTTAAGCTGCACAATTTGTGGTAGCCTGTTATGGAGCAATAGAAACAAACACACGAAAATATGTTAAATGTCTAACTCTGTTCTAGGCTCTGCACTTGGGACCAGAACCAGCGATAAAGAATTCAAGGGCCCCGACCCACCACCTCAAGCCATGCTTCAGTATGGCTATATGCTCGTAAATATCAATGACAAACCGTGGAGAAGTATCCCTGGTTTTGTGGTAGTTCAGAGAAGTGAGCTTCCGACTCCACCTTGTGGGGTTCAGGTAGGCTCATGCTATAGAAAACAGGTGAGCTGAATCTTGGAGAGTGAGAAGATGGTCATTGGCCAGAAAATCCCGGACTGGGAGGGCATCAAGTATATGGCCAGGCATTTGCAAAGGCTCAGGGCTGTAGACTGCACATACCATCAGAACTTCTTGACCATTTTAGGGCAAGAGGAAGCCCTAGAGATCTCTGAGAAGAAAGAGGAAACACAGCCTCTGTTTATGGAATGACTGTGTGTATTAAAATCAAATAGAACTACTTGATTATTCTCCATTCCAGCCTCTCCCCCTTCCCTGAGTTACACACCTCTTGCCAATTTATGACAGTGTTGACAGAGTTATTATCTAGCTAAAATTACCACTACCCACAATGGGAATTTCTGCTGTTATAAAACAAAAGCAAACGCCAAATGGGGAGGAGAAAGGGTGCATATGAGAGAAGGCCTTTTGCATCTCTTTTCCGGCAATGTTCTTTTTATGCTAATATCTCATAGTTTCCTACCTTAATGACTCCATTAAATGCCATGAGAGTATTTGCAAGAGGAAAGCACTACCTGGAGATGAAGATGTAAAGTTACTAAGTGTGTTTTGAGGAACAGAGAAGATTTCTCAGTAAAGGAGTTAATGTTCCAAAGAAAGCTTTGTTTATCCGACAGACTTTATGACTGTGCTCTTTTCGTCACTCAGCACCTTAATTCTCAACCACCATAAGGCTGTCCAGATGTTTAAAATAAAAAGCCCATTTGGGTATTATCAGAGATTACTGGGAAGAGATAGACAAACACGATGTTTAGCTATGCAACATAAATTCCCTGCGTATGTGCCAGCCAACACACTCTATATTCTCACCCCGCTGAAGGACTGAACTACTAAATAATAAAAACGAGACACAGGGCCTAGAACACAATTTACCTCAGGCCAGCTGCTGTCTCTCTGGGAGGGACGAGGTGGGTGGAGATGAAGAATGAGAGCGGTGCTTCTACACAGGGCCTTTCCCTCTGCCGAACTTTGAGAGTCTGTGTTCTGTTCCCGACCTTCCTCTACTGACTTAGCACCAACCTTGTTAGATGCATATTCGGTTGGAAGCAGCCTTGTCAATGCCTTGCCAGCTCCTTTTTCTCATTCCTGAGCCTTGATTTATTTCATTCTTGCTGCTTGCTGTGCCTGTCCTTTTTATCTCTGCCAATTAACATTCTACTTCTCCTTCAAGGTCTTGAGACCTCAAGCTTCTTGACACCCTCTCGAATCATACTAACCAAAGCAAATCTCTCTTATGTTCTCGTGTTCGTTAGTCTGAGCTGCCTCAGAGGCGCCTATCACGCTACACCTTGAATACGTGGGCATCGCTATCCAACTTCTCTACAAGATGAAATGTCTTGAGAACAGGAAGCTTAAGTTTTATTTTATGTAGTTCTCACGAGAGCAGCCGTTCTGTATTCATCCGCCTAGCACAGTACTGCCCTGGAGTCCACGCAAATATTTACCAGATCGGTGCATTTATAGACTGTTTTGTGATATCGTAATCATTACTGCGATTCATAGAAGTAAGGGCCATTGGTTTTGCTTTCTAGATAAGGAGAACGAAACCTGTACATGGGAAGTGTTTTACCCAAGGTCACATAGCAGGGACTTGAGCTTAAGGCTCGACTCCATAAATACTGCACCATCGGACCTCCCCAGGCCAAGCACGTGGTAGGTGATTAAAAAAAAAAAAAACACAGTTATGAAATGAATGAGAATGCAATTCAGGCATGAATGAATACTCACATGGAAACATATTTACCCTCCTCTGGGGCAATGTATCTCACCACCAATTATTCTGTCTTTCCAGCGTTTTTATCACTGCTGACACTCCTTGCCTTGCTTGCCTTGTTTTTATTGACAAGTGAGTGGCCCAGCCTACCATATCCCTTGGCTGGGTTCTGCCTCTCTTATTAAGGGACCTTGGGCAGGTCCCTTAATTCCTTTTTGCCAATCAGGAAGATAGGGGCATCACTCATATGCTTACCTGATGATCAGTACACATTGATGCCAATTGCAATGGCGTGCCAGTGACATGAAAAATGCTAGAAAAGATCAAGAGAGGAAAAATAAGAAAAAGGGAGAGAAATGTGTCTGGCCTTCATTGAAGAGGAACGTTGTCTGTTCCCACAGCAGAGCAGAGGGGCTGATTTTCCGTTACAATGATGCAGTTCTCCAAAGAGACCAGTTGACAAGTTTGCTCCTCTTGACCCTTGGTTCGCCTGCTTCTCGTGAAGCTGACTGCTAACTCACCGGTCTGTCATTTACTGACCATGCCCAGTGGACAGAGATTTATTCTGACACTTTAGAAGGAATAGTTCTAGAAAGAAAACTATTCCATGTAGGGTGGCTGACAAATCAGTGTTCTAGTCCAGGTCTACCACTAACTAGTTGGGTGACTTTTAAAATTCCTGAGCCAACATTTATTTATCTGAGCAGGCGGGGGGGTTGTCCTTTCAACACTAATATTCTATGAGTGCGTGTACATTCAGCACAAGCATTCCTGGGAATTTTGGTCCTGCTACTTCTTTACAAACAGATGGCCAATAATGAGGATGCTCCTGTCCCTTACCTGCAATTCCTAATCACACAACATAAATACAAATTTAGATGTAATTCTTAAGTGGTGATGAGGTGAGGACATAATACTTGAATGTATTACTGCGGTTTGGGTTGATAAGCAGTGGACAATAATATTTGTGTTCTGTTAGATTCTATGCAATGTTTTCAAAATCTTTTAAAACGGCCTCAAAATACTGTGGTTGTAATAGCCTATTAGAGGCAGAAAAATAATGTATTTGGAGAAAAACAAATATACGCATCTTAGAGAGACCTAAATTTAAGTCATTTTAATAATTACTTTTCGAGCCCTTATTAAGAGCAAGACATCAGAGAATATTATATATTCTTCACATCTTCAAGTGGTGTCAGCATGTACCACACAGACCACATCTTCACCTCTGTGTTCCTGACTTCCAACCCCAATGACGGGGACTTCCATTTGTGTTTTGGTTACGTTCTTCCCACTGGACCTTAAATTCGGCTGTCGTCTAGCACTATTATTACCAAAATTTTAAACCACTGCCTCCCTCCCGAAACATAATCCTCTGTCCTTGCAGCCATCTCCCTCCCTACCCACAGCACCTGCAATGAGACATCTACACCCATCATGTCCTGTATTCCTCTCTCCTTACACACTGCCTTCTCCTAGACTCTGGTTCTTTCCTCCCTCACCTGAAGCCCAGGGCTGTTCATCTGAATGGTGTCTTTTCCCATTAGCTCTTTTCAGTTCCTTAGCAACAGTGTCTTTCTGGCTTAGCTGCCCACCGAAATTCCAAACACAGATCAGTGGAACAGAACACCTTTCTTTTGTGTGTCTTTGCACCCAAATGGCTGTCAGAGAAAAGAATGAAATTCTAGATATCGAGGTCGATCAACTGCATATCTTAAACCTTAGCAGAATCCTCAATAATGCATTTTGAACAGCCTCCTGTTTTCCATGCGGATTCCTAACAAAGCTTTGCTACACCCCTTTTGAGATGAGCAGAGATCCTCTGATCACGCTGAATAAAGTGAATCATTCCTGGTTCTTTTTCTCCTTCTCTCGCCAAACTCTCAAATCCCTTTATTTATCTTTCGATAACAATACCATATTTTCTAAACCACCATCATCTCCTGCTGGAATATTGTTAATATCCTGCTAACGAATTGCCCTATTATGATTCTTGGCCACATAAAACCCATTACAACCCAGCAGCTGTAAATTGACTCTGAAACAAAGTTGTACACGGCCACTCCTCTGCCTCTTGCGCACTCCATTGGCTTCCTATTATACATTTTTTTTCTGTAAAAGTGCTTTTTCTCTGGCCTAAGAAACTATATATTTCTACATGATTGGTTCCCAGTCTATTCCTTAAACAACACTGTTTTTTCATTATCTCTTTGTTTATTTTGCTCCAAACTGTTTATTTTAATTTAATTCAATGTCTTTCTCATTTTAGGAAAATTATTATTGCCATCCCTCTATATAATCCTCATCTCCTTACTCTTTTTTTTTTAATGTTTTAAAGTTTTATTTATTTATTTATTTAAACATCTTTATTGTGGTATAATTGCTTTACAATGGTGTGTTAGTTTCTGCTTTATAACAAAGTGAACCAGTTACACATATACATATGTTCCCATATGTCTTCCCTCTCCTTACTCTTTATATCACCTGTTCTATCCTATATTTTAAGTCTCAGCTCACACGTTACTCCCAGAGAGGAGTCTTCCCAGGCTACACAGTTTAAAGTGCCTCTCACGCTGATGTTCTCTGTCTGAACCTCCTTCTGTGCTTTTTCTTATACTCATTCTATGGGATGTATCTCTTTACCTGTTTTAGTTTCCTAACCTAGTAGAATGTAAACTTCTGAAATAATAGGAAGAAAGGTACTTCTTATTGCCTCTGTTTAGGGCGATGCCTGGCACATAGTAGAATTTTGATGTACGGGGGAGTGAAGAGGGAGAGAAGGATAGGGAGAAAGAAGAAGAAGGAGGAGGAGAGGAAGAGGAAGAAGAGAAAGAGGAAGGGGAGTGTGGGAAGGAGAGGGAAAGAGGAAGGAAAGGAGGAAGACGGCCTCTATCTTGTACATGAAGTCACTTGGAAAAAGAGAGACGCAATGACTTATTTCCAGGACAGATGACAGATTAATGGTCTTTATTGGTGTTTCAGGTAGAGCGACTTGCATGTTTGAGACAGGAAATCTTCAGATAACTTATATTAGCCTCCTTAGCTCATGTAAGAGAATGGAAGCTTCTCTGATCAAAGTGGGGTTATTTTCACAGACCCTTCCCCTTGCCCACGATCACTCCAGGCCATAACATATAACAAGTTAGGAGGACTCAAGCCTGACTCCAAACGTGTACCTTTCTCATAGCATCCATCTTTTTCTCACTATTGATGGATGAGGATAATGCCAGAGTCTGGACGCCCTTTCTCTCAGAATCTCTGTTCTCCCTAAGACTGTGCTCATGAAACATCTTACTTCTGTTCTGCCTCCTACCTTTCCTCACATGAATTATCTAAGTGTCAACTTTGTTTTTCTACTTTTCGCCAACACGAGGCAACATCATGACAAAACCCAGGGCTTCAGATGTTCATGCATTTGGCACAAAAACCCAGCAGTGTTCTAGACGCTGGGATGTAGAGAAGTCCAGGCAGCAGGACCTCTAGCCTCAAGCTGCTGCCACTTCCCAACTTCTTCCCCAGGTGCAGGGTCTTATATGACATTGGACTTTCAAAAAAGAATCCAAGTAGACAGCTCACTGTCTTATGAAGTTAGCTTTATTAGCTCTCAGTCTCGCCATATGTCAAGACAGAAGGATTGTTTGTACAAGATTACTATTGAGTTCGCTGTCACTAGAATAAATCACTATTGACCTTCCCACTTTTAAGAGTTTAATGAACTTAGGAATGGAAATTACCCACAGAAGTAACAACTGTAACCTTGGCTTCTATAATTAAAACCCATTGTCATTAATGTTCACTCTTTGACGTGCCAGCACTCACTGCTATTAACACTAATGAATCAGACCAGGGTAGAAAAACTGACAGAAAATCTAAATGGCCCCAATTCAAAGTTAAACAAGAGATTCTAAATGAAAATTCTACGTAGATAGAAATGCAGAAAGACAGAATGGCATGGAATCATAATGCACTTGCAGGCAGTGAACTAACATGTATTATACAAGGACTGTTTTTTAGGTACTATATATACTATATATACTCTAATCATTATTGTGTATCTGTGAGTTAGCAGTCATTATCTCTACTTCAACTTATTGTCATGACTTCATGCTACAGATGACATAAAGCTAAGGAGACTGAAGCTCAGAAGGAAAAAAATAATGTGTTAAAATAATTTATTCATTTAACAATACTTTCTCCTTTACCAAAGGCCTACAGTATTCTAGAAGACAAGGATATAGAGATACCTAAGACAGACTTCCTAGCTTGTCATTCTAGACGAACACCTGCCTTTTCAGTGATATAGTGTGGACTTTTCCTAGTTTGCAGTGAGCTAACAAAGTCATCCAGCTGTACTCTCACCTTCCAATCTTGGTTTCTGGTCCAATCTCATTGTCACTAGTCTAATCCCCTGACACGCATTCTCTCATTTATAATAATAAGACCACAGGTTTATTTGGACATTTCTCCACCAAGATAAAGTTTCCCATTTAGACAAGTAAGGTCATCATGTAATTAAGTTCTGGACAATGAATTGAAAGTTCACTCTGACGTGCTCACGTGGTTATTGGGTAATTTGGGATTGGACTCCAGGTATGGCTGGTCCTGGAGATGGTATTCTTTCTATTACATTATTTCCCTTTCTCAGACACAAGGCATTTAATGTACGTTTCGGAGACAGATGACTCCCATTCAAATCCAAGTAACCCAAGACTAGTTGTAGAACCATGAGTAAGTTATTCATCCTCTGTGAGTCTTCATTTTTTTAAATTTTAAAATAAAGATAATATACCTAACTTTCAGAGGTGAAGAAAGGATCAAATAAGATAATTCATTAAACATTTTTAGTTTTGTGACTATAAAATAAATAATCCATTAAAAAAACTTTCTGTTATAAACATTATTTTTTCATATGGAGGTTTATGACATAGTCCTTTCTTTTATTCACCATATTTTTATGGATAAATTCCTTCCCCACAATTCACTGTTGGAAAAGTGAGGGAGCCATGCTTACTTTCAGGTGGAAGGTGTCATTCAACACATTTACGTAAACATGGAATATCAGAGTTGAAAGTGAGCAGAAGCAAAGTCACTGAACTTCCCTGGATATCTATTCAGTAACGTATAGGGTGAAAAATTAAAACCGAATCATATTACTATTAACCATAGAGATGATAGTGAAAATAGAAGTGGCAATGGGCAATATTGCTTACATGTACAGATTACAAATGGCACTCATATTTGATTAGACATGCCTTCGTTGTGTCTCCAAAATCAATTCTGACTTCCCAATTCCAAATGCCAATGGCTTCCGTTTAGGGTCCGTAGGGTTCTGGGTAAGTTGACTACCCCAGGCTCCAGGGGCAGAACGTGTGACATAGGTTCACCAGTCAGTGCCTTTATCCACCTTGGACACATTGATTGATTTTAGGGTGACCAATTGATCCACTAAGAGTTGGTCTTGGGGTTTGGGCTGGGAAAGCAGGTTTCAGCAGCTATCAGGGACCGCGAAGGAAGCCAGCTCTACAGTAGTAAATCTCAAGAACAGTTCAAACATTGGACACGTACATTTTCCACTTTTCACTTTGACGGTTTCAGCTTATTGCTGTGACTTGTTCAAACTGATGATGATGCCCTGGTCTGCCTACAACCAGTTAGGTGTCATCTGAAACCAGAAGAGCCCAGCGTGATACACAGTAATACTTATTCCATCAGAACCTGCCAGTCAGGTGGTCCAGTGATTCACTAGAAGACACCAAAGAAATGACAAAATCCCACTTCTTCATACCGCAGATGACTTAAGGGGCTTAAAGCAAAGAAGAGCTCCTAAGGTCCTTTTCAAGTCACAGATACCAAGTGGCTGAATCTGGAAACTCCAGTTTCCCTATTTCAAAGATAAAGACTTCAGAAGCATGTAGGGCTTACTAGAAGTCTACCTATAAAGATCAGAGTGTTGCTTTTCTTTTATCCTTTCTCCTGATTCCAACCTGGAACATGAGTATGATAGTTTGACCTACAGTCACCCTCTTAGATGACTAACTGGTGAGCTGGGAGGAGCCTGGGTTCTTGACCACCTAGGAGGAGCTGCTGTATCTGTCTTGGACTGCATACCTCCAGATCTTTTATAGATGAGAAAGAAACAGATGTATCTCTTGTATTTTCTTTTGTACTTTTTCATATGTGGCATAACCTTATCCTGCATGATATACTTCTCAGTAGGCAGCTTTGTCCTCTTGATATAGAGAGAGCTCACTCCTTCTCTATCCATTAGGGATAATTTGGGATGTTGAGAGCACCTTTATTACACTTTATTGAACTCAGCTCTTCTATAACTACCTATTTCTTCTGGACTCTTGTGCTCTACAGCATCATGCCAAAATCTTGTTCACATGCAACCTTTCACCATTGTGAAAACAGGTACGGCAACAACACATAAAACAGACTCAAAATGACCCTAATTTCATCCTATAAATCGAGTGAACACAGAAACATTCAATAGTGTAAAAATAAGATGTTATAGAAGTTTTGATATCCAAGTACATATTCATTTTATACCATGTCATATTTGAAATGAATCAGAAAAATCTGGAGAATTATATTAACTGTATCGGTATAAAGACCATATAAGAAATTACTTAAATTCCTATAAATAACAAACATCCTTAGTGTTTTTCAAATTATTCCACTTGCATAAAAATATATTTTAGTGTCTTTGTTATCTAATGTTATATAACAAAGTATCCTAAAATGTATCATCTTATAATAGCCACTTAATTTGTGCAAAATCAGTTTCGTGATTGGAGCTGGGTGCACCTGGGCAGATTGTTTACCGGCCTAGTGTGGCATCACTCATTTACCTGTAATCATCTGATGGCTAAACTAGGTCAGTGTGGTCCAAGATATGGTCCAGTGTGGTCCAAGATATGGTCCAGTGTGGTCCATGTCTGGTGGTTGGCTGTTGGTTGAGGCATCTCTGTCATTATCCACAGGGCCTCTCCAGCAAGTTAGCTCAGACTTGTTCGTGTGATAGTCTCAGGGTACCAAAGAAGCAGGCAGAGAGGCTGTGAGGACTATTGAGGCCTAGGCTTGGAACTCCCACCATGGCCTTTCTGCTGCAATTCTATTGACGCAAATCACAAGGTCAGAAATAGAACCCATCTCTTGATGAAAGGAGCCACTATGTCACATTCCAAAGGGGATGGGAGGGCATATTGAAATCAGAGGAATTTCTGGTCATTATTTTGCAGTCTACCAGAGACTGCCCTATGGTTACAAAATATTCACATTTTCCCACAATTTAAGCTTATCTCAGTCTCAGGACCTTCAAAACTGTCATCCCAATTAGATCATATCCAGGCTTAAAACCCAGTACCTCATGACCTGCATCAGATCTGGATGAGGATGGGGTTTCTCTTATTTGGAATAAGGTTTACTGACACCTTCCTCCTGGAAGTGAACTTGTCCCCCTCACTGTCTCCGAGAGCTCCATTCTCTGGTGACCCTCCTCGTGACCTAAGTTAAATAAAGGTGTGTACCCACCCCTAACATATGATCATGCAGAGGGATAAAATACAAGCACGCCTATTAAAACAGGGAGGAATAGGAGGTACACAGCAATTGCAAGTCCATAGCAATTCTGAAGTCCAGATGGGTCCATGTTGTCATATTTCCAGACTCTGAGGCCAGGGAAATATTCCTGATGAGGGCTCAGTTCTGCTCCCATAGATTTGTTGAGTGGACTTTCAGTACATTGTTATTCTTGACTCTGGGCTCCATTCTCTGGGCTCTGAGCTCTACCTTCTGGGCACTCAGCTCCTCCCTCTGATTTCTCCCTTCTTTTCCATAAGAAATATCCCCTTTTGCAACTTAGAAGCTTAGAAGCTTTCCTGCCCATAAACAGTTGACAACTCCAAAGCTTCTTTTCATTTTTAACTATATCAGTCCCTTGAATACAAGCTGCCAGTGTTTTTACCTATTAAACATTCTTTAAAAACTCTGTGAATTTCCTATATACAATATCAAATTATTCTTGCCCTGCTGGGTTGTAGATTTGTTTTAGTTCAGTGACTCCTTTATTCCTTCTATTATGTCCCTTTTGGAATTGGAATTCTATCTTATGCCTGTTTCACCATTATATTTTGGAAGCAGATAACTTGTTTTGTAATTTCACAGGTCTATAGCTGGAGAGGAATTTTGCCCATGGATGGGTTACTCTGTAGGATGTTATGTCTGTAGCCAACTTTGATGCAGACAGGGATTAACTTGATGGAATACTTAATGAGAACACCATGGTAAGTGCCTTGCTAGAGGTAAATTAGGGTGCCACAGTCTCATTTATATACCTTATTTAGATGATTTAGATGATGAGATTTGGAGCTTTCTGAGTTGATGATATTTAGATGAGATTTGGGGTTTAGCATTAATACTAGAATACGTTAAGAGTTTTGGTGACGTTGGAATGAGGTGAATGTATTTTGCATGTGGGATGGACATGAATTTTAGGGGGCCAGATGGTGAACTATAGTAGGTTGATTAGTGTCCCTGAAAAATCCGTGTTCCGCCAGAACCTCAGAATATGACCTTACTTGGAAATAGAATCTTTGCAGATGTGATTAGTTAAGATGAAGTCATACTATAGTGTACCCTAAACCCAATGACTGGTGTTCTTACAAGAAAAAGAAGGACACACAGAGACACACACAGAGGAAAGAAGTCCATTTGAAAATGGAAGCGGAGATGAGTGGTGTGTCCGTAAGCCAAGGAACACCAAGTATTGCCAAGAGCCACAGAAATTAGGAGCAGCATGGAAGGATTCTCTTCTAGGACTTTTGGAGGGAGGAAGGTTCTGCTAAAAACCTTGCTTTTGGACTTCTAGTCTCCAGATCTGTAAGAGAATACATTTTTTACTGTTTTATGCCACAAAGTTTGTGGTCATTTCTTACGGCAAACCTAGGGGATTCATACAAGGGTAACTGCCATCATGGCTCTAATGATCACGCAGGGCCTCTGACTACAATGACAGTGCCTGTCCCCTTGTCATTTATCCATCCAGACTCTAGCTTTACTTGGCCTTAGTGGCCAGCCACACCTAGGAATGTGACTTCCATCTGGCTTTCTCACTTCTCTTCCTACAAGTCAACTCCGGCTTTGATAGAGCATTGTATGTAATGGGAGGAAAGCTGTACCTACAACAAATGTCAGCATTATTGAAGTGTGGAAGACAAAGCACAAAGAGGGGATGTTTTGCTCAACCCAAGGCAGCAAGGGGATGCCTTTGGATCAAGGTGAAAACCTTGTTAAACCTGAAAGGATGAGTAGGAGTTAATTAAGTCAAGGACAGGATATAGTGACGTACGGAAGATGAGAACAAGTACAGAGTGTTTGAAAAAAAAGGACTTTTATTGGGAAAGTTGAAAAGTCTATATGATTGAACGGTGATGCTAGCCAGACCCCACACATATCTTCCTAAGGAGATATGTCCTGAAGGAAACGTGGTGCCACTGCAAGAATTTGGAAATCACTGAAAGATTGTAAAATACAAAGTGGTATTGCTGGGATTATGTTTTAGGCAAATCACTCATACAATATTTTGAGGGATAGAATCAAGGGGCTAGAAATTACAGAACCTCCAATATGGACACGCTCCAGAAGAATTTATAACTTCGTGGGTGGACCCTGTGTTCGCCCCTCCTGCAAGGGTCCTGACTTCATTCACCAACATTCATTCAGCAAACATTTACAAAGACCTATTAATTACTGTTAGGCACGGTGCTAGGTGGCCTTGGGGGTTCTCCCTTATCCCAAGATGCTTACCGCCTTCCCGGAGACAAGCCCATAATAGTAAACCCAGAGTTTGGGGGAAGCAGGAATACATACAAATTCTCTGGGAGCCTGAAGGCAGGAATTGTTTACCTGTAGAACCGGGGATGGCTAACCCAGGGAAGCCTGTACACAGCCATCATCAGGGGACCGCAGGGTCCATGATGCCGGAATGTGTTGAATGAGATCCCTGTCTAACTTCACTGGGTAGAGATCCTCTGTTCAACCTCCTCCCAATGAGCAATTCCCTTCTCCAGGACCCCCTACAAAGCCTTCTTCCAGAAGAGGTGCTGTCCCCAGTAGCCTGGAATCCAACACTCCTCGGTTAATTTATTACTTTCACAGACAATGCTGAGTTTTGGAAGATTTTCTTTATTTGGAGCCAAAAGCTGCATCCCCAGAACTAAACGACTCTGTCTTATTCCTCTGGAATTTATCAGCACAACACTTATCCCTCTGCAGAGTCACCCCTCAAATGCAATCCACTAGCCCCACCCCCGCCAGCAAAATATTTTTCTTTTATGCTAAAATTATGCACCCAGTTTTATTCACTGAGTTACTTGGCTTGGGAGAAATCAGTGATTGAGAGAGTAGACTCTGGAACCAGACTGCTTCGTCTCCTATCCCGGCTCTGGTCCTTCTGAGGGACACCTGTCCCCCCTATATGTAAAGTGGGGACAGCAACAGCACCCACTTTACAGGGAGAGGAGGATGATACATCAAACAATCCACTTATCGCCCCTGGAGTGGCTCATGGCATGCGGTGATGGATAAATGCAGCTATTACTTTTACTACGTGCATGCCTCTGCTGGATGTGGGGCATATTTAGGCAAATTAGACCTGGCTCCCAATGTTCAAGCACTCGTAGCCCTGCAGAGAAAAGGGTACATGAGGACACTTGTGAAAAGTGAAATACAAGACAACCCCAAGATGCTGGGAGTTTTAGAGCAGGGACACCACACCCAGTATGGACAAGAGAAGGCTCAATTTTTTTCCCCCCAAAGAAAAGATGGCTGAACCCATTATCCAAGACAAAACTTTTTCTCCGTGACCTGGTCACTTTTTCATCCTCTACCTCCCATGTCATGATAGAACTGGTAATTTCTCCTACTAAACTTCCCTTCTAATGCCACACTTCAAATTAAGCAAGATATTAAGGGGAGAAAAGCGGGCTGGTGGAAGATAATGATGATAAATAAGATGATGATATACATACGAGGTGAAATGTTCGGGAATGAAACATTGTTATCCAGCGTTTGCAAAAAGATCTTCCATTTCCAAGGAAATAGATGTAAGATCACGTGGGGGACTGGAAGGAGGGCAGAGGATGACATCAGTCAACACGTTTTTGTGCCACGGGTACCTGTGTTCATTTCAAACTAGGGTGCTGTTAGGTGGTGATGTGCTGGCATTGAGCTGACCCCCCCTCCACGTCCCATTCATGGAGGGACGTGCAAAGACGCTAGACCCTTCAGATGGAGGTGGCTCATTACAGCTAGGGGCGTGCCAGCCAAGGTGGTGCTGGGGGCAGAGGAAGGACAGGGATACCAAGAAAAGACACAGGTCCTGCTAATGAGGTCTGAGTACCATAAAACCTACGTGCTGCCAGCTCCAGCGACTCCTTATGGAGTTTTGGGTGAGGTCCAGCTGAAAGAGAACAATCTTGCCAGAAGGCTCTTGGGTTAGGTGTTTTCCAGGGGGTGTGTGCAGAGGTGGTTTTTACTCATGAGCTCTCTCTAAGATCTGGTACCACCCACTGGAGAATCCATACGGAATGTAGACCTTCCTGGATGGTGAATTATTTTACTCCAAGACACTTTCTGATTGGATGTAAGCAGAGTTTCTCAGTCACTCAATCACGCTGCATCCTGACCCTGTGCACCGTGGTCAAGTTTCTGAGCACTTTTGTCCCCCAGTTTCTTCACATACAGACAATGAAGGATAATTGTAGCAGAATAAAATCCGTCAGTCCCTGCCTGGTGTTTGGAACGGAGGCTGACATACAGCATCCCTCAGCTGACAGCATCACCTCCAGCTGGATTCATCTCCTCACCTCAGCTTCCGGGCGGGGCTCCTCCCATTGTCTGTGAAGGCACCGCCCACTTTCACATTTTCATGTTATTCTCTGTGCTATTGTGTCTTTTAGCCTACAAGTCCTTTTCCTGATTCTTTGCAAGTCATTCTGCATAATGTAACTCAAAGATGATTTTTCCAGAAGCCAAAGGAAAATTACACAGTAAGTTCAAAGCGAACTTCATATATACATCTCCATTAAGGCACTCATCGCACTGAATTGTACTTTTGGTCTTTCTCTAGCATTGTAATTTTAACTCATTGGTGCCAGAGACTTATTTATTCTCTATCTCCAGCACTTTGCATTGTACGTAGCACGTAGTACAGACTCACCACATTCCTTTCCTTTGACTTGATTTGACTGATAAAAAAATAGATGCTATGCTGCTTGTACATGAATGAGAAAAATAAACAAAATAAATGTTTTGCATTGCTAATAATCGTGGTTCTATTACAATCATGAAGTAGTGGATTTTTTTTTTTTTTTTTTGCGGTACGCGCGTCTGTCACTGTTGTGGCCTCTCCCGTTGCGGAGCACAGGCTCCGGACACGCAGGCTCAGCGGCCATGGCTCACGGGCCCAGCCGCTCCATGGCATGTGGGATCTTCCCGGACCGGGGCACGAACCCGTGCCTCCTGCATCGGCAGGCGGACTCTCAACCACTGCGCCACCAGGGAAGCCCGAGGTAGTGGATTTTTAATGTTTACCGTTTTTTGATAATGTAATTACTTTTATACTAAAATGTAATTTAAAAATTCATAAAATTATCTTGGTTGTGCAAAATTATTTAGCTTTTTTCAGGAGTACTATTTCTATTTTAGTTTATTAATCTATTTACTCAGCAAAAATGTGTTGAATGCCTGTTATGTTCCCTGTTCTAGAAAACTGATAAGATGGTTAAATAAGTGAGCACCATCTCAGAAGACTGCCTGGCACACAGTAGGTGCCAATGAACACGTGTTGAATGACCAGCTGAGTGAATTAATTAATGGTGGATGCTGCCTCTTTTAACATGCAAGTCCAGGGGAATAAAATGACATGTCTAATGTCTTATTAATGTTAGAGCTCTTCTTCTTTCCACACCATTATGCTGCCTGCTTATGCAAACATAAGCAAGTAGAGACTCTATAAATATTATTTACCAGAGCTATGAAACAATGGGAGGGATTTTGTGGTAGATGGGCATCTTGGTGGAGATATTTCAAGCAGACATCCGGTGGGATTGGAATCAGCAATGCTGAGAGAAGCACAGTAAAAATCAACACGTGACATCAATCAATGATGCAACCTTTCCTTAGTATCCAGGTACAAAATACAAGCCATCCTTGCAAAGAGAGGACATCGGTTTGCCAAAAGTTCCTGGTAGGAAGGTGTACTGGGCAGAGCATGGACTTTGGTCCAGATTTCCTGGGTTCAAATCTCAGATCTGCTATTTCCTAATAATAAAACTGGGGCAATTGTGTTACCCTTTGGGAGACCCAGCCCATGGAAGTCACTGTGTACCAGTCACTGCAGCACTTTGTGCTTTGAAGAATGACTTCCCTGGTGCGGAACTGGCTTTCCTTTTCACCCCTGTCTTCATCCATCCTAAAAGGACTCGGGAAACTTGTAAATAAAACAGATCATTCCAAGTGTCAGGAACTCAGCTCTACTGATTTGTCTGAAAGAGGAAATAAGGGGAATCTTTTTGAGCCATTCGGAGGGTCCCGTGCGGGGTCTCACATAGGGCTTCTTCCATGTGAGAAGCTAGACACATGACTTCTGCCTTGATTTTTTTTTTTTTTGGAATTTTTATTGGAGTGTAGTAGATTTACAATGTTGTGTTAGTTTCAGATATACAGCAAAGTGAATCAGATATATATACATATACATATATATATCCATTTTTTTCAGAATGGATATATATATATATATCCAAGCTTTAACAGAATGGAATGTAAATTGGTACAACCATTATGGAGAACAGGATGGAGGTTCCTTAAAAAACGAAATATAGAACTATTGTATGATTCAGCAGTCCCTCTCCTGGGCATATATCCAGAGAAAACCATGATCCGAAAGGATACATGCACTCCAATGTTCATTGCAGCACTATTTACAATAGCCAGGACATGGACGCAACCTAAGTGTCCATCGACAGAGGAGTGGTTAAAGAAGATGCAGTACATGCATACAATAGAAACATGACTGCCGGCAGTTCCTGAAATTCACAGCTCACAGTTTCACCACCAGGAGGAGGCTGAGTGTACTGTCTCAGCTCCGCTTGTAAAACTCCCAGGGAGGGACTCAAGAGTGACCTACTTTGATTTACATGTGACACCTACACTGCATGCCCCAGGCTCCCCTCCCCTGCTGGCTTCCTGGAACAAGCACTTACTTGCATTATGGGTGGGGGGATTCTTGAAGGACCATCAGAGGAAGCCCTAACTACGTGGTTTAAATGAGAAGCAGCGTTACCTGCTGATAGGGGACGGGTGTTCACAGAATAAGGGAGTAGAGCTGAGTTGACAAACCAGTAAGTGTCTACAGCAGCGTTTATTTCTTAAATAAGTAAGTACATCATAAATGAATAAATGATACTAATTATTAACATATTCTAATACCAGCAATCTGCCTTCTTTCAAACTTAGGTGGTGCTCATCACTCATATGTGACTTTTGACAAATAATATATATCTTCTTTGGGCCCTACTTTTCTCGTCTCCACAATGACGAGGGAAATAACTTCTCGACTTCATTGTGCCGATTCCATTAGAGAGTCTGTGCTAATGATGAGCTTAGGGTCAGTTATAGGATAGATGCTCAATACATGTTTCCCTTCCTCTTTCTAGCTATTTTACCATCCTCCCCTCCCAAATGAATTATCATTTATTCCTTATAACCACCCTGTGAGGTAAGGAAAGCTTTATTATCACCATTTAACAGATTAGTGGCACTCAGACACGGAAGGGGGCTCACTGATTTGTTTTTTAGTCATTCATGTATTTCAGAAATATTAATTGAATGCTGCTGGATGCACACAGGTCAATAAAGCAGGGTTCTTCCCACAGAGGAACTAGTAGAGGCAAAGTCTAAACTTGAAGATAACACAGCCACTCTACGTCCTAAGCTCACACTCTTTCTGTGCTACCATGTTCCCTCCTAGATGCTCTGGTTGGTGATAAAACTACGAGATTTCTTCCCTCTTGTGGACTGCCCAAACAGTTCAAAGAAGTCAGCAAAAGTAGCCCTAAACATAAAAACAATAAATACAACATTTAAAAAAGTTACCAGAACTGCATAGAATTCTATCTCATTAATTAAGGGTACTCTAGGTTTTTAAAGCTTTTTAAAAATAACAGAAGAAGACCATTTAGAACTATGAGACATACTGATGCAGAATGAAAATTAGTGTAATTAAAGAATGTCAAAGACCTGAAGTTTATGGCACATACTTTCTAGTGATTTAATATCTGTGTACCTCAGAATTAGACATCGTGGTCTAATTCCATGTTCACTTACAAGGAGCAATACCTTTAGCTCAAAGCTGGCTGAATCCCATTCATTTCCATAGAGTAAGTAAGAAGAATTTTATGCTCTGAATTCTTGAGAAAGAAGTGAAGTCTCTCTCTTTTAGCATCTGCTTCCTTCTCATAAATTATCCGCCCCGCTCTCAGACCGAGTGTTATCAGGTAACCAGCTGTGGGGCTCTGCAGTAATTCATTACTGTGAAAGCCTTTCTGGACATGGTGGGATTTACATGTTGATGAAGTTTCCTGTAAGATGGGGAAGAATGCGCTTGATTAATGGTGGTTTCCTTTCCGGTGCTGAGGGCCTGACGACACTGAGCGCATTTAGCATCCCATCCCAGCGTGTGGACTAGAAACGCCACACCTGGGAGAGGAATGACACAAACAATTTTGGGTCCCTGTTACATGGCAGCCACTGTGCAAAACACATTTTACCTGGGGGTCTCATTTAGTCCTCACTAGGGCCTTGGGAGTAGGTGAGACAGTGATCATCACTTGTTTCACCAATGATAATGGATAAATTATTGAAACTTTGCAAAAGTTAACACAAATAATGTTTTGTGACAAAAGCTGGGAACAAACAAGCACCTGGATCCCACAGTGAGCTGCTCTGGACACTTTTACATCAGTCCCGTTCATTGCTGTTTAATCATTATCTTTGAAGAGAGGTCTGCAAAATTTATAAATTCTATTCAAAATTCTTACCGCAAAAACAAACCAAAAAACAAAGGAACACAAGGAAACTTTTAGAAGTAAAGGATATGTCTGTTACCTTGATTGTGGTGATGGTTTCACAGATGTATGCATATGTCCAAGCTCACCAAACTGTGTACGTTAAATATGGGAAGTTTTTTATTAAGCTATACCTTGTCAAATGACAAAGCTAAAACAATTTGGTAATCAGTTTGATGTCCTTTATTCAAGGGAAAACAATCTATGGGTTGGGGGAGTTTAGTGCCTCACAAGCAGTAGAGCACCATTCCCAAAAGATCTGGGGCAAGAGCAAGTTTAATAGAGCTCTAGAAGAAAAGGATGATGGGAAAGTGTGGCAAACAGCTAATCCCTAAATTTAATGACTCCTTAACTCACTTTAAATAACTCTTGAAGAATGCGGAGCTTACTTACGAAGCTCAAAATGTTATCCTTAGAGCATCAATCACCCATCATACCATCTATAGTAATAGTAGGTTGTAGGGATCCCAATAAATGAATATGGTTTTGAGAAATTCTTCTTAGACACAAAATGTTTTCGACAGCCCTTGGCCTTCCTTTCTTAACAGTATTTCATGGTTTGTTTTGGGTTTTTTTAGATTCTTTATGGAGAAAAATCTCTGTTGGTTGCTAATATTTTTGAGACTCTTTGCTTGTTAATTCATTTTTTTCCTTACTCATTAATTCATTCAATGTTTACGGGATTCAGTATTGATGGGATATGTCTTAACTCTCTCGTACTAAGCAGGTCAGGGTCTGACTCTGGACATCATCAGATTCTAGTAAAACACAAAGGACAGGACAAGAGCTGGGGCTGATGGACCTCAGAGGGCAAGAGCCATGTGGTAGCCAGGCCACGTGATACACATTCAAAATTAAAACTCATGATCGTTTGGGTTTTCTTAAAGTTTCCTCCATGTGGGGAAATGATGTAGCTGTTAGACGTTCATGGTGATTTTGATATATAATGAATGAGGCATCACGTTTACAGTCATATCATTTTCCTTTCTTCAACTCAACCAGCTATCTTATCTTTAAATATCTGGGCCTTCTTTTGGGGAAAAGGAAGAAATCCAACACAATGGATAGAACACATGAGTTCTTTTCTGTACCATTTCCACTTATTTTAGTCAGTTAAACCAAGAAGTGAGAAACCCTAAGAAATAACTTGTGGGCAGTCTGGCCCATTTTCTGCATTTTTCCAGAAGCCCCCTACATGAAGATGCAGAGTGCATCTTTATTAGGCAAATAGGCTTTTTCTTTTCTCCTTTAGAAATTATACTTATGTACTTTCATGTGGGCCCATGAAAACAAAGAGGGTGTAAGCTTGATGAGGGCAGGGGTTTTCTCTGTTTTGTTAACACTGAATTCCCAGGGCTGACAACACTGCCTGGAACATGGTAGGTGTTCAGTTCTTGTTCATGGAGAGACCAGGAGATGGAATCCTCTTCTTCCTCTGCTTTGTGTACTCTGTGTTCCCCATTCTATCCCATTGATTATACAGCTTTGGCCTTTACCTCTAGCTCCTCCAGCCCCCTGAAACTTTAGGTAAGTTCCCTGCTAGTCCCAGCTCAACCAAACGTAGCTTACCCAGGTTCTGCTCTCCTTGCCAACTCTCAGGTCGAATGCTTAGATAACCGTGTAGCCTCTTTGGTGTTCAGGTTTCTCATCTATCAGGTGGATTGTTCTGAATATCTGGTGAATAACATGCCAGTATTTCACTTGAGAAATATGTGTTATGTGCCTAACAGTCAAAACCCCAGCTGGATACAGGAAACATAAGGCTAAGTAAGACACAAATCTCCCCACCCCAGCGTCTTAGAGTCTGGTCGACCACTGTCATTATGAGAAGACAAAATGGTTTCACAATGAGCCTATGTTTTTAGAAGACCCAGAACCATAACTTATTTGCATTTCCAGCCCTTCTGGTTAAGTTTCAGAAGACTGAATCATCACCAAGTTCCAAGAAACAGCAGGGCTGTTTGCCGTAACCAACCTTATGTGTGAAACTGAGAATGGATATTCCCTGATAATTTTCAAATTCCAACGTGAGAAATGAAGACGGCAGCTATGAATGTGGGGGCCGATTCTGAGAAATCAAAGACTGAAATGAAAAGTAAAATCAAAATACCTTTTTCCCAAGATAAAATTGACTGTGCAGCTGAGTTTTGCAGCAAAAAGGTGACAGTAATGAAGAAATGAGGGTCGTTCCCTTCTCAGATTTTCATGGTGCAATCCACAAATGTATAGGGTAGAACTTTTCCAGTTTTCTAGAGTTTAGACTTCATAATAATTGCCACTATTCTGAGTGCCTACTCTACATATGTATGTATGTATATGTCTGTTATTTCTGGGTGTCATTCCTTGTTTAATAATAATCATTTAAAATAAGGAAACTGATGCTCAGAGACTAAAAGTGGAGAGCAATTGCCTTGCCTTAATTTAACATATCTTATAATTTCTGACCTGATTAGAAGAATATATTAGAAGAGATACCTAAGGGCCAAGTGTAGATAATAAGACTGAACCATCTTTAGAGAGGAAATAGCTGTGCAATGAATGCCATTTTGTTAATAGCACAGGTCCTGGGCTCCATGGAGGTTGTGGAGGACGAATGTGACCACACAGCTAGAATAAGATTCTTGTCTATAATTAAGGTAAGTTCACATTTTATTTTGTCCACCAGATAGTTGATTTACTGGAGTAAATTGCAAGGGAAAACCGATGTCCTTTCCTCTTCCCCTCCTTCTTTCTCCATTAAGACTGTGAGCTCCTTGAGAGCAAGAGATCTAAGACATTGAAGGGGAACTTCAAGCAAAAGTCTGAAATTTGATACGGCATTCAAGGCTTCTTTCTGCCCGTGCACTCAGCCTCCTGCTTGGCACTCTTTGCCACACACACAATTGCTTTTCAGCGTTGTGAGTCTGCTGTGGTTCTCATGCACCGTGCTGTTTCTACCTGCCCTGGCTTTGCTCATGCTGTGCCCTCCTCCTGGAATGTCTTTGGATGGGGTTCCTCAGATCAAAACCTAATCATCCTTTCAGACTCAGACAGGGTCAGGTCACCCTCTTCACTCCTATTGGCAGGCTCTTCCAGACCCCAGAGAGCCACTGAGTTCCCCACATTGCCTTACAATTGTATGCTAATACCCTTTGTCTCCCCAACAAGACCAGGATTCCTTGAAGGCAGGGATTTTGCCTTATTCATCTTTTTCTCTCCAGCATCTGGCATATAAAACACTTTCAGGGAAATGTCCAGAATGAACGAGTACTGCAGAATTTTTTTCCTTCAGAATCAGGTGCTTTGATTCTTTGAATAACATCTCTGTCGGTTGCTTTCCAGACTCTCACAGGTACTACAACACGGACGGAGAACTCACCACCAGCAGAGGCAAAGTACACCTGCTTCCTCTTTGCTGTGGTTTACCTTCTCCCCTTGTCACTGGCAGGTCTTGGAAGGTAGGATGTGCTCAAGAAGAGTACATAGGTCTTCAAATTGGAAAATCCAAGGTCCTCTTCTGTGGACCTTCAACATAACTGTGTAGGCTTGGATATGACTAATCTTTAGTTCTGTGATATTAAAGTCCCTTCATCTTTTTGGCAGTGTTCTTGTGAGGACCAAGCAAGAAAACAGATCTGAAAGAGATACTTAAGTTATAAAGTTATTTTGTAGTTATTAATTATCATTTTCATGATATAATTTTGTTCCCTGGAGTCAGGCAGGATGAAGTACCGTTCTAGGGTGATCCAATCTCTTTTTTTTAGTCATATTAAATATTGTGCCAGAAAAGGTGAGGTGCATCATTGATGCTCCCAATACCTTTTGCTTGATGAGTTTGAAAACTTAATGCTGTCTAATTGGCCAGTAGAATAATACTTGTAAGACATAATTGTCTTGCTTGTACCTTGATAGTAACAATAATGAGAACGAACATTTATGAGGCTCTGGTCAGCAAAGTACTTCTGGATTAATTATGAAAACAGCTACTACATGTGAACACTTATGAGTGCCATGCACTGTTAGGCTGTTTATGTACAGAATCTCAGGTCCTCACGGTGACTCTATGAAATGCTCACTACAGGTCTTCTTTTACTCATATAGAGACTGAGGGTCAAAAAGGTCTGATGCTTGGGCACAAATTTTTCAGGAAGTTGGTGACTCTCTTCACTAGAATTTGAAACCAGCATCCAACGACACTGCCTTTCTGATCTGGAGCATTTGTACCCACAACTAACATGATCTCATCTGATCCTGACAATGACTGTGGAAATGAGGCTTTAACAAGCTTTCCATGGACAGCGTCACCAAGATCCAGAAAGATTGAGAAGTTATTTAAGAGCCCAAATCTAGGCAGATGAAATAACTTTAACTTGCCATTAATCAATTTCTAAGCATCCTTCAGCTGGAGCTGTTGGGTTGGTCAAAATTCACCCGGCGGAGGATAACAGTAGGGACACACATATCCTCTGTAACAAGACCACTGACACGAGACCACTGACACAGAATGATCTTATCGTCACTCTATACATGGTGACATCCTTTAATCTCTCATCATTTTAAACAACAGAATTCATTAGTTTCTTGCCATGCAACGTAGGGCGAAAACAGCTGCAGGCTCTTCGAGTACCCCTTGCATCCTCCTCCCCTCCCTGTAGTCCCAACCATGCTTAATTTTCAAAAGAGCATCACATCAGGAACCTGAGATTTTTGTTTGGCAAGAATCAGCTCTTTCCAAGTGCTTTTTACAAATGGTAGATGATGTCCTCTAAGACAATGGTGCCAATCAGAGAACTACATGACATTTTGCAAGGTATGATGGGAGTCAGAAAAATCCTACTTACAGGTCCAATTTCTTCCTCTGACAGCCAAGCACATGAAGTGGTGGTGTGGAAGTGTCAATATTACCTCTCTCCCCGGGCTGCGGAGAGAGGTGTATTAGAGTATATAAAATCCCTTGCCTGCAAACGTGGGTCCTCACTTTCTTCAGTTTTATTCAAAGTTACTTTGTAGAATGTTGTTGTTGTTTGGTTTGTTTTTTGAGAGATCCTTGGAGGCTTTGGATTTAATTCACATATTTGTTGAAATTTCTTTCGGGTCAGGTTGACTGAAGGGTGAAGGTCAGTAATGTGTACACATTAAGAGAAAAGTCAAATCCGTGAGTCGTGTTTACCTGCACTCCTGATCTGGCTTCACCCTCCCAGCTCTCTGAGGCAGCCACCACCCTCAACGTGGTCACTCCCACCTCTGTGCTGTGCCCACACGTGGACTCTCCTGTATGACCAGATGAGCCAGATAAAGGGAAGCAAGGCGTCCAGGTTGACACCCAGGTTTCTGACTCAGCTCAGACAGCCGAGTGGAGGATGATGTAATTCTCTGAGTTGGGAAGGCGGAGGAGGAATGTGTTTGGGAAAAGCAGTTTTAGGGGCCTAAGACATGTGTCTCCTTCCTAAGCAGGACTGACTCCAAGACTTAGGTCTCCAGGAAGCCTCCTGTGATCCCTTACACACCCTTCAACTCCAGGCTACATAACATACCCTCCACTCTGCTTCTGCACCATTCTGACCTTCCTAAATGGTCATAATTCTCATGATATACTCAAGCAGTATGTTTTAGAATATGCTTCCCAAGGGACTCTGAGTCTTTTCCATCATGGACCTAGTTATTTTAATTTATGTACAGCATGTGCTATCATGCCCGATGCAGAGGAAGCACTCAATAAAGTTTTGTTGAATGCATAAGCTAATCAATGAATCCATGGTTATGTCTTCAAGTCCATCGTGCTTATAAACACAACACCATCTTGCCCCTACTTTTTGCCAGGCTCCACCTACTATGGTAAAACTCCATAGTCAAAAATCCTATGCTCAGTCACAGAGGTGTGGGTGCGGCAATGCCTGTTTGGTGAATCGGACTAAGGGTCCCAGCACAGCTGTGGGGGTCTTGCCCCCCTTACTTTGGCAAAACCGCCACCTGCTCACCTCCTCCTCCATCCCCCCCATCCTCTCAGCCTGTGCGGACACCCAGCATCCTTTCCCCACCTCATCTCTAGAGCCAGACTGACAGCCTGAGAATCCCTGAGCTCCTGGCTCTATTTTTCCAGTTGTGTTATTCTGTCTCTATCTCTATTTTATGATTTCTCACCTTGAGGGAAAAACAGAAAGAGCTATTTTTTTTTTCGCTTCTGCCCTGCAGGGGGTAGAGCAGATTCTGAACAGTATAAAATGATCTCGCCAGGGGCTGAAGTCATTCTCAGGTTCTAACCATCTCTCTGTGTATTCAGATGGACGGACAGGTGAAGTTATTTCTTTTCCCGTCAGCAGAATACTGTCTTATTTAGGTTCCGTGGGAGAAGGAAAAAGAAAGAACAGAAAGTGTCAGAAATGAGGAAGGCTTATGTCCATGGATCATTTTTTTGCAGCCATTCTGCAGCACTGACACATACTTTCTTGACCAGAGACATGCAAAGTTGAAGAAGAATTCCCTTGACCTCACTCCACGTTTTCTCTGATAATAGCCCCTTGCATTTGCATAATCCTTTTCATTTTGCACAGTGGTGTTGCATCCATTAGCTCTTCTTATTCTTTAAGGATCCCAGTGAAGTTTGTAGGATAAAACTTATTTCCAAGGTTAACCCATGAGGAAACTGAGGCTGGTAGGAGACAGTGCGCATCAAAGATTGGCCACGGGCTCGCTGTCAACGGACGTCCACCTGGACAGGGACCCACATTTTGCCCAAAGCCCGCCCCCCTCCGCTCCTTCTCTCTATACCGTATGACCTTTTGAGGTGCACAGCTGACACAGACTTCATATATTTGAGTCATTTATTTGATTATAATTAAGAGAACAAATATAATTATCCATCACATTTTTATTTCCTGATTTTAAAGTTTGCTTTTCTTCTAACATTTAAGTTTTCTTTCCTAAAGGACCATGAAGTGGACCATTTCATTCTTGACGGGAATCATGAGGATTAATCTTCAGGATTAAGAACTTTCAATTGTTCTTCATTACCTCCAATGGGTCCTGCATACCACTGTCTCTGAAGCTTGACTTTTACTGAGAGCCTTCTCATTATTCAAGTCCAGACATACCTTGAATGTATTGTTATAGCATTCCTACCATATATTAAGTTTACATATAAAAGTCTACAGGAATAAGATGCACTGCTGTGCTAGGGATAATAATAGTGGCATCACTTAGCACTTCCTGTGTGTGTTGTACTAATAGTCTTACAATTACCCTATGAAATAGGTACTATTACTACTCTCATTTTACCGGTGGAAAACATGAGGTACAGGGAAGTGAAATGACCTGCCCTAGTTCACACAGCAAAGAAGTGACAGAACAGGATTTCACACCCAGGTGGTCTTGGTCAGAGTCTGTGCTTATGCTTTATAATATACTGCCTCTCCTAGATCGCTATGAAATCCTTAAACCTAATGCAGACTTGGAGACTTAAGAAAAGTGGGTTTCTTGGAGATAAGGAATACCTAAGTCCTGAAGGATGAGTAGAAATAAAGGCAAATACTAGGTGGGGCACTGCAGGCAGAGGGGAAACTATGGTGCATGTAAAGGAGTGTGATCCACCCAGGGAACCTCAACTACAGTTACATATAGAGCCCTAGAAAAGGATGGCGGTGGGAGATGAGCACAGAAAGTGTGTCAGGGCCATATGAAAAGCGACAATTGTCATGCTAAGGATTTGGGACTTTTTCTGAAGCCATTAGACAGTCATGGAAAGATTTGAAATAAGGAAGAAAGAGGATAGGCTTTGGTTTGTCTCAGCTGGATTAGGGAGTCAACCTCAAGGCAGGGACAATAGTTATAATTCTATACTCAACCTCCAGGTGTAAATGGTGAGTACCTGTGCTGATGAAATGGTTGGGGAGATGGAGAAGAGGGAACGCACTCGAAAAGGAGTTTGGGAATAGTCTGGGGAATTTAATCATGGGATAGTTGTAGACAATTTTTTTTCTTTATTTGGGAAAATATTGGTTAGAGAGGAAACTGGGTTTGTGTGAGAAGGTAGTTATGGTGATCCAGGAGAACGAGGTTTGCAGGAACTGGGCTAGTGATTGGGGGGTGGAGGAAAGTAGATAGTTTCAGGAGTAATGAAATAGGATGGGCAAGACACATACCTGGCTACCTGTAGAGTCTGACTTCTGGCCCTCCTCCCAGGTGTCCAGCTTAGCCTGAGCTAGGTGAAACGTGAGGTATGAGCTCTCTCCCTAGCAAGAAGACTGGGGTAAGTTAGAGGGTGGGGCAGGGTGGGGGGCAATCTCAGTTTTGTAGAACCAAGTTGAGGGGGTGTTTCTCATGGGGTTGTAGGTACCAGTGGAACCCAGAGCTACACAAGTTGCAGGATGAACAAGATTTTTATGCCATAGTAAAACAACAAATCCCATCACCAAATCATTATCCATGTTTGGGATCGGAGTAGGAAGGCTGGTGTACTTCCTGGGTGAGAGTCCGTAGATTACAGAATTGTGGTGGTTATTAAATGGAATGAGAGGAAGTTTCTTTCTGATGCTCTCTGGAGTGGAGGATGTGAGGTTGTTGGAAGAAGTCAACAATGTAGGGGGTCAACAATGTTTAAACGTCCCGAGATGGGGCTGGCATCACTGTGTTCTCATCCCACCATCTTCCTGAAGCCTCCTCTGATGCTCTCCAGTGCACATTCCTCTTGTCCCAAACTTCCAAAACAGTTTTCTTCTACTTTACCCATCTTCATTCATCCTTTCACTCATTCACTCATTAATTCTACTCTAGTTACTGGGCCTCCATTGTACCGCTAGGCACTGTTGGGCAAAATGAGGGTCCCTGTCCAGGTGGACGTCCGTTGATAGTTGCTGAGGAGAACAATAAAGCAAGACAAAGATGGAAGAGGGAAGGCAGCGATCAGGATGGTGTTGTGTCACTGCCCCAAGAGCCTCATGGAGATTAGAGTCCAGGAAACAAAGGATGACTCAGGAGTCCCAGTATTATTGTGGGCACTGAGGGAAATGCAGTAAAGGGCACTTCAAGTTAACCTTCACCTCCTCGTGGTGAGGCTCCGGTCATTGATGGAAGGGAGGGAGGATAGGAGTCTTATCAGGTCCATGGAACTCATGCAATTACACTTGACCTCTATTCAGAAAAGTATTAAGAAGCTGTGTTAACTGGAACACAAAAAGCCTACAGGATCTCTGAACTCATTGGAAGCAATGAGAGTGGTCTTTTCTCGTCATCATAATTATTAGCATCCTCATCAGTTTTATTAACACCATTAATTAAAAATGTGCACGGTACTTGAGCCAGACACGCCATATTTCAGAATCACTTCTTCAGCTAAAGAAGTATGGGTACCTTGGGACACGTATATTATACACGCATTGCTGTGCTTTTGGAAGAGTAAAACCCCCGACATCAAAGAGTGTCGTTCAAAATGAGAATAAATATTCTATAGAAACCCCACACCATGAAGGTAGTCATAATCAAGAAAGCTGCTTAATCAATGGAATTTAACCAAAAAATATATATACACATACATGTATATATACACATATGTATAATACATATATGCATACACACATACGTATATACATGTATATATACATATATACACATATATATGTATATATGTATATATGTATATATATACATATATATGTGTATATATGTATATGTATATATATGAGAAGGGGAGAAAGAAATCACAGACTCTTGAAACATAGGGAAAGGACAAAAAAATAATAATAATTTGTCAGTGTGGATTCAGCACCATACTGGGGCTGTCTACTGTCTCCTGGCGCCATGCAGATAACTACTGCAATGATCCAACTCACTTTCATCGCCCTGAGCCCAGGATCCTCTCCAAGCAACCTTAGGATGACAATATGTTTTTACGCGTAGACAACCCTGCAGGAGAGAATGCTCTGACCAGCACGCACAGCACTCCAGTGGGCCTGCTGCCAGTTTTAATTTTTCAGTTTAAGCATTAAATTGACATCTGATTTCTCCATCTGTCGCTGACAAGTTTGGTCGCTCTGAGTCAATCCTCTTGAGACTGATCACCTTTGCATATTTTTTAAAATGGAGATTCAATACCCAAAGAGCCCAAAGGAAAACTATAGAACCAGTAGGATTTAGCTGAAGTGGTTTTGAAAGAGAGGCTTCCCTAAAGACATGTTCAAGTCTGTGTACATTTTGGGTTGTCACGACTGGGAAGGTGCTACTGGTAGGAAGTGGATGGAGGCAAGAAATGACGCTAAGCATCCTGCAATGCACAGGACCACACCATCCCCGCAATGAAAGAATCACCTGGTCTGAAATGTCAATAATGCCAAGGTTTAGAGAGTCTGAGCTACAACAATGTCATCTTTGGGTTCTGGTATGAGCCACTCTGGGCCATTTTCTCTGAATTCACTTTGAAACTATAATAAAAACAAGAGCTCTTGTATATTCTGATTTGTCGATTTATTTTGTCCTCACTGGCATCTCATGGATAGGGAACACTTGCCAGCCCTATTCCTCAGATGTTTCAACCATAGAAGAGACACCGTGATGCTTGTTAAAAAATTCTTGTACAAATTAATAATTGCATTGCGGACTAGAACCCAAGCTTTAGGCTCCCCTCATCTGTCATTTTTCTCTGCAGCCTGGCACCTTCAGACAATAACCCTTGACTTTTTGTTCCAGAGTTATATCTGAATGAGCTATCTAGTTTTCGGTGACTGTACTGTTTAAACAGATTATTATTTGTGAAACACATCAAATGTTTACTGTCAATGCCGTACATCACAAGGAAAAACAAACAAAAAGGGAAACCATTCACTTTATGTCTGAGAATATACTGTGCTCTATGTGAGCTGAAGTCCTATTTGCATATAATTTGATACCTATCTTGTGGTGCAGAAATGTCAGTCTCTTAGATCAGCAATGATACAGCTCAGGAATCTGAGCCATCTGCTGAAAAATTCCCTTGTTTTCTTCTTTTACCTCTGATTTATTTAATGTGGAAGAGACAATGCTGCCATTTGGATGGAGGGTGTGGGAGGGAAACGTCAGATATTCAAATCACAGGCAAAGTGTGGGATGTTCTTCTCTAACGCAAAATGCAGATAGCTTATCAGCCTGTGAGCTGAAATATAGAGGTGGATTCTTAGTCTCAGTAGCAATTCCTCCTGAATGCATACCATTCATAAAGTTGAACTTTTGGAATCAGTCCTACAGCTAATAATTGTCAGAGCTGGGAATAAAACAAGAGTTCTGTCTACCAGATTTATATAACTACAGAACATTAGAGATGGAATGTTTTTAAAGGATTATCTGGGATATGGAAACATTCGTAAACATGATCCAAATTATTTTCTGAATGAATGAATGGGTACATTGTAAAGGTTTTGTGAATCCAATGCCTGATGCATGAAGAAATTATCATCCGAAACTGATGTTCAGAGCATGAAACAGAACAAAGAGTCACATCAGAGATGTGATCTCAGAGCTGGTGTGTGGGAGTCCTGGGATTTGGTGAGGCAGGGGAGTGGTACCCAGAGGGTCGAAGTCTAGTTAGAAGGAAAGTTTCGTGTAATAAATATAAAACATGTAGAAAGGGTATAAAGAGGCAACTATGTCAGAGGACTGGAAAACAGGAGAGTTGAGAGAGATGGGCTGAGACCTCAAATGGGGCATGGTGCCATTGGGCATGCTCTCTATGGCATCCAGTATGAGTATCAGGTCTGGGGGCAGAAGACGGATTTCTGAAGAGTCATTTCAAAGAACTATAACGAGCCACACAGGTGGGAAAATTGGTCACTTAGCACTATGAGTACGCTTCAATTCCTTAACAAAGAAGAATAAGAACACATATTTTTTAGTTTTTATTTATTTATTTAAGTTTTTGTCTTTGGGGGGATAAAAATATACTGATCCATGATACGTTTGCAACAATGATTAGTTATTTATTGTTATCTGTTGTAAATAAAGTACAAGGGATGAGGTTAAGCAGGAAATACTGGGAAGAAAATGCATTTTCAAATTCCATTAAACGTAGTAGGAGCTCAAAAAAGTTTGCTTTATTCTTTCCATATTCTCTTTCATAATTTACATTATAATTATTTGATGCACACCAGTTTTCCCAATGGCTTAGAATTCTTGGGGGCAGGATATGCAGAAGTCCTCAGGACAAGTCTATCACATAGCAGGTTCTCAATACACATAGTGTCTTTCTTTCCACCCTCTCTGCTCGAAGCAAAAATATGTGCAAAATGGGTACCAAAGAAGACAAGGGAATTACGACTAGGGTGATGGTAATCAAATGGCTTTCTTGTTAAATGTTCATTATTCAAGCCCGTGGGCATCTTCTTGGGAGGCTCTGGATACAATTTAGTATCTATTTGAGACTCTCCTCGATGAACACTCCCAGGGTGAAGTCCAGCCAGCAACTGTCTCATTAACATATCCAGCACCACATGCAAATATGTATAACTTCTTTGTGTTGGACTTCAAAGGGGATTTCCCTTACTGGGATGAGCTATATCGAGGGCAACAATCCTTTTAGTGTCATTAGGGTAAATGAGATAGTAATGGGATTGCAGATTAGAGCAACTTCAATCATGTATTTCACAGTCCCCCAACAGGGTAGCTTTTACAAACAGCCAGCATCCTTAATTGAAATGTAAATGCATGGTAAATTATGAAAAATATATTATGAAAAGTAAAACATGGCCCAAATAAAAGAACAGAAATAAAAGGTTTTACGAAGTTGAGAAAATGAGTCTGAAATGTTAATTGCTTGGCAGGGAATAGCTCACACCGTCAGGGCGTGGGGGCGGGAGTGAAGAAAGGAAAGTCATTCTCCCCACAGTCTGTGCAATTTGTCCATGTCCTTTTCTTCTCTATTCTGGAAAAGGTTCATGCAGATAGAGCCCTGCCAACTTCCTCTCCTGGAGACAGAATTCAAGGAACAGAAAAGGAAGAATTAAAGTAAAAGGAGGATATTGGAGGAGTTGGTGGGGATGCCGCTAAGGCTGCTGGGACATGGTGTCCTTTTTTTATTATCAATCCTTTGGATGAATAAAAGTATTTAGAACTAGAACAGTAGCCAGCAGCACACTTGAAAACTTGATTGACCCAATTTGTTCCCTTCATCATCGACTATAGGCATTGTCTTTGGCCACACGTGAGTTAGAAGGGAGTTCACAGTATGTAAAAGATCGCATGATGTCATATCACAGAAGTGATCTTCCAATCCTGTCTCTATCCTCCATACCAGGAGGATGTCCACATAAGGGAAGGGATCGAGTTGGGTTCTGTGTTGGGTAGGATGTGACTGTCTTGGGAATCCCATCGTTTACAGCTTCTGCGTTAGGGACAACAGTGTGCTTTGATAAGAAAGTGTATCAGCTTCCTTTGCTACTGTAACAAATTCCTACCAACTTAGTGACTGAAAACAACAAAGATGTGTTATCTTAAAATTCTGGAGGTCATCCGTCCAAAGTCAGTCTGAGTGAGCTAAAGTTAATGTTAATCAACAGGGCTGATTTCTCCTGAAGTCTCTAGAGAGAATTTGTTTCCTTCCCTTCTTCACTTTCTTGAGGCTCCCTGCTTTGTGGGCCCCTCTTCAGATCCCTCCAATCTACTTCCATCATTGTATCTCCTTCTCTCTGACCCTGACCCTCCTGCTTCCCTCTTATAAGGACCTTTCTGACTACCTCGTGCTTACCAGGATAATTCAGGATAGTCTGCAATCTCAACATCCTTAACTTAATCACATCTGCAAAGTTCCTTTTATCATCTAAACTGACATGTTCACAGTCTCCAGGGGTTAGGATATGAACATCATTGGCGTCTTTATTCAGACTACTACAGGAAGCTATTTAGATATTACTCATCAGTGGGACTGATTTTTAGGGAGATGCTGAAGTACCTGTGTTTATGGCAAATAATTGGCTGAGGCAGAGTGAAAGGAAAGGGAAGGCAATTATGCAAATGCACAACCATTCCTAACTTCTCTGAGATCACGGGCCAGGAGCAGATTCTAAAGTTTGTCTCTGAGCCATTGAAACTCCGGACTATCAACAGCAAATACCTGCACAGTGATTAAAATGTATACCAAGAAATAAAAAGATGAGTCAGAACGGTCCCTGCCTTCAAGAAGCTTGAGGCCAAGTGAAGTTAGAGATTAAAGCGATGCTTTCAGTATCACATAACTAGTGCTAATAAAAGAAATATCCATGTAAAGGAGCATGAGGCCAGATAAACTGTGTCTTCCCATTGAAGGAGAGGCAGAGAAAGATTCATATTAGTGGAAGTGTAAGAGTTTTCCAGCCAGTAATAAAGGGGTAGAATGTTAAAAATTATTTACTGTCTACTCCACAAGCTTCTTTCTAAATATTTTAAAGGATACACATTGCATTTGTTCTCAGTTGTACATCCCACCTGAGTAAGTAACAAACAGGTGGTATTGATTAAACAAAGTGTCCAAGGAAATAATCATGGTCTGGTCTGTGTTCTTTGGTGAGTTTGTTGTTTTTCACTCCACATGGTCCAGACAGAGATACCCACTCTTTCTTCATAGATCTTTGTTACTAAATGCAGAACAATTCTAATCCACATGTTTTAAGGCTGGATCACTTGATTTCTACTGAAGTTGTTGCCAGTATGTAAGATGTTCTGTGATTATAAAAAAATATGATAATTTGGAGGCAGGTGATTGTTGTCTGACTGTGCAATTGGTTACTTACTGACCATATGATATTGCATATATCACCTCTGCATGAATGATTTCCTTACTGTGATATGGAATTATTTTGAGGAAAGCATAGTACTGTCCTTGGAAATACTGATTTTCACCGACAGTAAACCACAAAACATCCAGCTAATGTTGGTTTTCTTTTATTGTTTTTGTTACAGTAAGTATGTGCTTTTGAGATCAAAGAAAAACAAAACAATGACTGTAAGCAGAATTAGAGAATGCCAGGATTCTGCCAGAATAGAAGTACTACAACCTTAATAATGAGCTTGGAGGTATCTGTTCCTATAGAGATTGATACCCAGTAGGACCTTCTGGGGCTCCTGGGTGCAAAAGCCTTCCCCTGTCCTCCATTTCTTGATTACAGGAAATAGGCTTCATTCAGCCTTCATGATCTTCCCTGAGTTCCTACAGGCAGGTTCAAAGAGTTGCTACTTAGGGAAGGGAGGGGATGCAGAGACAAGGGAGGAGCAGTTAAAAGAAACAATAGTGCAGCCTTGGGGCAGGGTCCTGGTTCCCCCTCAAGGGATACACATAACAACATCTTTGAGCTGTTTTGCAGACACTGAAACCCTCACCAGGTGGGAGAAGGTAACTGTGCGCTGCCCACAAGCACGCAGACCCCAGACCACGTGGAACCGGAAGGCTGATGATGCCGCCTCCCACTACCTCCCCACCAACAAATCAGAAGAGTGTCCACGAGCTGATCACGCCCTCTTTGAGCCTAACACTCCTCCCTACTCCCTCCAGGTGGGGACGCAACATTTTGAGGGCATTAGCCTGCTATGGCCCCCTTTGCCTGGCAAAGCAATAAAGCTATCCTTTTCTACTTCACCCAAAACTCTGTCTCTAAGAGTTAATTCAGTGTCAGGGTACAGAGGCTGGATCCGGCTTCAAGACGGGAGTAGGACCAAGGATCAGAGACCAGAATCAAATGGTGTTTCTGGAGTGAGGACCTTTTGTACATATGAGAGTCTTAGGAAAGATCATTTTTCTTGAGTAAATGGATTATGGTTATGGTACATGCGCGTGCGCGCGCGCGCGTGTGTGTGTGTGTGTGTGTGTGTGTGTGTGTGTGAAGGGTGGAAAGAGAAGTGGGTTAGGGAGTAATTTCTTATTTCCAAGAAACATGGGAGATCTTAGTACCGCCAGGCCCGCACTAGTTTAGGACCGTGCTGATGTATGGGCTGGGTACAATGGTTGGGAAATTGATCATTGACTATGAATATACAGTCATAAATATAACCCTCTGAAAATTAACAGAAAGAGTTAGGTCAAACCCCAAATGGGCTGCCAAACCATGGAGGAGGGAGATCACATTGACATTTAGGGTGCTTACGGCTAATCCAGCAGGAAGGGGTAGAATGTGTGCTTTCTCTGCGAGTGTCTAACCCATCAGGATGGGGCCACAGCCACGTGGGGGGAGCAAGCTGGAGAGGAGGTCAGGTAACTTCGCACCTGAGCTGCAGTGTCCTTTGTCAGCTTTTGCCAACAGCCAGCTTGGAACATCCATCTTATGTCTGTTTCCATGCAAAAGTATAACAACTGACATCTGACCACACTGCGATAATTAGGAGCTCCAGTTCTTCCCCACAACTACTAAGTTTTCAACAGAGAGTCAATTACCAAAAAGGAGTGAGTTTGTTGTTGCTTTCAGGCAATCTGCAGATTCAAGATAACTGACATTCCTTGACCCGAGTGAGAAATCAACCCTCCGGCATGATTCAGGTTACAATGTTGTCCCTTTTGCAGGTTCTCTTTGGTCTCCTTTACCTTAGTAATGGCCATACATGTAATTTAGTTCCCAGATCCTATTGCTAAGTGGTTACAATGTGAACACTTATTCAGCAACTCTTGATTATTGTGGCTGTACGATCTAGCAGTTACCTATTCCTGAGTAACAGACCATCCCAAAACGCTGTAGCTTTAAGCAACTGCTTTCTTTGTATATGGCTGTGTGGTCAGTCATTTGGGCTGGGATCTCCTGGCTGACTCTTCTGATCATCTTGCCTGTGGTCACCACACGGGCTGCATCCCCGGGTGGCTCAACTTGCTGGTTTAAGATGACCTCACTTAAGCCTCTGTCATTTGGTGCTAGCTGTTAACTGGCCTTTCTCCCATCACTAAGTTCATCATCCCAAGCTAAATGATTGAATTAAGGAAGCAAGAGAGTGTGAGTGGAAGCTGCAAGAAATTCCCTAGGCTTAGGGAATCCCACGATGTCATTTCTTCCACCTTGGCCCACCAAGCATTATCACATGGTCTGGAAGAGCCAATGGCAAATTTCCACACAAGTGATACTGGAATGACCTGCATAAATGAAGAGGAAATTACAAATGGTTCATATGTTTTGAGCACATACTATATACATTAGACACAATTCTAAGATTGACATGCATTATCTCAGTTAATTCTCAGAATAACCCTAGGAAGTAGGCATTTTAATTTATTCTTACTTAACAGATGAAGAAATCGAGGCACAAAGAAATTAAAGTATCTCTCCTGAGGTCACACACTCTGTAGATGAAAAAGCTAAGCTTTGATTCCAAGTCATCAAACTTCAGAGTCATCTCTTAAAGCATTTTGTAAGGATGATAAGGATTCAGTAGACAGTTGGGGAAGCTGCAAAAAGTTATACATTCCAGTAAGAGGGAGCAGCCTATTCGGACTGTCAGGGGTCAAGAGGCAAGGCATGGAGAGGGGGCACTTAAGGAAAATGGAGATAAGAGGAAACAGATGGAGAGAGGTATGGAAATACAGATCCTGGTTAGAACTGGAAGGACCATAGATACCACAAGGAATTTCAAAAAAAAATTAAGCAGATAAAGGAGAAGGGTCCATATTTAGCCACCATGGTGATTTTCCAGCATCTGGGTATTTGCCATTCAGTCTTACGCTCTGGACGCTGTAGTTACAGCATCCTTTGCCTTAGAGGCTTGACTGGACTAGGCTATGCTGTGATCCACTGTTGTGATTTGTATGTTTTTTTGAGATTTCATTGTGTTCTCCACTGATAAAGATTACTTAAAGTTACCCTTTTGCGGCAACAGCGGTCTCCTTATTGAAAGCCTGCTCATGTCTTGCTTGCATTATCTCATTCACAAATAGCTTTTCTTGGAGCAAATTTTTCAAATCAGAAATTTAACGTTTAGAAAATTTAACATTTAGAAAAATGTCACGGGTCATGAGTTGGAAATGGTATTGAAACATCCATTAGGCATCTGAACACATTGCTCTCTCAGGTTTAAAAAAAAAAAAAAAAAAAACAGTCAAGAAACAAATCAAAAAGCTGGTGATGACTGAGTAGGCAGGAGCCCAGCCAGGATGTGACCTATTTTAAGCATTCGCAAATCAATAGAAGAATAGCCTCCTTAATCAAAAGTGTTCAATTTCCCAGGGAGAGAAAAGGCATACAAGGGTAAAAATTACCCACCAAGTATCTGTTAGTGCAAGGCTGTCCTAGTTTGAAAGTACTGAATGCAGACGTAATTTAAAATGTATTTGTAGTCATGCTTTTCAGAACAGTAGCCTGATCTTTGGAATGGCCCCTTTCTGCAATTTCCAAGCTATAGGAACCCTGCTTCAGTTTCTGTCTCCTTTCCTAATATGTGGCTCTAAATTCAAAGATGACTATATAAAGAATTAGAGGAAGCTCTGTACCCAATAGTGCTCAAAGCGGGCTCTGCTTGATGATGATCCAGGTCACAACAACTGTCTTGGGCAAATTATATGTTTTACAAAACCCTCCTTTGAGTCAGAAAGTTATGAAGCAATAATTGTCCCTGGCAAAGGATGGACAGAGGGCACAAGAAGAAAGGAGAAGCATCCATTAAGCTGATGGGTCATTTATCAAACCAGCAGAGAGGGTGTATTATCAGAGAAGCCTCCAGCTTTGGAGTTGGCAAAGGTCTAGAAAATAAGGCTCTGTCCAGCTTGCCACCTGGATGTATGATCTGGACACACCGTCAAGATGATACTCAGAGGTTGGGGAAGATTGAGCTGCATCTACTCAGCTCCTGGTGGGAGGCACAGCCAAGCCCTAAAAAAATGAGATGTGGGGTAGGGGGGATGAAGCTAGGATGGTTGAGTAATGAGAATATGGCATCTACAAGCCAACGTCGGGGCTGAAGGAAAGGAGTAAGGAGAAACGTCCCAAAGGGACTGAAAATGTGTTTCATGGGCACAAACCACCATGCATTCTTCTGCTTTAAAAAGTTTCCAGGGCTTCCCTGCTGGTGCAGTGGTTGAGAGTCCGCCTGCCGATGCAGGGGACGTGGGTTCACACCCTGGTCCGGGAAGATCCCACATGCCGCGGAGCGGCTGGGCCTGTGAGCCATGGCCGCTGAGCCTGTGCGTCGGGAGCCTGTGCTCCGCAATGGGAGAGGCCACAACAGTGAGAGGCCCGCGTACCGCAAAAAAAAAAAAAAAGTTTCCAGCTATTGTCTCTTTGAATACATTTTCCCCACATCTTCACTAGCATTTTCACCCTATATTAAATCATGTGTATTAGACGTATACTGAAGGTCATGCTTCTCTCCTGTGCTTTTACTTCTTCTTTTTCATATTTTCTATCATGTATATATATATATATATTCTATTATGCATACAAATATATCTATATATGGCCTATAATATATTTATAAATATATCTATATAGATCTCTCTCATACACCTGCTATATATATATTATATATACTAATACCATAAAATATACTAATTAGTATATATATACTGTTATAAATACTAATACCATAATAAAGTATACCGTAAAATATACTAATATTATATATACTAATACCATAAAATATACTAACATATCACACATACTAATACCATAAAATATATAGTATACTATAGTATATATAGTATTATATTTATATAATAGTATATATATTATATAATAGTATATATAACTATTTATAATAGCATATATAACATAGAACATATATGCTTTATATATAAGATAATATTATAAATATTGTTACATATATATATACTTATATATTATATCATATATTTTTAATATATACTTAAATATTTTGGGGATTTCTCAGTTTTAAATTCTAATTCGTTATTTTTTTCCTGAAATAAGTTTAATATGTTATCAGTGCTAACTGTGGATATTATTATACTGATTTAATGCAGTGGCTTTATTTTTTGATTCCTACATTTTCATTTGGTTCTTTTTTATCTGTCTGCTACTTTTTTCTCATTTACTTAACATGGTTTTCTTTGCAAAATTTCTCTTCACTTCTATCTCTTTTAGAATTATAAATGTACTTATTTTAAAGTCCTTTTAGATTTGCCTCACAAGTTCTGCCGCCAACGTGAGTTGTTTCCATGTGTGTTTTCTATGGTAGTTCACATGCTTTGATCTTTTTTTTTTTTTTTAGCAACTGCCTGGGAGTTCCTTTTTTCCACCGTGCCTTCCTTCTTTCTAGTGCTTTTGCACTTAACACATAGTCCTGCATTTTGCATTGTGGCGGGGAGTTGTGTTGTTGGTATGCCTTGGGGATTGATATTCTGCTCAGGCACGTTTCGAATGAAGTTCGTGTTTACAGGGTTGCTTCTCTTTATTGCCTAAGACACAAAAAAAGTGGTATTGAAGCTGTTGGATGAAATTATTTCAGATCCAGTTCACTAAAGTGAACGTGGTCCAAGATCCTCACTTCAGGCAGAGCTGACCCAGGTTTCTTTCCACTGGATCATGTTTGGATTCTTTTCCATCAAAGGCTCTGAAGGCTTGACCCCACTGTGAGTACCAAGTCTCCCACTTCGGAGGGCTGCAGGGTTCCACTTTCCCCTCCTCCACTCACCCCTAGGGTTCCTCTCTGCTGTTAACACACACAGATTGTCTTCTGGTTTCTGAGAAGTGCTACATATCTTTAATTAGTTAAAGAAAAAAATGACATAATTTTGCAATAAAACACAGAGAAGTGGATTATGAATTCTGTCTGTATCTTGACTAGAAGTCTTCATTCCATTTTTACCCTTCCACATTGAAATCTCTTACCTCCGCTAAATCTGTCCAACTTAGATTTCCCTCCGGGTTTTAAGGTTAAACACAGCAACTTTCTTCTTCCCCAGCTTTGTGGCCATGTGTAAGTTATTTTATTTCTCAGAGTCTCTGTTTACTTTTGGAAGCCAGGGACTGATAGTATTTTGCATTGTTGTCAGGATTTGGAAAAAAAGTATATCAAGTGCCGAGTAATGTTAAGTGCCTAGTAGATGCTGTTTATAATTATAATGTGAATGTTTACCATGTGTGTAAAAGAGTTAAATGAGATCAATTGTTCATGCTTGCAGATATTTTATAAGAGGATTCTGTAATATATAATTCTATATAAGCTACGGAAGAGCTCTGTAAGCTGGAAAATCCAATTTCCATGCCAAGGAAGTGTTTATGGGTTGAACTGTGCCCCCCAGAAAGATATGTTGAAGCCCTGACCCTCAGTCACTCAGAATGGGATCTTAGTTAGGAATAGGGTCTTTACAGGTATAATCAAGTTAGAATGAGGTCATGAGCGTGGACCTAAACCCAGTATGACTGGTGTCCTTATAAGAGGAACTTTGGACACAGAAACAGACATGCCCAGAAGGGATGATGGAGAGGAGGTGGCTATGTGACCACTGAGTCAGGATTGGACTGACACATCTACAAGCCAAGGAACACCTGAGGTCACTAGGAGAGAGCCCAGGAGCAGGTTCTTCAGAGAGAGCGCAGCCCTGCCAACGCTTTGATTTCTGCACTCCAGAATTGTGAAATAATAAATTTCTGTTGTTCTAAGTTAGGCAGTCTGTGACACTTTGTTATGGCAGCCCTAGGGAACTTACCCAGAAGCTTATGGTTATAGTTATCGTTATTACAACTAGATGGTGCTTGCCATTTTTGCCAGATTCCCGTAGTCTACGTAGTTCATTCATAATATGCTCCCAGGATACTTGCACAGGCCCTTTTTCTATAGTCCTGGAATGCTCTTCTTCCATTCTGTCTATCGCTAATATATTTTAGGCTTAAAGCAATGCTAAACTCTGATTCTAGACTGCTCTTCCTGGGCTTTTAACCCCCTTCTCACAGATGAAGTTAGGTGTTTTCTCCAACCCCTTGTTTCCTAGCTCTGACCACACAGCACTGTGGATTTTAACATTTATGGTCCCTCTAATGAACGTACCATGAGCTCATCAAAGGTAGGGTGACCTTATGGGCCTCTTTTCCCTCTTGGGTGAGTAAAAAGGAGGAATGAATAAATGTTTCTTGGATTTAAATCCATGTTACCCCCTCTATCCCCAGAGTGTGCCAAATGAAAGCTTGCTATTCTCAGAATGGAAACACAAAATCATCAATCCGTGTTTTAAATGCCGTAGCTCATCTGGAGCCAGGGAGAAAGAGAAACTTTATGACACTTTTTTTTTTTTTTTAAGAAATAAATATTTGGACTTTAGCCTGATATGTAGGGTGGGTGTCCAGACAGTGTTCACTGGTATATAACTTCTTAAAATATGGAAATACTTTTATGTTGCTGGGGAAATAGTCACTGTCTCTAGATCCTTAGCTGACCCCGATTCTACTCTCTAAGCACTGCCTTCCTGACTCCTTCCAGGAGCCAACCTTCTCCCGGTCTAAGGCCAGCGTCTCTGTGCTTTGACTTGGGCTCATGCTTAACAGATTGCGAGCTCTATTCAGCAGAAACCCTGTCTTTATGTTTCTTCCCATTTGGGGGCCCAGAGAGGAAAAGGGCTTTCTATTGTTTTCTGTGATTGCTCTAACCTAACGGAACGGATGCATGGCCGTCATTAGCTGCAGATTTATCACAAGTCAGGCACCCCTTTCTCAGAGGTAGATGCTCATTTGACAGAGACCTGCCGGTCCCAGGTCGGGATCTCGTTGCACTTTCCCAGACCCTACAGGTCTCATTTGTCTCTGACCAGGTTGTCACCACTGACAGACAGAGGCAGCTCTTTCTGTAAGAGTGAGCTTTTAGCAACCTTGCCCAAGACCAATCATTCCCATCAACCTGATTTCTGCTGCTTTCTCGGCTTTTACTCGTTTCCCAAAGTGCTGCTTTCAGATGCAGGCATTCCCAACCTCCAGAGCCCCAATTCCAGGCAAGGCATATGCATTGGAAAAGTAAAAGCCAGCACTGAGAACTTATGATTAAGACAGCGAGCCTAATTAAGTTAATGCTTTTTTCCCCCACATTTTATCTAAACAGAAAACTCAATAAAGGTTCTGTGGCATCTTTAATAGAGATTAAGCGACTACAGACAGTCTCTACCTTATTTGGAGGCTGAGATTTTCTGATGTTGACTGCACAAAGCCACACCACACATGCATGTACTCATGCTTTGGGTGTCATTGCACAGGACTGACCCACAGCCAGATCCCCAGCTGTACAGAGTAAGAGAAGGATGACTATGTCCTTCCTCCCCGAAATACTCTCCTTCTTGTGAAATCATCGATGCGTTGCCTTCTCACCGGCTGTTTTCTCTACATGTATCTAAACACGTTCCTCTCTCAGGCCAAGTTTGTCTCTGTTTCACAGCCCTTGTATTTATGGTCCCTTCTGCCTTGATGGCTACTCTCTTTCCTCACTGCATTCACTTTTCTGCTCCAAGTTACCCCATTCAAAAAGCCTTTCTTTATTATTCTAACAAAAGTAGCTCTCCCCTCCTACCATTTACCACTTTGCATATCCTTATGTGGCAAAATATTATTTGTTTATTCTCATTGCCTCCACTTCACAGGGAAACATTTCGCACTTACCAACATTCTCCCAGTACCTGGAAGAGTGCTTGGAATATAGTAGGTTTTCAAATGTGTTTATTAAACAAACGAATGGCGTTGATTTCTTATAAAGACTAACTCTTGCTACAATAGAAAGGCAATAAACATTTATTACTCAGTCGGCTATTTGGCACCTATAAACGGTCACATTTCTTTACTAAGCACATAAAACACCTAATTAGTTTGTTTCCATTCCTATTATAACCTTTATACCAGCCCTCTCCAAACCTCTCTAGAAAGACCCCACACACACACCATATCCAGTCTCTGTCCATGGATATAGTTCTCATATTTCAGGGCTGAATTCCAGTGTTACCCCTTATGGGAGGTCTTCTCTTTACTCCATCCTTCCAATGGGCAACTCTGAAGGTATGTATGGGCCAGAAAACATCCTCCTCTTCTGTTAATCTTGGAATTGCCCCAATCTACAGGATGGGTCCCTGGCTGTTGCAGACAATGGGCCAGATTTGGGCACCTGGTCCAAGATATGCTCTTCAGGTTCTTCTTCTGAAGAATTCATCAGGGAGAAGCAGAGAGAGTCAAGCAGATCTTGGAAGGTAGCTGGAATGAAAACATATAATCTAAAGAAAAATAGGGTAGCCTTCCATCCAAGACTGAGGAGCAAACATCTCCAGCTACTCTTCAGAGAGACAAGAATAAAGCAGAGATGAAGAAAGAGACAAAGACCCAAGACAGAGAAGGAAAGCTGAAGCCTGCCGGTCCAGGCTGGCATTTTCCCTACGAAAATCCTTATCTTTAAACAAGTGGATAGCAAAATGAAATGCTTCCTGACTTACTCTGAGCCCAAGGCAGGAGGAAACCACATACTGGATGCCAGAAGAAATGGTAGCAGCCCACCCTTGAGAATTAACAAAGTGAAACTTAGCCTCAAACTGGGCATCTGACTCTTGAACACTGTAACTACAGTCATGGATAATAGGATCAAGAGATTAAGAATAGGAAGAAAATGCTAAAAGAAGATTATTTTGAAAGAAGTTCCCGCTCCCTTTTTTTCTCCTCAGGAGGAAGAGTGCTTGGCCCTGCCTCTTACCTTGGGCCAACTGAGCTACGTATCACCAGGACCGATGAAAAACTTAAAATATGTGTCCTTAAAATATGTTGGAGGGATGGAGTAGACCGCTGTTTGACTCTTTGGCAAATCTGAGGGACAAGAGCCGGCTGACTTGCTATATTCCTGAAGGTGTGGAGGAGATCACTAGACTGGGATCAGATTTCCTGTTAGGATTTTGTTCAGGCAAAAATGTGGGGCACTAGTGTGAGAATGCCAGTGTGAGGATGTCTTAGATTCTATCCAACAGGATCGAGAAGAAGGGTCGGCAGAGGAGACTCTGGGGTCTGACCACAAGACTTCTAGGGGTTGGGGAGGGGGTGAACATCACCACCAAGATGGAATGCACTTTCCCCAGTTCAAGGAACTTCAAGTGAGAGACCATATGTGACGTGATGGGCATGGGAGAGTATCCCGCATCACCCATGATAGCATGGAATCAGATGAAGAGCTCGTGTTGGAGAGCTGCCAGACCTAAGGGGTGAGAAGCCAGCCAGTGATGGTGCCAGTCAGGTGAGATATGTCCTGCTCCCTTTACCTCTCCTCAGAACCTCTGTGATAACCCACAATATGGTTTAGAAACAGCAGGACGAGGTGGAAGAGGTGCCGCGTAAGAGAGAGAGAGATTTCCAACTGTACCCTCCATCCCTAGAGGGCAGGCAGCCTCCCTGGCCCAGATCCTGACTGTGGGAGGGAAACCACAGTCCTGTTTATTACATTATCCAGCTACACTGAATAATCTGCTCTCCACTTCTGCTTTAAAAACGCTCAATGTGGTTTCTGTTTCCTGTAACCCAAAGAGCTTTAAGTAATGTGTCTGCTAAGCCCTCTTCAAGCACGTGTAGCTCTATTAAAAATGCTTGATATAGTCTTTTCATATTATAATCCAGTTATCAGGAATGATGATCTAGTTCTAGACACTAGAACTCGTGAACTGTCTACTCACAGGATCCATCTCAGAGCCTGTGTAGGTTAGAGGGGAAAAAAAATACTGTTTATTAAACATCTATGATCAGTCACAGGACTCATGATGTCTGCCTCTTCCTGAGCGCTGGCTACCCACCAGGCAACCTGTGTATGATGAGCACTTTACAAGGGTTTTGCTTGTGTGTTGGGACAGCATGAAAGGTGGGTACTAGTATTCTTATTTGCTATTCAAATGAGGAGCATAACTAATTGACTAATACCTATTAACAGTGCCTGCCTCAGGTAGGATTATTACAAAGTGCTTGGCGATCCAAGAATTCTTCCCCAGATATTCCTAACTCCAAAGCCTGCATTCTTTCCACTGCTCAGAGGAGAGCCACCTGGTACCCAGGGATGTATGTTGAAATGAGGGGAGGAGAACCTGGAGACTAAACTTGACGGCTTCCTCTTTGTTTTGTAGATGATGCTAATAGACGCTCCAAACTAAAGCAGCAGATCTTTCATCTTTCTTTCCACACAGCCAACCACCAATCCGTCTCTGGATCAATTCTGCCTTCTTGCTTGAATATCATTTATCTTCGCCATTTTCTGTGGAGTAATTATTATGATTTGTCTTCTCAAAAAAGCTATTAATGCCAGACTGTAGCAAGAAAAATAATGAGGTAGAAACATTTCAAAGCAATGTCACAACTGATTATAGTTCTAATTGCGCTTGTTCCCAAGTTAAGCACGATACTGCACATCACTGGGTAGAAACCAACCATAAATTATTGTACTTATGGCATGCAGTGCAGCACAGAATCGCATGCCAAATTCTTATGACAGACATAAAAGAATTATTCAGAAATACTTCTCTCTTTGGTGCCAAATTTAGTGATAATTTATAGCTGTTTGAATTTCCACACCTGCTGCAAATTCCTTCAAGTCCTCAAGTTTTACTGATTCCCCAGTGGTGGAATTTGACGAGCCTTTTTCTTTTTTTAACCTGTGGGGAAATTGTGACTCCTTTGCTGTATCCTTCAGTACAAGAATCTAGAAATTCAGCCCTTGGCATGACCTGACTATGGCTGGACCCAAACACATCCTGTTATGTGTTTGGTCCTTGACTATGGCTGGACCAAACCACATCCTGGCAGGCAGCTGAGGTAGCTGGTACGAAGGCCAGGTTCCTCCATCTATTATGATAAAGGGCAGTTTAAAGAAAAAAACACGGATGTGCAAGGAGAAATTGGAGATCTCATCTGCAGGTGGGTTGACGTATAACCAACATTCTTATAGCGATAGATTTAGTTAAAAAATTAATAAAGCCATTCGTCCATGAACTCAGTTATTTGGATCCTTGTTTTCTTATCTATGGCCTTGCAGTGCAGTACTGACCGGAATGCCAAGCAAGATGCCCCATCCTGCCACTCCAGGAGATGGGGTGATGATCCAAGATGGAACAGTCAGGGTGTCCTTGGAATTTGCATCCTGATTTGGGTAACACAAAGAGGATGATTAAGATTAATGCATCCAAGTCATGGTGACGTGAATCAAAAGTTTCTTAACCTCTGCTATGGCAAGCCTTAGAGCTACCAACATGTCCATAGCCCTTACCATTTGTCAGATACTATTTGATATGCCGTACGTATGCTAACTCATTGAATCCTTATTTCATGTAATCATTTTTGAGGTCTGCCTTCAGTTTTTGAACTAACCCTTCTCCTCCCAGTAATGCCCACATGAACTTTTCTTTTTCCTTACGTTTGTCAGGGTGGGTCTTTGTTGCTAACACCTAAAGATTCCTGCTTCAAAGCAAAAGAAACAAACTGGTAAATTAAATAATAGAAAGTGATTAACAACAGTTAGTGTGTCTTTCCTTATTCCTACCATTTAAACAACCATGAAACATAGACATAAAAAATAGAAAGAAAATGAGATGCAAAAATAGGAGAATCATAGATTTGTAGAGCTGGCCAAGGATTCAAAGCCTGCCTGAGCACACTCCACATTTTACATCAGGGTCGGGTCCAGGTAGTGGAATTGAGCTCACCACGGTCACTACAGTTTTCCAGTGGGTGCAGTGGATCCGCATGGGGTGTAGAGTGTAGATGAGAATTAGTTATAGTTGGTGCTCCTTCAACTGGGTGAAGCTTGAGCTAGTTTGATTAATTCTGCTCAAATGGGCTTGGGGGATGGAACTTGCTTAATGTAATAAATTAATGCTCTGGGACTAATTTATGAGTTGATTTTTGGTAATTCACTTCATCCTGCACTTCAGTCCCTTCACCTTCTGCAAAATGGAAGTATTTGGTGTGATCGCCTCCGAGGTCTCAACTTCTAACGTCTAATATTAAGATTTTATGATAATTATTTCAAGAAGCAGCAGGTACATTAAAGAAGTAGGAACCAAGGTAATTTACTAAGGATCTGGCAAATTATGTAGCATCTTGAATTTTACAAATCCCTCCTCCATCAACCTCACTATCAGATCCATATTACCCTTGTGGGTTTTATCCTTGCCCTTTTAAAGGGATATGGAGTGAATTTAATAAGAGCCCACGATGTGCTGAGAGCTATGTGCTATCCAATCAACACAGCCCTATTAGGCTCCCATCTTAGCTCGGTCGGTTAACAGCTTTGCTATTACTTGCCCTTTGGGGGTTGCAATAAGTGGGGTGATCGTACACATGTCGAAGAGTTGTTGAGAGGATACAAAAGGTACATGAGTTCATCTAGCACAGAATCTGTCTCATTTATTCACTCTGTCAATAAATGTGTATTATCTTTATCCTTAAACAAGGTGATTGCTGTCTATGAAATCATAGACCTTCGTAAGTTTTCAGGGTTTGTATATTTTCTTTTAAATATACAGCATCTAAGAAAAAAAAGGAGGTCTGGGGAAGAAGAGTGTGGAAGGGCATATAGGAGAGGGCACAGAGCTTGTGGACCCTTATCTTTCACACTGAGCCCACAGGGAGCATATGCCACAGAAGAGGCACCAAAACAACTAGTGGGTACGAGAAGTTGGCCACCTTTGCCCTTAGCAGCACCGGTCCTTGTGTAGGGGGGCCATAAAAGAGTAGCCATGGTGTCAGGAATGAACACTACGCATGGACCCATCAGCACGGGTGTCCCCTTGCTATGGCTGGTCTACCTACAGTTACTGGTAAATTTATTGATTTGTCAGAATGAGAGACCAGTGCTGATCCCAAGATATGGTAAAATCACTACAAAAGACCAATAAGCCACTTGGTAGCAAGCTGATTATATAGGTCTTATAGACCATGGTGGAGAGTTTTACTTTAATATTGAGTAAGATAGAAAGCTTTGGAGGTTTTGAGCAGAGAAGTATAATAATCTAACATAGGTTTTACAAGATTTGTTAAAGATAGATGATAAGGAATACGTTTGAATAAAGGAAAACAGTGAAAAGGTTATTGAAACAATTTTGGTAGACTTTTGGACTAGGATTTTTGTAGTGGAACTAATGAGAAAGGCTCACCTTCTGGATATATTTTTAAGGGAAAGAGTATGTGTTGATGGGTTAGGGATGCAGTCTGAGAGTAAGAGAGGAATTCAGAGTGAATTTTTTAATTTGATGCCATAGAAGAACGGAACTTCCATCATCTCATTTAGGAATCTAAAGGAGAGTCAGCTTTGGGGGGATAAATATAGGAGTTCAGTTTTGGGTCTATTAAGTATGTAATGCCTGCTAGACAGTGTTGGAGATGGTGATGGTCAGTTGGATATACAGTCTGGAGTTCAGGTCAAGGTCTAAGCTGAGGGTATAATCTTGGAGAACAATGGCACAGAGAAGGTATTCAAAACAATGATGTTGGATCATGTCATTGGGAGTGATAATATAATTTTTGAAATACCAAGGAACAAGACCAAACACTGAGACTTGTCAAACTCTAATATTTTGTTTATGAAATAAGAAGAAACTAAGAAAAGATAGAAAGAGTGAGGTAGAAGGTAAATCATGTGAGTTTGGTGTTGGGGAAGCTAGATAAAGTGTTTTAAAGAGGAAAAGTCAACTCTATCAGATATTGCTGACAGGTCAAGTAACATGAGGACTGAACTTTTAACCACTGGGTTTAACAAAGGGACAATTTGGGGGGAAATATAGACAAGAGGTTGGCAGAGAGAAGGCAAAAAGCCTGATCAGGGTGGGTTTAAGAAAGAGTAAGAGGAGATGGAGTCTTGATGTAAAGAGGATCAATGATGGGGGTTTAGCTGAAGGTTGATATGGAGCGAGGAGTTTTTACTTTAGGACAGGTGAGGATAAAACATGCTTTTTGGTGATAGAAATGATTAGAAATGGAAAAGATGGGCATGAGAGGTAGAAGATAATTGCTTGAGCAAAGCCCTTGAGTATGGGAGATAATGAGACACATTTTTGTTTCCTTTATAAAACGTATAAAATTAGAGAACAGTCTCTTATGGCATAATTCATTTTCCAGCGTTGGCCACGACATATCTCCCATCCTGCAAGATTTTCTGCAATGTTTTCTTGCAACACCCCATCCTGAGACGAAGCCCATCGTGGTGGGTTCTGAGTCTGCTTTGACCAACAAAATGCAGCGGAAGTTACACAGTGCAAGTTGCAGGCATAGCCCCTAATTGGACTGGCAGTGCCGATGTCCTGCCTCTCGGGACAGTTGTTCTTGGGAAGTTCCAGCTCAGAACCCAGACTCCATCATTTGAGAAGCTCAAGCATCATGTCTAAGCAACCTTTCAACAGCACCAGCTTAGCTGCCAGCCAACAGCCAGCACCAACGGCCGGCACGTAAGCGAGTCATGTCGCAGGTCAGCCCCCTGAGCCCTCAGAAGACTCAGCTGCTCTCTGAGTGGAATGGCAGGAAAGGTCCCAAGTGAACAAAATTCACCAGAGCCCAGACAGCTCACAGAGTCGTGAGAAAGACAAATGTCAATTATGATTGTAAGCCACGAGCTTTGGGTGTGTTTTGCTATACATCAATCGATGACCATAACAGAAATTAGCACCAGAAGTGAAGATGGCTGCTGTTACAACAGAAACAAGCAACAGGTGGAACTGGACCAGGGGCTGTGCTGAAGAGCCTTAAAGAGACTGCTAGCGGTTTTTTTTTTTTTTTTTTTTTTTGGCGGTACGCGGGCCTCTCACTGCTGTGGCCTCTCCCGTTGCGGAGCACAGGCTCCGGACGCGCAGGCTCAGCGGCCATGGCTCACGGGGCCCAGCCGCTCCGCGGCATGTGGGATCTTCCCGGACCGGGGCACGAACCCGCGACCCCTGCGTCGGCAGGCGGACTCTCAACCACTGCGCCACCAGGGAAGCCCATGCTAGTGGGTTTTGGAAGGACAGTGAGCCAATCATTATAGGAGGCTGGAGAAACAATACAGCTGTCCTGTCCTTACATATCCATGGGGGATTGGTTCCAGGACTGGCCCAGGATCCTCAAATCCACAGATGTTCAAGTCCAATATTCAGCCCTCAGTATCCGTGGTCTGCATCCACGGACTCAACTGGGGGAGGATCAATTAGTTCTATATCTACTGAAAAGAAATCCACGTTTAAGTGACTGGTGCAAATCTAAATCTGTATTGTTCAAGGGTCAACTGTATATGTTAACGGAAAGTTGACAAAAATCTGTCACTAACGGTAACAGGAAAAATGCAATGTACAAATAGTAATCTGATGTGTTTGGCTAAAGAGATTACTGTGCGGAATGGTGGAAGTACCAAATTCTTTCTTTTAGCCACATATGATAATGTGTGAATAGAGATGTGCCCAAAACATAACTGTTCAGTTTTCCAAAGCAATAAGAAGAAATAGAAAGAGCCCAGTATATTCTGGGTTCAAAAATAAAATTGTTTCTCCTAATCAACCTTTCCAGGCAGCAAAATACTGGAATAAAAAAGAAAGAAAAGAAAAAATAGTCATCGCGGTAGAGATCATCTCAGTGTATGGTTGTATAAACCTTTAAGATTTCAGAAAAAATTATGGAAACATTTAATGGTGCCCCTGAACTATACAAAAATGGCTTCTTACAAAGTTAATGGTATTTTTCTGTAGTATCCTGATTCTGATTTCAAGCCAAGGGGAGAATTATCTCAAAAAGAGCTGTTTGTGTGACTCTTTTCTAATAGACTAACCCTTAATAAAATGCATTACAAACACATAAGGTGCATGAGAGATTGATTTAAATAGTTATTGCTGTTGTTATTGTTTTATCAGAAATCCTGTCTGCTTGGACAAAAATGGACAAAAATAGTGCTAAGTGGACAGGATCCTCTCAAAAATGGACTGCAGGTACCTTCTGGGCAAGGAAAAGGCTGAAGAAGCTGTAAACACAGGCTACTTCTTGTGGGAAATGGACGGATGACTCAGACAGAGACCAAGAGCCACGGAGAAGAAAAATCCCAGGCATCAGGGCTGGTCTCAAATCAAAACACTGGCAACCAGGGCTCAGTTGAATTTCAGAATCACTGTAGACTAGTAATTACTTGTGCCCCCTGATTTTTGTCCTTTTAACAGGAATGTCTATTGAAGTAATTTTTCCGCCTAATGTATGTTTGATGTGTGTGGAGTAGTTGATTTGTACCTTTAGCTCATAGTTAAAGATATAAATCTTTAACTCAGATGGAGATAAATTGTACTCAAGATGCTGATTCAAAGAATCGCTCCTCAGAAAACCTCCACATCTGGACCTGATTTAGTTGGTGAGACTCTGGCTTTGAGCAGACGCTGTAACGGGGTGAGTTGAGCTCCTGGATTCCTTGCGGGAGTGGTAAGCACCATGGGCGTGTGGGAGATACGTGTGTTGCTGTGGAAGATTGTATTGTCTAAATATGGCCCCAACGATGTCCCCCATCCCACTGACTCTTCTGCGGTATGGTCGTGCCGGTCGCCTGTCAAGAGGTGAAGCTTACCTCTCCACTCTGTTGAATCTGGCATTATGACTGGCTCTATGACTTCTTTGGCTGATAGAATTATGTGGAAATATCAATACTTTGCCCATGTTAGTCATTGCCTTTATTTGGCCCAGGAGCTTCTACTTTCTTTCTCATGGAATGCTCAGTCTTGGGACGAGATCTCTCCAAACCCAGTCATCATGGACTTGGAGAGATCCTATGGGTTTGGAGAAGCCCAAGCCACGTCGAGAGGTCATGCGTAGACATTGTTTAATGGCTCCATCTGAGTTCTGCAACAACCAACATCAACTGCTCATCATGTGAATGACACATCTTGGACATCAGCCTAGTTTAAGGCTGCAGGAGACTCATTCCACTGTTACTGTCTTGCTGCAACCACGTGCCGGAATCTTAGTGATTCTGAGTCTGGTCACCAGCTGAGCCCAGTCAACTCAGGAAATTATGAGAAAAAAAATACGAACTCGTTGTTTAAGCCAGTCAGTTTTGGGGCAGTTTGTCACACAGCGATAGTTAGCTGAGAAGTTTCCCTCATTCTATCACAGTGATGGCTAAAGAACTAACAGTGCACAAGCAAGAAATCAATAAATATTCTTTCTTTCCTTTTCAGTTGAGATAAAGTTGAAATAAAACTGAGGATGCTGAAATTACTCACATCTCTCTCTTAGTATCTAGCTGCTGCTTGTGGCCAAGTGAAAATTCCCTCACTCTAGAGATAAAACCAGAAATTAGAATGTAGTTCCCCAACTTTCTTTCAATATGTAATGCCCCATGATTCTGTGATTTAGTTGTGGGATCACCCTCACTTGTGATAGGTTCCTTAATAAGGTTTTCAGAGGGCATGTTCTTAGAGCAACTTTCAGGACACATGGCAAATGTCATAGTCAAGGGCAAAAGAAACACTGAAAGAAAAAGAAATGTAATTTATAACACAAAGGCAACTTTCAGTCCTGTGATATATTGAAATAAATTTAGATGTTTTTGAGTTTTCATTTTCTTGTTCTAAGTAGCATTTATTTATAGAACATAAAAGTCTACTGAGCCCTGTGTGACAATTCAACCCGAATTTCAAATGAGACAGGTTATCTCCACGTGGAGAGTTCCACATGCCCATCAATGGAGAAGCAACACATCTTCAAGACCACAACACTCAATACACAATCAGTTTACCATCCATAAAATTATCAGAGTAGCAAAATTCAATTTCTAAAAGGCAAGAGTCGAAAAAACAGGATTCCTTCAATCTGTAGTTCTTTCTTGGTCAAGCTCAGAAAATAATATCACTCACTGTACATCCACACTCTAAAGCTTCAGCTGATTTGCATCAGGCTCTATGTATAAGGGACTCCTCAGTACTCCCCCAAGCAAACTCCGTGCCCCCCACTTTCCCTGCAATATGGTCTGAAGCTACTACATTACAGAAACCTTCCAGTGAAAAGACGGAAGCTTCCCGCTTGCAGTGAATGACCGCATTTGCAGGTTGCACGTGCAGGTGGGAGTGTTTGGATGCTCTCTAGCAAATGGTGCCACAAGGGGGCAACAGAGGGCCGTGTTCCTGAATCAAGGCAGCCGATCAGGGTCAGTCTGTCCCCATCCCCACCTGTCGCCCTCTGGGATTCCGACTGGAGAAATTACTGGTCTGATCCAGTCCAGAAAGCCTGGAGTTCCTTGTTTCTGTTTCCAGTTAGTCCATTTTCTAAGGGGTTTATCGACTTTTACTTGTGCATTCGTACATTCATTCACTCCATCATTCATCAGACACTTGCTCTCTCTTTTCTGGGCACCGTTCTGAGCACTGAGTGTACAAAACACATTTGACTGTTTCATCAAGTCCTTTCCCTCCTGTGAGTCCTGCCAGCTTAGTGGAGGCATAGTGACTCAGTGGAACTGGCACATACAGAGGACCCAAATCACCTGGGTCCAGCCCTGTGTGAATGCACCATTTACTCGGGTGCAAATCCCCCTAGATTCTCGAAGTTCCTGGACACACCTGTTCCTCACGCCTCCCTGCCATCACACCTGCATTTCCTCCACTCAGAGGCGCTGACGCTGACCGCTGTCAAGTTTCTGAAATCTTCATGAAGTGAGGATGTTGTTTACCTCACTCTTTCACTTAGTGTAACAGCTCGATCCATGCCTTTAATCGGCAGGCATTTATTCCGTACCTTTTGTGTGCCTGATACAGGCCGTGGTGATGCAGCGGCGACAAGGCAGACAGAGGACCCGCCCTGATGGTAATCTTGTTCTAGGATGTGGGGGGGAATAAGCAAGTACAGTAAGTATGTAAGTTGTCACATGGTGACTTGTGCTACGGGCAGGGAATAAAGTTAAGCCAGTCAGAGGGAAGGAAAATCATTACTATTATTGTTATCCCTGTAATATAACTTTGGGAGGTTATCTACATAATCAATTGTAATCAATAGAAGCGGAAGATGCGGGCTGCCCCGTTAACCCTAAAAATCACAGAGTGGCTGTGGAATTCTCCCCAAACCAGAGAACAGCATGCAGGTGGGTGGGTGGTGTGGACAGAGAATTTGAACTTGACCTTGAAACAATGAGTAGGAATTAGCTATGCAGGAAAAGAAGTGGGGCCTGGGGTCTGAGCCGAAAGAACAGCAGGTGGGATGGCAGGGAGGGGAGGCTAGTGCGTGTGCAGAGCTGTGAGCAGTGGCTGTGATCAGCTGTGTGGTGGATGAGCCCTTAGGGAGAGGGAGTGCCTAGCCTCACTATCTTTGGGCTCCCAGTGCCCGCTGGCCCTGTGCTGGGCGAGTTACACACATCAACGCAATGGAAGGCTCATCCGTGCTTAGTAAAGTAGGTGAATGGATAAAGGAGATGTGGTACGTATACACAATGGAATATTACTCAACCACAAAAAGGAGCGAAATTGGGTCATTTGTAAAGACGTGGATGGACCTAGAGTCTGTCATACAGGGTGAAGTAAGCCAGAAAGAGAAAAACAAATATCATATATTAACACATATATGTGGAATCTAGAAAAATGGTACAGATGAACCTATCTGCAGGGCAGGAATAGAGATGTAGATGTAGAGAATGGACATGTGGACTCAGGAGGGGAAAGGGAGGGTGGGACAAATTGGGAGATTAGGATTGACATATATACACTACCATGCGTAAAACAGCTAGCTAGTGGGAACCTGCTATAAAGCACAGAGAGCTCAGCTCTGTGCTCTGTGATGACCTAGATGGGTGGGATTGGGGGTGGGGGAGGGAGGTCCAAGAGGGAGGGGATATAGGTATACATACAGCTGATTCACTTCATTGTACAGCAGAAACTAACCAACATTGTAAAGCAATTTTACTCCAATAATAAGAAAAATAGTGGGCATTGATACCCTTATTTTCAAGCAGGTTTGACCTTTAGCCTATACACAATAAAAGTAAAAAACTGGGCTTCCCTGGTGGCACAGTGGTTGAGAGTCCTCCTGCCGATTCAGGGGACACGGGTTCGCGTCCCGGTCCGGGAAGATCCCACATGCCGCAGAGCAGCTGTGCCCATGAGCCATGGCCGCTGAGCCTGTGCGTCCGGAGCCTGTGCTCCGCAACGGGAGAGGCCACAACAGTGAGAGGCCCGCGTACCGAAAAAAAAAAAAAAAAAAAGTAAAAAGCTAACATCTGTGCACAATGCCTCCTTAATAGGAAAATATATTTGTGTGCTTGGGTACGTTTGTAGGGGCACCTGGTCTGTCCAAAGCAACTCATGGTGCCCAGCTAACGGCCCCCCTACGTGGCCTGACTGATATGCCTAGAGGAATTCCTAGAGGGCTGGTTCCATCTGGCATTGATGGTCTCTTAGATCAGGCTGGGGCACACTTTTACTAATTCCCATCCAGGCCCTCTTGGTGGCGCAGCAGATTCCCCCGTGATGTCCCTGGGCTCACTCCGGCCTTGTTTGCACCTCATCTTCAAAGAAGCCTCTGATGCTGTGACTGCGAAGAGAATTTTAAGCAAGGAGCAGCCTTAGTCTTCTTGTACAGGGGATGGGGATGATGCTCTCGCAGGAACCACAAGAAGACAGCACATGGGACAAGTGGTGGAGGATGGAAGAGCATCTTGCGGCCGAGTTTGGAAACGGAAAATTGTATGGGAGAAGCTGCGTCAGACCACTTTGCAACTGATTCATTCATTCTTTTTTTTTTTTTGCAGTACGCGGGCCTCTCACTGTTGTGGCCTCTCCCGTTGTGGATCACAGGCTCCGGGTGCGCAGGCTCAGCGACTATGGCTCACGGGTCCAGCCGCTCCGCGGCATGTGGGATCTTCCCAGACCGGGGCACGAACCCGCGTCCCCTGCATCGGCAGGTGGACTCTCAACCACTGCGCCACCAGGGAAGCCCTGATTCATTCATTCTTGATTCATTTGTTTACTTTTCACTTGTGTGCTCATCTATTAAGTGTTATTTGTCTTAGGCCCAAGGACACTGAGAAAAAGGGACACATTTTGTCCAAGAGCTCACAGTCTACCAGAAAAACAGAAGGGTAAACAGACAGTGATATCTGCTTGATTACATTTTTTCAAAATTTAACGTTTCTGTAAAGTTTAACTATGTAAGCTTGATACATTTAACATCTTTATGCTTAACCACAAAATGGAGGAAATAATAGTGGGTATCTCAAAGGTCTATTACGAATACTAAACAAGGTAATACGAAGGAAGCATTGGGCTTACTCTGTGACAAGGAATATGAGCTCCAATAATTATTGTCATTACTATTGTTTGTGACACGGACACAAAGTATAGAATCATAGAAGAAATTAAATGATAACAATTTCCTGTAAGGATGGAGGAAAGGAAACAGGCTTGGAGAAGGATACAAAGAAAAAATGTACCTGTAATATTTACCTGTTAGATGTATTTATTTAAAAAGTTCTGGAGCAAATGAGACAGAATGTTAACATCTGTTAATTTATGATGTGTACAAGGGTGTTTATTATATCTTTATTCTTTCGTATGTTTGACTTTTTTAAGTCAAAAAAACTTACCAAATAGTGAGAATAGGATGTTGTAAATGGAGTGATGTGTGACTGTGTCAGCCTGGGTTAAAGTGGGGTTTAGCGTTCCGGAGCCAGGATCAAGCAGGGAAATGCCATAGGAAACCTCCCAGATACATGCAGAAATAGGAATTTGAGATCTGGAAGAGGAATGGAAAAGAAATCACATTTTTGAACACCTACTACATGCTAAGCACTGTGCTAGATTCTTTTTTGTTTGAACTCACGTTAATGGGAAATGTGGTGACCATGCAGAGATGTGCGTACCATAAACGTGGACCTAACCAACTCCTGTACTGCCTAGTGAACTAGTAACCTTAACTGCCAGAAATTTCGCTCCTCAGGCGTCGTTTGGCAAAGTCCCAGAGGCATTTCTTTGTGCTCACAGCCGGGGGAGAGCACACCATTGGTATCTAGTGAACAGAGGCCAGGGATGCGGTTCCACACTCAGGGCGGCCCCTGACAAAGCCCAAACGGTCAGTGGTGCTGAGGCTGAGAAGCCTTGATGTGAGCACAGCCCAGTGAAGAAAGTGGACATCCTGAGCTCTGTAACAGACCCACTTTCCTCTTCCCGGACGTAAACTTTCTTCCCCGTGCCCTCCCCCGCCCGGCGACCCTGTGCCTATCCTGACTTTTATGATAATCCCATTCTTACTCTCCTTCCTGTTTTCCTACCTGAGTATGCATCCGGAGACTTCTGAACGTTATCCAGGCTCTTCTGCTAACACAGCGCTCGGTACCTCATTTCCTGCATCTGCAAAGCAGGGATCCCTTTCGTACTCACTGCACAGAACGGTGTCACATGGGTCGGGGTCTGTACAGTTGGAACAGTGGCAGGTGCATCACAGACGTCCTGTGTATATTTGCTATTATTATTATGTCAGGATATTTATAACAACAACAAAGGACTGCGCGTCTCTCTGGACAACTGGTCAAGGTTATATTTAAGCGCTGGTTGAACTGCATTTCTGCAGTTTCATCAATCTGACTGGGCGCCTTCATGGAGGAAGAGGAAGACCCGGCCTGTAGAGTACACTCGGGGTCTGTCCTGAAGCCTGGCTCCCAGCTCCTGCCTGTCCTCGCTGAGCCATGCAGCCCCATGACCGGCCTTCTCTCTCTCTCCTATTCCAGGAAAGACGAGGATCTTTTGACCCATCGGGATTTTCCACAGGAAGAGAGCAGATAACAAATTGGGTTCAGCCTGGAAAAGGCTCCCTGTTGTGTGAGGGTTATCAACTCCATGGTACGTCCTCTGTCGCATTACCCAACCTCCTCTTTGCCCGACGCAGCATGGCGCTATATTATTTAACTGTCTCTCAAAGGCTACAAAGATTCCTGGAACATCGCAGATCCTTCACACCAGGATTCCTTTCCCCTTCCTGATGTCACTGCTCCTGCCTTGTCTGTCACTGCCTGGACCACTGGAATTTCTCTCAACCCTTCCAGGCCATTGACTCCTTATCCATGTGAATGAAAACTATGCTTTGCTGAAGGGGAATGGGCGTGACCGGGTCACAGGATGGGGGATGACTCCCCACAGTGAAGTTCAGTGAGTGAATTAGGGGGCCAGCCTTTTCACCTGTGTTTCCCTCTACCTGAGATGATGAATCTCCTCTGTCCCCATCTGCCACACCCCTCACCCCACTGAGGTCCATCGACTGCTCAGGTATAGGCTCTACCATAACCTTTCAAGGCAGTAAAACACCAAGGGCCTAAAGGATGCTGTGGTACCACCAGATTCCTCTGTTCAGAGGAGAGATGCTTATTCTCTCAGCTGCCGGAAGGGCCACCTGCCCACAGCACACGACAATGCCCTTCCCTGGGGATCACCCTGAGCCTAACTGAGCTGCCTTGCCCAGTGTTCTGTCCCTTTTCAGAGGCAGCCCGTACCAATCGTACGTTGTTGTGAGAATATGAAACCTCTGCTTCGGCCTCAACTTCAGGCAACTCTAAAGGACCACTCCAGCGGCAGAATTCCAAGGGGATCCACTGTGGTCTTTGTTGCCATGACACCACAGTTCAAATTCTGCTTCCCTCCATTCCTCCCTCCAAGTTCGGGCTCCAGAGAGCACCCCACAGTTAACTTCCTTCCTCCAGAGTCACTCAGGGAACTCGCGGGAGTGGTCTGAGGAAGCAGATAGGAAAACGGGCTTTGGGAGCTGGTCACCCTCTGTGGCTGGCAACGCACATCCTGTCACTGGGGAGTAAGGAAGCCCCAGGGAGTTGGAGCACGCGTTACAGCTTCCACCTGTGCTGACCTGGGTGGGGAAATAGTGCAGCAGATGTGATATCTCCGGCTTTGGAGAGATTCATGAGATGTGATGATTACAGGATTAGAGAATTGAACAATTAAATGTGTGTGGTTCAAGGCAAAAGACAATCCAGGGCTGAGGATGACTAGTCACTGATTGAAAGCCAACTTTGAAAGTCAGAAAGCCTCCTTGGAAAAACATACAGATACTCTCACCTACTCCAAGCCAGAGGGCAGAAAAGTAAGGAGTCCAGGGCGTAATTGTAGGGATGTCTGTCTTCCAAAGGCAGGTGAATTATCAATTTCAGCAAGTCGGCTGGTCAAAGCCAGAGCCCCAGATGAGCATGAGACGGACTCTGAGACTCGCAGTTAGGACGTTTGCACCAACACACTAAAAATATTCGGATCCTTGGATTTCTGTGAACTCTCTCGTCCTGTAGACACAGCACTCCCCTCTGTTAAAAAGCTAGTTCTTCCTTTCTGAGGGGAAGCAAAAGCTCTGACTTAAAGACAGCACGTGCCTCTCAGGACATAGCTCCAACTCCCTCCTGAAGTCCAGACCAGAGCAAGAGTTGAGTCGCAACACAACCCACCCAGGAAAGGGCTGCACCCTGGAGTAGGTGAAAGGGACTTTGCCCCAGAGGAGCTGCGAAACAGAACCAGCACGTCCTGGTGGGACCTGGGAGAGGACATATGGGGCTGGACCCTGGGTGAGCTGGACAGAGGTGGGGCAGAACCTAAGGTTTGACAAGGGAGGCTTTGTTGCTATGGGGACGTTCTCCATGGTACAGAATTTTCACTGACTGCAAAGAACCAAGGAGTCAGTACAAAGCAATGTCAAAGATGCAACAGCAGAGACGCATGTCGAACTCCTAGCACGTCCTCCTGCCTTGAGGACACCAATCAGCCACCTAGCAGCAAACTGATTACATTAAAACCCATCCATGGGCTTCCCTGGTGGCACAGTGGTTGAGAATCTGCCTGCTGGTGCAGGGGACACGGGTTCGAGCCCTGGTCTGGGAAGATCCCACATGCTGCGGAGTAACTGGGCCCGTGGGCCACAACTACTAAGCCTGCGTGTCTGGAGTCTGCGCTCCGCAACAAGAGAGGCCGCGATGGTGAGAGGCCCGCGCACCATGATGAAAAGTGGCCCCCACTTGCCACAACTAGAGAAAGCCCTCGCACAGAAACTGAGACCCAACACAGCAAAAATAAATAAAAGTAAATTAATAAACTCCTACCCCCAACATCTTCTTTAAAAAAACAAAACAAAGCAAAACAAAAACCCATCCATTTTCAAAGCTGTGCTGGTTGCCATCTCTGAGAAGCAGACGCTCAGCCAGTGTTGGGAGGGCAACAGGTTTCTTGTGTAACGATGGAAGGACAAGGGTAAGGGGCAGGTTGGCGAGGGGCAGCCATCATACTGTGATGGATGGCCGGCGGCTGGGGGCGCTGGCTGCTACCCGCTCTCGGCTGAAGCCTCCCTGGGCACTGCCTCAGCTGAAGGGCACTGCCTCCTTCAGGTCAAGCCTTTTTTAGAGAGCTTGCACCCAGTGACCCATCACTCAGCAGAATAAATCCCAGTCCCCTTTGCTCAACTTGGGACAACTTTGAAGATTGATCCCATCTCCCAAGCTCCCCATGGGGATCTGCTGAGGTCTTTCTGTGACTGAATCTCAGTTCAACCTTTCCTTTCACCCAACCTTGCTTCCTTGAGTTCTCAACAGGTGTTGATCCTGAGAGCACTTCCCAGGTTTCCTCCCGCACATTAGTCTCCACTGCAGAGAATCTGATCTAGATGTGTGGTTAAGCATATAGACTAGACCAGTCTGCCTGGGTCCAAGTTCACCTCTACCTCTGATTAGCTGCATGACCTCGTGCAAGTTGTTTAACCTCTGATGCCTCCTTTTTCTCATCCGCTACCTGGAGATGATAACACCTATTGTGTTAAGTTATGTGAAAATTAAATGAGATGTAAGGTAAGAAGTTAGAACACTGTCTACTACAGAGTGAAGCACTATGGAACTGTCCATTTTCATGGTGGTGGAGGTTCTGTCTGTAGAGTTATTTTGTTAAGAATGGAGCTAATGAGTTCAGGCTGGGTTTGACTACAGGCTTTGCTATGTATGAACTCTGTGATCTTGACCTTGTCTGTCCTTACTTTGTCTTAACTGCCTCCACCGCGCAATGAGGTAAAAATAGTGCTCACAGAAGAGCATTGTTATGGTGACAATTCATTGAGTACCTTTCACAGAAAAAAAATCACTTAGCTCATTGCCTAACCTATACTAAATCCTCAGTGAGTACTGATCATGGTTAGACAACTAACAAAAACGAACACACATGGAGCAGTTACTATACGTCAAGCAGTATGTATCTCATTGAATTCCATAACAACATTATTTGACAAATAATTTGCCCCAAACTTTTTAAGTTGCATAGATGAGATTAAAACCCAGACAGTGTCAAACCACATTATCGGTGCTATAATATCCCACTTGTAGGAATTCTTCTTTGATAGATGTCTTCTCCCCCCATCCACTCTCCCAGCACAAACTGGAGTAAGTTTTTTCCATCTTCCTCGTGCTTCCATGACCCCTTTGTACTCAAATCGCTAGCCGTCTCACTCTTAATTTTCACTGGGTTTTTAACCCAGTTATATTTCTGAGGGCAGGGGCTCTGTCTTCTTTACTGTTGGACCCGCAGTTCTACATCCAGCCCTTGACACAGAGTAAATATTCTACAAAATTTGTCAACTTATGATGAATTCAGTGAAATTACATGTTATCACTCAAATGTAAACTTAATTCATGTTCTGTGTGCCCTTCGGGGTTCTCTTTCGAGTGCCCTGTTGAGCTGTCTTCCTTGTTGGAGCGTTACTCATGGCAGCGCCTCCCCATTATTAGTTAAGATTCCTAACACAGACATTAAGAGGCTGGAATCACTGTCTAGCCCCTCCCCCAACTGACACCTATCTCAGAAGCGTGTCCTTTGAACTCAGGAGACAGACTTTCTTCCAGAAAGGGTTTCCATAGCAACCACTGCCTCTTCAAAGGTGCCAGAATGTCTCCCTCCTACATCTGACTTCCTCCCTCCCCGTGTGCCGTTCCGGTGACACCAGGCAGTTGGAATGAGCCTCAGGTCACCTTACCAAATGTTTCACAGCTGGCAGGAGCAGGTGTACCTATTAAATAAATTACATCAAGCTGCAGAGAGGCTGATGCATAATCTTCCCGCAACTCCAGAGACAAGGCTGCTTTCATCAGCTCTGCTGTCCATCAGGAATCCCTGATCTTAATCAAAGGGCTCATTGTCTTGGGACGTTGTACACTGCTTCATAAACATGAGCCAGTGGAGTGAATATATAGGCTGATTAGCTCCGTACATTCTACACTCGAGTCAATGGTGTACATTTAATGCAAAGTACGGCAACAGGAGATACAGCATCACTTTCCCGTATTCAAAAGATTGCAGTTATAAGGTAAAGGTTCCTCTCATAACCTGTAGGAATTGGAGGGGTGATCTATTTTTAATGTATTTGTCCTTCTATCCTGAAATTATACATCTAGGAACACAATATTCCCCACACTATTTATAATATCAAACACAGAAGACCCCCAAACCTAGTGGCCAAACTATGTAACAGTGTATTACTGTTTATGCATCTATGCATTTCATGGGCTGTTCGTCCGGAGTTGGTTGGTCTCACTCATGTGTCTGTAATTTGTGTGAGGTACGTATGCACCTTTGCTAATCCTGGCTGGACAGTGTCATATATTTGGACGTGGGCTGTAAACTGGGCTAGGAGGGCCTCAGCCAACTTCCTCCCCTTCCACACCCCCTCCGGCAGCCCTTGTTCTCAGGACGGTGGCCAGGGTCCAAAACTGAGAAAGCAGGTGTGTGCAAACACTTTCTTAATTTTCTGCTTCTTTCTATTATGCTTCAAGTCACATGGACAGTTTCAGAGTCACGTGAGGGGCAGTACCCAAGGGCATGAGCACAAAGAGGTAAGAGAGTTTAGGGCTATTAATGTAAAAATTCTACCACTGACGTAATTGCACCATAGCCAGGGAACTTTGTTTGATACCCTTTATCGGAAATTTGTTTAATCTTGCTTTATGGTCCAAAATGCAGTGAGATTTTGTTTTGTTTTATTTTGTTTAATTCCATGCATCCTTGAGAATAATTTGTAATAAATGTTTGGGACAGAGCTCTATGTGTCTGTTAAATTAAGCTTCTTTAGTGTATGACTCAAATCTTACACATCTTCATTAACTTTTCGTTTACTTGATATAGTAAATATTGAGAGATATATGTTGAACTTTCCCACTGTGATGGGGATTTCTTAATCTCAATTTTTATTCTATGTGGTATATATACATATTTTTTGATAAGATAATTTTAATGTATTTTTCACCTTTATTGAGATATAATCGACATCAATGTTGCAAGATATTTAAAGTTTATATCGTGGTGATTTGATATTCATAAACATTGTGAAAGGATCCCCCCGTCGAGTTAATTAATACATCCATCTATGTTTTGAGGCTAATTTATCAGGAGCTTACTGGCTGGAATTGTATTTAGCCACCCAAATTCATAAAAAGATTTTTTTTGTTTTAAAGTCTGTTTTGTATGACATTTAAAAACTAAGCCAGCCTTATTTTGGTGATTATTTGTGTGGTATATCTTTTTTCCTATTTTTACATTCACTGTTTCTGGGTTGTATCCCTTGCAAACAAAACACAACTATGGTTACTCAAATATTTCAAATAAAAATTAAAAGTTTGGTTTATTTGCATTATTTAGAGTATCTGGACTTATTTTTTGAGTTTTCAACCTATTTGTAATTTTCCTACTGTTTTGTTAAGCTTACCTGGTCCCTCGCTTTTACTAGCCTTCTTTTGAAACAAATAATTTTGGTTTGCTCTCTCATTTTATTTATTTATTTTATTTTGTTCTATTTTATTTTGTTTTTAAGTTAAACACTTCATTTATGTTCTTTCAAATGCTGCCATTGGATTTTTGCACTGTGTAATCTTGCTCTTCTAAACAAGAGGAGATTTTATAACTCTCATCATGATTTACACTTGAGACTTGTTCAAAATGTAATTATGACCTATTTTATAAACCGCAAATTCAGCAATTATAATAATATTGTTGTTACTCAGACAATGTCTATTATACTTACTCATGTTTGCAAACTTTTTGTTATTATTTATCCTTCTTGCTTCTTAGATTTTCCTTCTGTCATTTTTATTTTTCCAAAATAAATGTTTCTCGCTTTTTTTTTTTTTTTTTTTTTTTTTTTTTTTTTTTTTTTTTTTTTTTGCTATTGAGAAGTTACTATTAGTCTAATTATCATTCTTTAATGAATGATCTGTCTTTTCTCTCTGGCTACTTGTAGGGTTGGCAGTTTGTTTATTGTGTTCTTCTATTTATGACAGTGTGTCCAAGATTGGATTTCTTTTTATTTATCCTGCTTGGCATGCCTTGTGTTTCTTGTATTTGAGGATTCATGTTTTTCAACAGTTCTAAAAAAATTATTAGCAACTAAAACTTTAAATTTGCCATCTTTTCTGTGTTCTCTCTTTTCTGCTTCTATATTGCTGATCAGATAGAATCTTATAAGAGATACTCATATTCTCTCCTCAATGTCTTTTAATGCTTTGTTATCGTTTCCATGTGCTCATATCATTATGAAACCTTCTTGAGAATTTCTTCAGGTCCTTGTTCTGTACACTGCTGGCTTCTGCTGTGTAGTCTGCTTCTCCTCCTCCCTCTGCTTGGGATGCTGTACTGGCTCACCCAGCCTTCATTCTACTCACCTGCTGGCTGGAAATCATACAATAGCAAAAGGCTTTATTTTAAATATTTAATTGAAAGTAGAGTCCTACATGGTTTTGCATGATATTTGAAAAGAGGAAGTGAAGTGGGGCTCTGATTGTTGCTGCTGGCTCAGCAGGATGGGGAAACATGAGGATAACTTGTGATGTTCTGTTGTCCTTTCTCCAGCTTCCTGGGTGCTGATAAACAATGGGACTAGTGGTGACAATGGTGATGATAGTGGAAGTTGCCTCTTGGTCATCTTCGTATAGGAGTTTGCTTATCTGTCCTTTGGCTTCCTAAAGATGGACAGCACCTGTCGGGGTGGCAGTGGAGGTGATGTTTTGCTCCTAGTATGGTTCTAATGGCAGTATTGGTGGATCAGTTCTGGGTGATTTTGGAGAGTCAGGTTAGGAAACTGATTATTTGGGAAGAAACTGATTCCCTCAATTAAATCCTTTCTGCACACACCTAGAATGTTTTGGTTTCTCTTTCATGTACGTAATACTGACTGTGTTTTCAACATGAATAATTCTATTCCTATTTCCAAAAGTTTTCCTTGTTTAATTCCTTTAAAATAAACCTTCCTGGTTGTTTTGGATATTGTATTAGTTTTCTAGGGCCACTGTAACAAAGTACCAAAAACTGAGTGGCTTAAAAGTTAGAAACTTATTGTTTCACAGTCCTGAAGATTGGGAATCCAAGATCAAGGTGTTGGCAGATTATTCCCTCCAGAGACTGTGAGGGAGCATTTTTTCCAAGCCTCTTTTCCCAGCTTCTAGTGGTTTGTGGGCAATCTTTTGTGTTTTTGGCTTGGAGAAACACCACCCTGATCTCTGTCTTCATGTTCACCTGGCATTCTCCCTGTGTGTGTATCTGTCTCCAAATTTTCTGCTTTTTAATAAGGACACTAGTCACATTGGATTAGAGACCCACACCATTCCAGTATAACCTCATCTTAACTAATTGCATCTGCAAAAACCCTATTTCCAAAAAGGGTCACGTTCCGAGGTACTGTGGGTTATACAGAACTTCAACATATGAATTTGGGGGGTGGCACAATTCAACTCATAGCAGTAACTTGTTTCTGGATAGTTTTTTTTAATATCATTTATTTCTTTGAACATCTGATAACAATTATTTTATATTCTGTATCTGTCATTTCCAATATCTGAAACCATTGCTAGGGGAGGGGAAGTCTTAAAATTGCTTTTATTTTGTGATACTTTCTTGCATATTTGGTGAGTTTGTTTCTAAAATCATGCTTTGTTAAACATAATATATGGATATCCTGTATTGGGGATAATTTCCTCCAGAGAGGATTTGTGTTTGCTTTTGCCAGGAACCACTTCCTGAGACCTTCTTAGCACCTCGTTCATCTCAGTGGTCCTTGTGTGACGTCATGTTTGGAGTCAACTCTCCTCTCTTGTTGCAGGCCCCAGACAGAACTCCTCTTAAGTTCCTTTTGGTTCCAGATTCCCAGAAAGGTAGTTTTTCCCAAGTGATATTGGGTTAGAATATTTAATGAATTACTGTATGCTTTCTCCCCTGGCTGTTTCCCCTTTTTTTTTCAAAGATGCAAAAATGACTCGATATAGTATTTTCTTTTCTTTCCTTCCCATTATCCATGTTTGCTGTTGAATGTTCCACATCCTTGTTTTGGAAGTTAAATTCCAACTTATTTTGAGGGAATGGAGCTTCAGATGGGGTGTCTCCTTTTTTTTTTTTTCAGGAAACCACTCACACCTACAGTCTCACTCTTCTAATATGGAAGATTTGAGTTGTGCTCCCAGAGTCCCCGTAAACTCAGCCGAGCGCAACACCCTCCAGTAATGTGGTTTCGTGTTTACTTACTCATTACTTGATTTAGCAAATACTGGCGGGATCACATGTAAACCCAAATCCTCTTTCAAAGTAAAGCAAATTATATTTATTTAGAAATCATTCTTGACTTTTATGGTTTATAATCTGATATTCATATTTCATGATACATGATGCTTCGTGTCTAATTTTCTTTCCTTTTTATCTCACCAAGCTGGAGAGGGTGTGGCTAGGAGCATGAGTATTTGATGCTTATGACATGCTTATGAAAAGGTCGAGAGCTGTTGAAATCACCCCACAGAGAAGTTTATGTTGTAAGGGGGGGGGTGTGCCTGGGAAAGAGAAATGAAGAAAACAATAGAAACCAGAGGGTCACAAGAAAAGATTTGCTGATCTTTATGTGAATAGAATTCTGAATAGAAGTAGAAAATTTACCTATTTCACAAAATGTATTTGGATGAATTTTGGGAAACAGGCATGTATAAATAAAAACTATACACATCTTGTTACTTAAATTACTAGATGCAGACTATCTTCTATAATACCAGCGTGTGTAGAGCTAATGGATATAGTATATAATATTTACATCACCTTAGAAATGCAACATTCCCAGGTAAAAATGGATGATTTGATACTGATTCCTAATATAATTATATAAATTAAGTAATAGACGCCCATAGCGTCAAGGCCATGGTCACTGGTTTTGAAGAGTCAGGAGTCCTATATTGTGGTTAGCTGGGTTATAGATGGCATCAAAGTGTCACATTCTCATAGGGGGCTTCAATTAAAATAGAAATTCTTATTAAGGTAATAATGTACCTCATTTGTTACAAATCCTAATTTCAACTCAGATGGTATATATGATTTAGAGAAAGAGTTAATAGCATAAATACCTAGACTCTTCTCTCACTAAAAATTCTAATTCTAATCAAACTCCAGTTTGCTCCAGATTAATTCTACCCATCAAGCCATGTCAAACAGGGGCTTGAGAAATTAAAACTCCTTTACTAGACTGCTTATTACGTGTTATGAAAAGTCTCTATCTAGAAAATAAAGCTATGTGTCCCAGGATCATCTGTATAGCAGGTAGTTTCTTCTCCTTGCAGTAAACTTGTTTCTACTCATGGAAATACAATAGAATGATTAGCAAATTGTTTTCTGAGATCTTGGGTACAGAAACACCTCTGTTTTATTTTAGGACCTTCCAAGCCTCTTCCCTAAATCTAGGTATCTCCACCTAGATTTCTGTTAGCCCATTGTATTTATTCTATTCATATAATTTTTGTTTGTTAGAACAAAGTACAGCTGGTTTGAGGGAAAACTTTTGAGAAAGTAGCTTGCCTATAAATTCATTTGCTTCACAATAATTAATTTGAACAAACTCCAAAAATATGCTTTAATAATTTCTCAGATCCCAATTAGGGCCAAATAAATGGCTTCCATTTAAGGCAGAACCAATCTGATTAGGTTTCTTGTTTGGTGTGCTACAAGCATGCAAAGTATCCACCCCGAGGGCACCAAGCGAAATCCAAATCTTCAGATTTATTTAACCACAAATGCATGTTTATAAATCGCAACTGACTTTTCTAATTAATTTTGCATCACGCTAATGATTTTTCTTTGTAACAACGGATTATATCAGGAAGGATCCCAGCCAGATCTAGAGCCATTTGCAGTTACTGTTAGTTTAGAGAGAAATGAAAGGAAACAATAAAGAAAGAACTTTCAGGGATGTAGCTCCTGAAAGTTAATTACTGATTTCACCAAATGTCTAGTGAAGCGATGCAATCAGTAGCATCAGTTAGTAAGACCCACTCTAGTACCCATTTTACAGCGAGGTTTACTTGCAAATGAAATGTTTTCCACTGAAGAAAATGATTATAGCAAAGTCTGTGTCAAGGCTAGACGTCAAAGTGTATAAAACGGCTCCCAATTTTGAGAAAGAAAAGTTATGAGGACAGATCATCAGGAAGTATAAGGTGTCATGGACAGGACAGTGGACTAAGAAGGAGGAGACCTGGATCTTAGCGTACTTTTGCTTCTCAGTAAGAGTAATTTTGAGTTGGTACACTGGAGGGATTGATATAAGTCCAAGAATAAGAAAATGAGATGGGTCTGGCATGAGAGAATAGAATACGTCAGATGGAAGAAGTGATTTTTAGCCTTAGCAAAGCTAGGACAGAGTAAAGAGAGTTGAGTCAAAATACACCAGGAACTAACACAACATTGTAAGCCAACTATATTTCATTTAAAAAAAAGAAAAGAAAAAATAATGGTATTAGACTGGTCTTGCTGGGAATAAGGGAGTAGAGATGTTAATGGAGGGGGTCAAGGCAATTCAGAGTGTCCTCTCAGAACCTACTAGGAGGTAAATAAGTGGTACCCAAAGTGTTTCTGACTGAAAATCTTCATATATCCACAGCTAAGACAACGCAAGAATCCAGAGCTTACGGAGAGGAAGCCAAGTTCTTGGACCATGATTCCTCCCAGTTGATATAGGACGTTCTATCGATAACACTTCCGTTGTTTCATTGTTCTACAGAAAAAGATATGGGATAGATCTCCAAATAGAAACACAGCTTGGCTGGTCAGTGAAAAGTACAGATATTAGGCTCAAGTTATGTTTTTAAAAGCTCCTCTATCCAAATGCTAGCACCTGGGAAGAGGCTTGGAAACCAGAAAGTTTTGGACTGTTTCTGCAGAGGGTGTTGCTGAGCAGAATGTGACTGAGGACTTAGGTTAAGTCAGGCTGGAAAATGGATAGAAGTGGGATATGTTCCCCAAACTGTCTGTTTATCTAGAGTCAGTCTGATCAAGAAGGCTCTAAATTGAGGCTAAAGGGGAAGTGGGGAATAGAACAAAAGACCAACAAACATGAAGCTGGATTTGGTGAATGTATATGTTCATATACCTTGGGTGATGCTCTAGTAACCTACTTCAGTTTGTTTAAGAAATAAAGGGCATTGATTCCAAGACCAAGGGGATGGCTCACAGGACCCAAGGGCAGGAATTTCGCTGAGTCCTGGACGTGAACTGAGATAAAGTCTCCCCTGGAGTCTTTTCTCTTGGATGAACAGATCCTCTGCCACTGTTTTCTAGTCAGCCTGGCAGAAAGTCATTCATCAACTGCTGATATCCACTCGACAGAGCAGCTGGACTGGCTGAAGTCTTTCAGTCCTGATTGGTTGGATGAGGACCCCATTCCTGGGTCACCAGTTGTGGGGAGTGGAAAGGAGGCAGGGCCACAGTGAGTTTTTTTCCACTGCTTCCGTTCACTGTAACAGTGTAGACGGGGGACTGAAGGAGAGAGAGCATCTGTGGAGGAGGTCATGGTGTGGGTGTTCTCTCCACAGTCAATAGCACTGGAAGAGGTGCTTAGTAACCAGAAAATTAGGTAGCAAGACACAGGGCATAACAGACAGTATTGGAAGAAAAAAGCAATTGGATACATACACTCAAGCCCTGACAGCAAGAGTGAACAGTGGGCTCTGAGCAGCTAGAGCCCCCCCCCAGAATTTAACACATTTCCAGCTGGGACATTTGGATGAAGATTTGTGGAATGAACACATGAGTTATTGGAAAGTGGAGATAACTTAAAACTGTTTTTAAAAGGAAAATCTTTTCAAAAGAAGGGTAACTAGTTAATTTCTGGAGGAGTGTTTCGGTAGGGCTTAAAATGGAGAGGCCATTGGTAAACACTCTTTACCTCAACTTGACGGGAAGCAGGCCAAGTGCTCTGCTTAAGTAGCTGAGATGCCTAAAAATTGAATTAGGACCCAACCCCACTACAGATGAATAAGCTGGATCTTTAACTGTCAGATTAGCAGACCCATCCTGTAACATGTTTCCTTTCCTTCTCCGAACGTGTCCTCGCCATTAAATTCCTTCTTTAGTTAAATGTATTTTCCCTGCATTTCACATCACATCAATCATTTGCAATTACCATCTGGTGATTCCTAAAATTGCTGTGGGTAAATTTGCTTGCTTATTTATTTATTCAAACTGCTTCATGTGACTTTATCTTCGTCAGTGTCCATAGATACTGCATCCTTAGAAGGACTATACATTATTAGGGACCATTCTGATTGCAAAACATACTACTTGATATCCAGGGGGCAGGACCAGGGGCGAGGAGACACAGATAAGGTAATTAATGTGAAATTTCTCGAGATCTCCTTCTTTCCACTCACTCACAGCTATTTCTCGATTCATGGTTGAGTGGCACTTCTCTCTTGCAAGTTGTTTTAAATTCTAGTTTGAATTTTCAAGCATTTAATAAATGTCCCTTTCGAGCATCTAGTAGATATGAACCACCAACTATTATCATGGGAAATTCACCTTGGGGGTCTGGGAAGGGTTGTAAATCTTACTGTTTTCCCTTGGTAGATGAGCAAGTGGAGACTCGGGGAGGTTAAGTAACCTATTAAAGATTATCAAGCTAATAGAAAGCAATGCTTTTATCCTAAATTATCCAAAATAATTCTACTTAATTTTATCTATATGTTCTGGACTAGTGCTTTAACTGTGTATGTACCTTCCACCAGGTGATACCCAGAACCAGTCTTATCTTAGAAACTTCTCTCTGTGGAATTGTTCCTTCACCTCCTTGCTCTGACTAAACCTGGCTACCTCTGAGTTGAATTCTCTGTCACAGCATCTCAAGTAGATGCTGTTTCCTTCTTTTATACTCCACATACATCCAGGCTGAAAGGGAGAATCTGCCCTCCTTCCTCTCCATGGATGTTTTTAATGACCTTCTCCCTCCCTAGAAGAAAACAATACAATCAATCAAAGAAACAAGAGGAAAAAAAGAAAAAAAAGGACTCTTTAGAACAAATAATATTGATGCCCATCTCACGAATTAAGTTATTACATTGGTGGATGTGAGTTAAGTGCTTACCAGGGTTTACCACGGTATTAGCTGTTATTACTATTAGAATTGTTTTTATCAACTATATATCTTGAAAGTAATGCAACCTATAAATCTGGTCATACCACAAAAACCCACAATCCTGTCTGGAAAATAAACAAAACAACTGCTTAAATGTGCATTATACATTTGCAATAATTCTTATTCAGGGAAGCTGGTTTTATATTCATGACAAGCATTTTCAATTTAAATATGTTTGCTTACATGAAATGCAGATTGTAATTAAATGGCAGACTGTTTAATTATGGCTTCATTTGTATAAATTGTAATGTTGCTGCTGCATAAGTGAAATAAAAATCTCTTTAATTTCCTTCTCAATATTTAATTTAAATCAATGATAAACAGTGGCCGTCTCTTTGAAACAATGCTAATTAATATTCAGAAGACTAAATTTGTTTTTGGATGTATGGTACGTGTGGTATGTTAGTTTCATAATTGAACTGGAAATAAGATTGATAGAGTTAAAGAACCTCAAAAAAGGGAAAAACACTGCACAATGCAGCTCGCTGCATTTCTGCCGATAGGAAGATGTACAATATGGGCTTTATATTGCCAAACTGTTCATATAATTGTTATCCAATATGTAACTCAGGGTTTAGCTTTAAAAATATTTTATTCATATACTACATAATTATTCAAATTGTTGAAGCATCAATTTTTTTCTTTGAAGCTAATCTGACCCATTTTTACATCCTATTAAAGAATTAATAAGGTGAAGAGGAAAGTGGGGACAGTCATTTTGCTAAGACTCTGTAGGTCAGACAACATACCTTGTACCAGGGATATAAATGAATAATACAAGATCCAGCCCTCAAGGGATTTATAATTTGATGTAAAGGTCCCGAAAAATGGACAGATCTAATACGTACAAAACGGTAAGTGCCTTTGTAGAGAATAATGCAATATTTGTAGCAGGAGGAGAAACACAGGGCGCAATTAACTTTACCAAAATTAGCATCACTGCTGCCGTCAGCACTGTGACCTTCATTACTAATAATTATTCAGTATTGAGTCTCCTCTATACATCAGACAATGTTCTAGGTGATTTATATTAGCATATATTAGCATGAAAACTAAGGCCCAGAGATATTCAATAATTTATTCAAAAAGACAGAGGTAGTAAACAGCAGGTACCGTAATTAAACCTAGGTAGTCTGGCCTCAAAGTGCATATGATTAACTCTTCCATGATACGATAAACTTCACAAAATATGTGCATGGGAATGTTCACAGAGCCAGGAGAGGTTAGGCCAGTGGGTTTAGAAAGGGAATAGCTTATAGAAAGCTATCACTGAGGTTCACGCTGCTTAAGGCAGCTGGACAGGCTAACACATAAACCAAAGGTAGTAATTACCATCATAGCTGAGAAATTGTCAGCGCTGTGACCAGAGCAATGAGGGAAATGAGGAGAGTCCACAGGAAAGCTGTAAGATTTGAACTCACCCCAGATCACCAAGGCATTGGAAGAATCTGCCCATTTTGAGAGTAACTCTCACTGCTAGGTCAAGAATAGAGGAATCAGAGCCCCACCTGGGGAGGGGAGACGGCATAATCCCAGTCACTGAGGGGCTTTCCCTCCATAAGTACGTCATCCATCCAAGTATTCAAACTTAAAACCAGCCAGCTCTCTCCTGCCCTGCTCTGCCACCCTGTTTGAAACAGTCTCCCCTTCCTGCTCATTCTGTTACCTTTCCATTTCTTGAATTGAGTCTCCACTCTTGATCCCAACAGTTCTGCCATCGCCCCCCATTATTTCTTGCCTGGATTACTGCTGCTGCTTCCCAACTGCTCTTCCTGCCTCTTGACCTTCCCCATCTTAATATCTCCCGCGCTCTATTTCAAAATTGACCGTTCAGAATTTTACAAAGCATCCCTACGCTCCTGAGTTTAAAGTCTTTAATGACTCTCCGTAGCCTACAGGTTAAGGCCAGATTTCTTATGGCACGATTCCTAGACCCCCATGTCAGCTAGTGGCTGCCTATAGATCTTGACAGGTCTCCCCACAGCCGCCACAGAGACCCTCGGACCCACAAAATTGTTTATTTAATCTATGCAGAGGCAGCCTTCATAGTTTTATATTTCGCTGCACTCATTTCCTCTTGTATCCCCACAAAGTGCTAATAATTATATATCCCTTACAAGATTTTCTGAGGATTAAAAGTGATAATGTGCTCGACACACAGAAGGCACTCAACATTTCCTGTTTTCTTTCTCATCGTGTATCTGACGCAACCATCCATCTTGCCTATAGCTGATGTCCATTATGTTTGTAGATCTGCTGTTGAAAAAAATCAAGAGCTCCGTATCCTTCTAAAGGCAATCACCATAAATTAGCTTTATAATTCTCAAAATAGCTAAATGTCAACAGCGAGTTTATTCTGTTTTTTTCTCCTCTAATTACCCCTTAACTTCCTCCTGTTTTGAGAGCGCGTTCCTCTGTGTTTCTCCCCCCTGGAATACTGGAGAGTCTGCTGCATTTCCCAAAGCTGCCTCCTTGTTCTCCTTCTCATGGCTCTCCCCTCACCCCATCCTTCCTTTTTTTCCCAACTAAGGGATAAGTCATTAATGATCTTATAGGCCATCAAATACCACCTCCCACCCAGAGCAGGGGTGACCCCTGTAAAGCACGATATTGCATCTTTCTGAACACACCCTTGTTTAATTTTACCAGCACCTGTGCAGAGCCCCAGATGGCCAGGCACTGAGCTGAGGGCTCTGTGTAAAGGGATGGGTAGTGAGAGTTTTGAAACCTGAATGATCTGGCCCTGGCCTGAGCCTTCTCAGAAGGCTTGGACTTCTTAAGCATCTCTCTTACGGGAAAATGTTATCATCTCTCCTGGAGTCACGTCTGCCGCCAGTGTCAGGAAGACAAGAACAGACCTGGACAGAGCTTGCTTGGGCCCTAACACAAGCTTTCAGAAGGTATACTGGGGAATTTCTGCATGAGTTTGGCTGGTATGATATTAGGTTTATTTCTGTGGATTTTGCACCTGGTAAATCTAATAAGATGATTTGAAAAATAAAGGTTTGGGTGAACAAGAACGGCAGCTGTTTTGGAGTAATTTCTGTGCTGTTATTCATGGTCAGGAAATAAATGTTGGCATGATTCAAGGAGGCTAAGCTCTCTCTTTGCAGGAAGCACATATTCTCTGCCGCTCTATACAGTGAGGTGTTTAGTAACAAGACACACAAAGAAGTATAGAGTTCTCCAGGGCTCCTCGGAGCGGTTGGGGAAACTCAATACAGAGGTGCTCTGTGAACATGTCCCCTTGGCTCTTAGCCCTAAGCCTCGCTCTCCAGTAATGCTTTAACAGTAATGAAGGTGATATTTTGATCCCTACCTGTTTGATGTATGTCATCTTTCAGTTGGTTCCAAGTAACAGTAGTATTACTCCTTAGACCCATAGAAATCATATATCTATATATCTACCTATCACACCCATAAAATTACCAATATCCACAATGATCTTATTTTTCTTTGTTTTATTTATTTATTTATTTACTTACCTATTTATTGGCTTATTTATTACATTCTGCTACTTAAGAAGTAGGGTGGTCTCTGAGAACAAATAGTGCCGAGGAGTTAGAAGGTCTGGAGATAAATTATCCAGTGCCTGGAATATAGCAGATATGCAATAAATGCTCTTCAGGGAAGTAAATGAACATTTGGGGGCCCACATTTCACTTTTTAAGGTTGACTTTCCCATTCAGTTATCAGCAATGTGATTCCTACTTATTAGCAGCTACTAGGGAACAGTTGTCACTTCTGGCATCTTCTCTCTGCTCATGGCCAGTATCCTGTACGTTTCCCCACACTCCTTTCTGTTTAGGATTGCAAACGTTGATTTCTTGACAGGCTTCCAGCTCTAGGCATTGCTCTCTCACAGTTCACTTTCCACAGTTGTATTCTCTGAAAACAAGTAAACGTGAGGAGTCTGCCTTGGGAACCTGACACCATGTGACTATTACTCTTGTCACGATTGCTGGCCCCTGCAGAAGAACTCAGGCTAATTTGTGACCTACTCATCCCTGTATTCTCAGTCTCTACCGTGGGCACTGAAGACAGCAGGCTCTGGGTAGGGTTTTTCTGTATTGAACATGAGCTAAATGTGGATGAATCCAGTCCTAGACCCTGACTTTCATGAGGTGACAGTTGGCTAGGGGGGATAAGTCATGGCCATAAAACTCTGTGATGCTCGGTGATAACAGTGTATAGCTAAGCCCCCAAATGATAAGACAGTGGCCATAGACAGTCCCTATGATGAGAAAGTGCAGGAAGGAGACATGGAATTGGAGACATGTGAATTTGGACGCAGTGGATGGATTTGGATTTATGGAGCTGATTGGGTGGACGTGTGTTCCAAGCGGCAGAAGCGTGAGCAAAGGAATCATGCCTGGAAAGACAGGGGCACTAGGAAGTGAACTGTCACTGTCATTTGTTGGGTTCCTTCAACATGCCAGGAATTTTAAGCTCACTGTCTCATTTTAGCACCCACAGTAAAATGCCACACATGAAATACTATTATCTTAAGTGATAAAAACAAAATGGTAAAAGTGAGGTTCAAAAGAGATTCATTGACTTGGCCAAGGTCACACAGCACATGCCCTTGAACTAGGATCTGTCTGACTCCAGAATCCAAACAATAAGGGCTCCACCTGGAGGAACCAGACGTCTCAGTTAAGAGGTAGCCTTATCTGGGGACATTCTTTCTGGGTTTTTAATACCTACTGATTTGATCCATGTTTCTGAGTGTCAGGGTCAGCACTAGACTTAACTGTGACTTGGAGATAGAAGATTATTCTCTGCATGCTTTCAGCTTCTTTTTCTTCCCAATAATCTCAGAGCCCTCCAGGGCCTGGGAGCAACACCTACACACAGAAACCCACCTTATTCTCTGAATGTCTTCCCTTGTTCTCGTCAAACTCAACCACTGTCTTCTGGAGTGAAGACAATGCTGTGTGAAGCCTTTATCTTCTCAAACTAATGTGCTCACTTTCTTTTCTGTTTTGTTCCCACAGAAGCCCCGGTAGCAACTTACGCAAATCTGGACCATCTACAAAGGCAATCAGCCTCTAGCCTCGTCAAATGCAAAGCCATCTCTGCAGACCAAGCCCTGAATCCCATCACTTCCTTCCTTATGCTGCTCTATGCTTCCTCTCCCAGTAGTTTTGACCATCATCCTCAAAACCCAGAGCCTCTGTTGGTGAACTGTTAACACGGGTCACCCCCCAGATGTACCGTCTGCACCCTATGGAAGGAAGTCACATCCTTATCCTCCACACATAGCCATCGTGTGTGTTCAGAAAGCTTTGTTCTTTTCAATGAAGATGAATCATTTATTTTAAATGTGTACCTTGTCCACATTCAAAACAAGTATTAGAGACAGCTTAAACTCAAAAAGACATACAAAATCCCTTACAACAGGAATATAAAATCTAAAACAATATCAAGAGACTGAGAATAAATAAGTCAAATCCTCCGGCAGGTAGTTTTATATAGCTTCCATCTTTCAAAGCTTTAAATTTAATTTTGAATTTTCTGAAAGCCAAGGCAGAGAAGAGAAAATGGCACTTCATGTAATTCTCACTGTTTGGAGTTATTGTCTTCTCATCTTATCCCTTCTCTCCTATCAGCGTTAGATCACAGTGCTGTGATAGAAAATGACCATTGCATGCCCTTTTTTCCCCTGTGGCCCCTGCAGGGTTGGGCTATGTCTGTTGTTACTTGTGCAACAGAGACCTCTGTAAACATAGTCTTACCAGTTCCAGAGTCAATCCTGACTACTTTTGCATTGCATAGGACTAAGGTCAACCAAAACTAGCCACCAAAATTCCTCCCGTTCACTGAACATCGACTAGTAACCTCAAAACCAACTATAGTTCTGCACAAATAATTTCTATAGCTATACCAAGCAGGGATTTTGATTGTACGTAACAAAAATCAACTTGACTTAAACAGAAAATACATTTCTGGAGGTATATCAAAGAGAAGTAATGGCAAGGCTGGAGAAGCAGGCTTATACAATGGACCAGAACTTTGTGTTGAGGAAACCAAGAAAACAGCAGGGAATAGGTTCAAACCCAGAGACAGGGTGGTTAGAATACTGTTGATATTGGACTTTGCCACTCTGCCATGAATTATCTCTTACTCTCCATTTCATTTGTCTCATTGTTTCCAAATTAAGAGTAGAGGGTGGGGAGAGTTTACTGACAGAAGCTTAGCCATACCTGAGCCTTTGCTTCAAGAAGACAGGGAGAAGGAAGGTCTGGTCTTCCATGATGGGATCCCTGCAATCCACTAGAACTCAAGCTCTTATACAGAAAGGAGTTTTCATGCTGGACAGAGAATACCCAGCAGGAGATGCCAAAATTATCTTGGTTCTGCTTTGTACACTCACATCCCCTTTGTTTCCAGCCCAAACTTGGAGGGTGCTACATACCTCTCAGAGATACTGAAATGGGTTAGTACATACACTCCCTTACTTCAGACATTTGAAGGATTGACAGTGTCAGGGAAATTAGGTTTATCTGTGTGCCTCCAACCGATAGAACTAAAATTAAGGTGTGAATGTTACCGTGAAACACTTCACCATGAAAGAGAAGACAGACACATAGAAAGAGCTGCCCAAAGATGAAATGGAAGCCTTGGTAGGGTTTGGGTTACCTGGCCCTGAACCAAGGTGAGGCTGCATGAAGACTCAGAGAGAACTTCCAGAGCTTCACTTGCCAATGTGGGAGCTCAAATTTAAATTTAAATTAATTTGAATTTCGACATCACATTCCTCATTGGCACTGGCCACATTTCAATGATTCAGTAGCCACATATGGTTACATGTGCTATATTTGAAAGCACAGATATAAAAAGAAATCCCATTGTCACAAGACATTCTATCGGACAGGACTGTTATGGAGGGCTTCATGCATCAAGCTAGACTACCTGGAATTAAAGCCTTCCCGTACTAACAATATATGTGAAATCGTATACCTTAGGGTAGATATTGTTCACGATATTCATATTCAGGCCAGGGCGGCAAAACAAGGCAAGGCTCCATGCAGGAGATGACGATTGGACTGTGCCCCAAAACTGGGGACAGAGAACTAAAAGGACAGATAGTAAATATTTTAGATTTTGCTGTCCGTATGATCTCTGTTGTAACTGCTCAGCTCTCCTGTTGTAACGCAAATGTGGCCACAGACAACACAAAAATGACTGTGGTCGGGCTTCCCTGGTGGCGCAGTGGTTGAGAGTCCGCCTGCCGATGCAGGGGACACGGGTTCGTGCCCCGGTCCGGGAAGATCCCACATGCCGCGGAGTGGCTGGGCCCATGAGCCATGGCCGCTGAGCCTGCACGTCCGGAGCCTGTGCTCCGCAACGGGAGAGGCCATGACAGTGAGAGTCCCGCATACCACAAAAAAAAAAAATGACTGTGGTGCTGTGATCCAATACGACTTTATGGAGAGCGAAATTTGAATCCCATAGAATTGTCATGTACCTCAAAATATATTCTTTTGATACTTTTCCCAACCGCCTGTAAGTGTAGTAAGCATAGTTTGCCAACCCCTTCTCTAAAGGGTCTCACAGATTTGGAGTAGCTGAGAAGAGAAGGCCATCTGACTGACCATCTGACCAGTCCTCTCCAATTTCTGCAATTGCTAAAACACCCAGACTACAAGCAGCAGGTTATTGCAGTAATGTTACTACTGATGTGATGACCGCCCATTGCCCTGCTCCACTGTTTCACCCCTGACTGTCCTGAAAATCAATATAGCTTAGTAATTACCAACACAGACCCATTTATGAATACAGACTTCACTACTTGATAATGATGTCATTTCAGGCAATTTCAGGGATCACTTTACACTTCTGCTTTGTCACTGCTGTTGCTATTATTTTAAATTCTAAAGTATGGCAAAATCACATACCTCCTGGAGTCATCTTTGAGGGTTAAATGACATAATTTTGGTAAAGCCCTTTGGAAAATATAGGTCAACTACATATTCTAAATGGAAGCCATTGTTGCCCACATTCATATAATACGAGAATTAGATGGAAAACTGTTGAATTAACATCAAAGTCTGCGTATGTAATGATGTAAGATTGACAGAGGTTGAACAGAAAAAATAAGTTCCATCAAAGCCAGCACTACTTAGAATTTTACTCCTAATGCAAACATTTCTTCCCCAAAGGAATAATTTTGAGGTTTATGCCAACTGGTAAATGTCACATAACACCAGGAAACTTGACTCCCTTAAGGGAAGAGAGATTATGTATTTGATTGGAGCAGCATTTCCTCCAATTTGCAGGAAACAGATGATTAGTTTCCTGCAGATGAGGCTTGAATTGGACCCACTTTGAACCGAGGAGCAGATCATGGAAATGTATCTTGTGTCTCTCAGGTGGATTTGGTCACACTTGGGTAAAGAGCAGAGGTTAGTCTGTGGCCGAGCTGTGACCATGAACACTGTCACAAGTAGAGGGTCTGGAGGGATGTTTACTGTTTCTTAATTTACGTGCAAAGCCCTTCAAAACATCCAAATTATAAAAGGCATGCCATTAGCTGTTCTTTCTTTCTTTCTTGATCACTTTATGGATAATACAGACGAAAAGTGTCAGTTCCCATTTTCAAGAAACTATTTTCTTTTAAGCATACAAGTAAAGACTAAGGCACACCGTGGAATCAGAGTGGCGTCATAAGAAATTAACAAGAAACATACAAGTCTGAAGAAAAACATCCTGTTCAATAAACATTGAGCCGAAATATTAGGCACTGTGATTATATACATGATCCCAAGAACAAAGAAGCCAGCTCCTACTCTCGAAAAGTCCCAAGTCTAGTATGAAAGAATGATTTGAATAAAATGGGTTTTTAGAGTGCAAAAAGCATGACGCTAAGTAAAAGTCTCAATAGTGCTGAAGAATTGTCTGGCTCTCACCACTATGTGCAGATTGTTGCCCGGTTAAAGATGCCCAGGCCACGGCAAAATGACATCAGTCCCAGCTACTGATGTCAAGTCATGGGGTTCGGTAACAATCCTAGTTACATCTACCAGGAGGTAGGGGCACATCAGTCTCTCTTCACAAAGGCTCAGTGTATTTACCCAGCATTTTTCTCACTGTGGAGAAAAGGAAGGAAAAAGAAGAAGGCCAAGGAAAAGCCCCACTTAGCAGAAAGCAGAAAAGAATTACTATAAAGACAGAAAGAAAGAAACAAAAGTTAGAGAAGGATTCTTACTACAGTCAGAGCTGGGAAGGTCCTTAACAATCCTCTAGTCCACGATAGGCAAAATTTTCACTAAAGGGCCAGATAGTAAATATTTTTGCTTGATTTTGAGGATCATATGGTCTCTAAGGCAACTGCACAACTCAGCCTTTGCAATAGACACTGCGCAAATAGATGGGTGTCACTGTACTGCAATTAAATTTCCTTACGGAAGCAGGCAGCCTATCTGCAGGCTTAGCTAACTGACCCCTAAATTCTAACCCACTTTTAACAACCACACAGCTGAGCGTCTTGGTAACTCTTTAGCCAGGTTCTTGGCAACTTCACATATATTATCCCGTTTAATTCCCACAAACGTTCCTGTGACAAAGTCCCTGGTTCCTCATTTTACCAGTGAAGAAATTGGGATTCAGAGACATTAAACTTGAACAAGCTCCTTTGGAAAAGTGACTTGGTCTTAGGGATGCCTTTATCCGTTTTCAGCCACCATATTATTTCTCAGTTTTCTGAAATATGTGAAAGGAGCTCAGTTCTAACAGTGTAGGAAATGGGAGTCTCAGAGGAGTTAAGCAACTTACTCAGGGGCAGTCAGTAAACCCATGCCAGAGCAGGGGCTAGAACACAGTGTCCTGAATTCCATCACAATTTGTTGTCCAAAACATAGACGGAGCACCGTGCTGAAGCCTCAGGCGTGTCTCAGTGCGTTCACCTGAGGCACCTTTCCCAGACAGCCTGGCTTCTTGAATTTGGCTGGTCCTGGTGTTTCAAATATGAAGTTTTAATCCAACTTTGTTTTAAACTAAAAAAACATACTTTCCCTAAACTGTTGAAATGAAAAGATGACCTTGAATATTGTGAGAAATGGCCAAGTGCCAGAGAGAACAATGTAATTCTAATTTAGTGTGTTTTCAAGCTGTCTAGTAATGATCATTGGTGGTGGGAAGATGCTCTTTTTTTCTTTTCTGGTCAAGCACGAATGGAATATTTGCAACCTGAGATGACAGCTTTAGCAATTTGAGATGAGCTCATCTCCAAATAAACCTAATTTTCGGTATCATCCAACAGTCACAATCCATTCGTTCTGACCATTAAAACAAATGCTAAGGAACGATGAGCTTCACAGTTCAGGGACACGTGAAATCACTGATATGATCAGAAGGGGGCACTACTGCCCAGGAACTGGGTCTCCTTTCTTCACTTTGTGAAGATTCAGAGGCTCGGGAAGGGAATCAGACACAGTAAATAAGGACATACCAGAGGACTCCCAGATCAAATTGCAAAATAGACAGGCGTGGTCTTCAGAGCAGCCTTGTCTTCCAGCCCATTCCATCCCACCCCATCTCTTCAATTAAGTTCAATATTCTTCTAGAGTAGAATTTATTCCCAACTTTGGCACATATATGTAATATATGCCACCTTAAGACATTTATTTAATCTCATTGAACTTGAATGTCTTCATCTGTGAAATGGGAAAAAATGATTTCTGAAGTCCTGAATTTAAAGCAGGTACTATATGTATAAGATGATTAACTCATTTTCAACATTATTAAATATTACTTCTCTCCCTCCTCTCACTCTCAAAGAAATAGACGATGGATGAGACATCTTCACGTATTTAAATAATGGGAAAAAAGAGAGAGAGAGAGACACAGATGAACATTCAGACCAAATAAAGCTGTGGGAGCAGAAGGGGAGGGTTGTTATTTTTTTCCCCGTTGGACAATTAGGGAAAGTTTCACATAGAAAATAACATCTCAGCTGAGAAAATCAAGGCATGAGTAGGACCTGAATGATTAAGGAAAGTGTAGCGGACATTTGAGGAGGCAGAAGTTTGCATGGCCGTAACTGCAGGATCTCAAGAGATTCACTCTTAAGACATCAAAATCAATCCAATATATACTAGTTGCATACCTGTGCACTGGTCTGGGCGCTAGTGATGAGCGAGACAGACAAGCCTCCTCCTTCGTGGAGTTTAAATCTTGTCAGGGCAATAGACAATAAGCAGGTGCATCAATAATGAAGACTGTTTCAGTTGCAATAAATGCCAAGCAGACAATGGGTAACATAGGTGTGAGTGAAATGGGAGTGGGTTGCTTATTTAGATCATTGGGGAGATAGCGGGGTCCTATGGAGCTGAGACTTAAATGGAAGGTTGGAAGCATATGGGGAGCCAACAGTGGAGAGCTCCAGGTAGAAGGCAAAGGATTTAAGGCACAGGTAGGCTGTGCGGAGTGGAAGAGCAGAGGGATGCTTAGCGCGCTTGGGAGGGCAGAGAATAGACCTGAGGTGGGGTCGTGGGTAACAGCTCGGTCTCGTGGGACCATTTATGGCCACCGCAAGGAGTTGGGTTTTATTGTTAGTGCAATGGAGACCTGTGGCTGCTTTCAAAGAGGTGAGAGTTATGATTTATGTTTTACAGGACCACACCAACAACTATGGACAATAGAGGGGCAACAGTGGCATCAGAGCAACGTCTTACCAAGGCCAGTGCATTTCCCCAGCTGTAGGTGATGGCGCCTTGGACCAGGCTGTAGTCAGTCATCACGCAGGGACATGACACTTTAAGGTCTATTTTTAAACAGAGCCCACATACCTTGCTGATGTAGTGAATGGTGGTTGGGCTGGGGGTAGAAGATGGGAACTGAGGATGGGCCAAAGGGGTAGGAGGCCCAGGATATGATGCTACGGGGTACATCTGATAACTAAGTCATTTGTTTACTAACACTGCATGACTTACTGGCCACATTCCCCAGGGTCATTATAATACACAAAACGCTCGCGTATTCATTCCCTTACATAAGTCCGTCAACCACTTGTGAGCAGAGACTATTTGTACCCATTTTATGGATAACAAAATTGAGTACCAAAGAACACAAATAGCCTTGCCCAGGTTCATTGTTAGTAAGTGGAAGGGCCTGGGACTCAAGGCAAGTCTTCTGATGCTGGGTCTATTGTCCATCTTATTACAACACAGTGCTGACTAATTAACTAGGAACTCAGAGGAACTGGAGCTCATTCCCTAAAATATACCAGTTCCAAAAATAGGGTAGCATAACGCAAAGAACCGGCCTTTAAAGATAGTGAAAACTGGGAATTCTCTGGCGGTCCAGTGGTTAGGATTCAGCGCTTTCACTGTCGGGGCCCAGGTTCAATCCCTCGCTGGGGAACTAAGATCCCCCAAGCCCTGTGGCGCAGCCTAAATAAATGAATAAATAAATGGATAAATAAATGGATGGATAAAGAGAGTGAAAACTGTGTTCAAGGTCCAGACCTATCAAATCACCAGTCCTCAGTAATCAATGACAACTTAATGTTTCCAGATTTTCCTTTTCTCTCAAATGAAAAATATTGTAGAATAAAAATGGAGAAAGCAATTAAATGGTCCCCGTGAAGATAAAGTTTATTTCTCTTGTTGCAATATGACTATTATTTAATTGATTTAGCAAATATTTGTAAACAAGTATGAGATGCAGAGAGCAGGGTCCAACTCAACAGCCAGTCTGATCATGAGGGATGCGGAGACTGTGTTCCAACTTGCAGTGCTTTTGTGAATGGGATGTTTACAAGGACTAAAATACCTTCCACTGTGCTTTTTTTCAGTGAGCTTCACTCAGATCAAAATATCAGGGAAAATTACCTAAGGGGCTGTCTCTATTAAAAAGTTAGTTCCTATTTGCCCAAATGCTGGCCCTGCCTTAGATCCCATTAACCAAATCATTGCAACAGTTAACTTAGTGGGCCACTGGTTTATTATAAAAGGATGCAGCTCAGGAACACACAGATGCAAGAGGTGCACTAGATAAAGTAAGGGGAAAGGGCACAGAGCTTCCATGCCCCCTACAAGCATGCCATTCTCCCCAAATCTCCACGTGTTCATCAACCTTGAAGCTGTCGGACCCCCTCCTTTGGGGTTTTTATGGAGGCTTCCTTACACAGCCATGATTGATTAAATCATTGGCTATTAGGGATTGATTAAACCTCCAGCCCCTCCGCCCTTCACAGAGGTCAGGGGGTGGGACTGAAAATTCCAGCCCTTTAACCATGTGGTTGGTTCTTCTAGCAACCAGCCCCCATCCTTAGGTGGGTTCAAAAGTTACCTTATTAATATAACAAAAGATACCTTTTTCACTCTCATCACTTAGGAAATTCTGAGGGTTTTAGCAGCACTGTGCCTGAAATAGGTACAAAGACTAAATATATATTTCTTATTATAAATCAAAATAGCATAGTTACTTTTCCCTAATATGCTCCATTTGGTCCATTTCTGGTCATTTGCTGAGCACCCAGTATGTATTTAGGCAGATCCTAGACAATTCCTACACGTTATCTTGTTCTCTCTTGGAAGCTACTCTGTAGGTAACATTAGTACCGTTTCAGTAAATTAAAACAATTCCACGACAAATAAATACAAGAGGTTCAAAAATGTGAGGGAAATTCCCATGGCCACAAATCCCAGAGAGTCACAGCTGAAGATTTGTGAGCCCATGTTGACCTAACTTCTTTACCAGCAAACTAGTCTGTGGTGCTTATGGGAGAAATGGTATTAGAAAGCATGTCCTCAGTGTTGGGAGGACCTGCTTTCTAATAATAGTGTTGGGATTTTTAATAGATAAAAATCAAAGGAACCGTTATAGGTCAAACATCTGTCTTCTCTAAAGATCAAAGAGCAGTGAGCTCGTGGGATATAGCAGTACCAATTTGGGGTAATTTAAAGGATGGAATCAGCTAACTCGTGTAAAGCTCTCAGCAGAGAGAAACCAAGCAGGACCCTATGGGGCCCTCCTAGGTACAAATCCTTTCAGTCTCGTTTCTTGTTTGTAGGAAATAGGCTTCATTCAGCCTCCTTGACCTTCCCTGAGTTCCAAAGGGCAGTTTTAAACAGTTGCTAATCAGGGAAGGGAGAAAATGAAGAAGCAAAGGACGATCAGTCAAAAAACAATAGTGCAGGGGCTTCCCTGGTGGCGCAGTGGTTGAGAGTCTGCCTGCCGATGCAGGGGACACGGGTTTGTGCCCCGGTCCGGGAAGATCCCACATGCCGCGGAGCGGCTGGGCCCGTGAGCCATTGCCGCTGAGCCTGCGCGTCCGGAGCCTGTGCTCCACAACGGGACAGGCCACGACAGTGAGAGGCCCGCGTACCGCAAAAAAACCCCAAAAACAATCAAACAAAGAACAATAGTGCAGCGAGGAGGCAGGGTCCTGGTTCCTCCTCAGGGAATAGGCATAACGGTATATCTTTGAGTTCTTCTGCAGGAACTAAGGCCTCAACCCAGGTGGAGGAAGGTAACTTCAGGCTGAGCACAAGAATCCTGGAGCACCGCCCTGGAACCTCACCACCAACCAATTAGAAGAAAATCTGCACACAGTGGATGATAACGAAGACTCTGACCCCCTTCCCAAATGATTAACTGCAATTAACCCTTTAACAACGTTCATGGTCGAGCAGAATCTTCAGAGCTGGTTCTTGGACATGAGTCTACCTGCCTCTAGGTAAAGCAACCTTTCCTTTCCAACCAATACTTTTCTCTCTCAACTATTGGCTTCCAAGCAGTAAGCAGCTTAAACCTGAGTTTGGTAAGAAGAGTGCCAAAGTAATAGTCAGTTCCCTGAACCTGGCTCTTTAAGGGTCAATTCAAATTCTCCTTGTTTCTCCACAAGATAGCTCTCCAGTGTGAATGGTTTTCGTTCTTTCTCTCCTCTGACTTGCCCTAAGTCTGATGGTTTGTGCTATGCTTTTGTTGGTCATCTTAAATTATTTTGAACTTAACTCTTCATGCAGAAAGGAATAAAGCAACCCAGGTAAGAAGAATCACCAGGCTGACCCACAGTGTCGTGAACTCTATTTTAAAAATGATTTTTTTAAGCAGTAGTTTTGAAGTTTATTTGTTACACTGTGAAAGCTTACCAATAAAGCAGGATGCCACATGTTCACAAGGAGAACAGTGTAGCTCTTGCAGCCCTTAGGGGTGTTCTAGAAAGCCTTCAGAGATAAGTTACATGCTGAAGGATTTTTAAACCAGAAGTTCGATGACCAGAGTTTCTCTTTTCAGGAAGATCACTCTCCTGCCCATTTGAATAACAGGCTTCGAGAGAAGTTCCTCATCAGGGAGACCAGCTACGCCAAAATTATTTAAAGTAACTCAGTGTGTAACAGGAAAGAGGCAAATCCGACTGCATGCTGGGTCTGTTTCTTTTACTTTAACCTTTGCTTCCCGTTGCCTTTGTTCACTAAAAGAATACAGTGTATACATAATGGCCTGCCTCGGGGAACCCTGCCCCTCTGCCTGAACCTTAAACCAAAGTGCCTTTGTTCAGGGAAACATCCGGACTCTGTCCACCTGTGGATGGCTGCAAGAAAGGAGAAATTAGCACATCCCCTCCCCGAGGCTGGCCGTTCCAGGGGACATTGGCAAAACTTATGGTCTTTTTACTTTACTTCCACATCTCCTCCCCTTTCTGGTTATAAAAGAAACTGGCATCCAAACCCGGATAAGATGGTTAGTTTTGAGACTTTAGTCTGCCGTCTTTAAAGTCGTCCTCCCTTCCTCAACACCTCATCTCGGATTTATTGACCTCTCGTGCGGCGAGCAGAGTGAGCTTGGACTCGGTAACAAGTGCAGTGAGGAGAAGGCAGGTATGGATTTGAGAGATGCTCGGGATGCAGGGTTATCTGTTCTGAGAAATTCTTTCTGGTTTTCCCACTTCAAGTTCAAACAGTTTCCTCTCTCCCCTAATATTCCTAAAGAACTTTATTCCCTTACAGCATGACAGCAGCCTTTTGTGCACGATTGGGAAGGCTGTCCAGGTGCCTCCGCCACCACATGAAGAGAGCAGGGAGAATAGAGAAGGCACCTCCTTACAGACCCTTGTCATCCCACACTCAGCCATATTTCTCGTAGCTTCATAATTGTCTTAAAAAATACGTCAAAATGAGTTTAAAGTGAGCTACGCTGTCTTCAGTTTTTTTTTTTCCATCTTTTGTCTCCTGTGGGAGAAAAAGGATCTCCAACACAATCCCAGAGTTTGGGTGTTACCCCCATGGTCTTTGACTTTGAAACATCTCAGAGTTCTGTGGAATAAGGACTCCACCCGTTTCTCCCTATTATTATTATTTTTTTTTTCTCATCTTCAAATTTAAGTTTCAGTGTCTGTGGTGTTTGATGTCATGCAATTCTGCATTTGAAGGCAGCCAACTCTTAATATATTTGGTCAGAGAGACACAGGCACTTCTTTCAATTCTGAGACTCAGCGCTTCAGAAAATTAGACATTAACTCAATACACAAAAATAACTCTGCAAGGAAAATAGTTCTATGACCCCACCTCTGGACAGAGCTGGGCCTCCAGCCCATGGGAACTGCTTTTCTTTCTTTTTTTAAAAAAAAAAAAAGATTGAATTATTGCAAAGCCAGCCACAGTTCTTACCTCTAACTTTGCAAAACTGTCGTTTTCAATCAAGGGCAGGAGCTAGCCATGAAATTAAGAAATGCTAAGGAAGGTGATAGAGCTGGGGAGAAGAAGGGAGCTATTTCAGAATTAAAATTGCTGGGATGAACTCCTTTGAAGTTAACAGTATATTGGAATAATTGCCCGAAAAATGGGCAAGTCATCTCCCTGTATCCCTTGTGAGATGTGTCCGTGTGTTGTGTGTCTGTGGAAGGAGAGTAAGGGGGATGGGAGAGGAGAGGAGAAAGAGAATGTGGAACGGGACGACGGAAGGAATTTCTTCCTCTTAGGTAACAGAGAAGTTTTACCTTCGAATCTCAAGTCTTCCACCTCATGGCATTTCCCGGCTGGGTGATCTCAGGCCAAGTTGACCTTTTTGGTTCTCACTTACATTTCTGTAAGGTGGGGTAATTTCTGCAAGGTCTCTTTGCCCTACTGAGGGATTGATGTCCTCACCCCAAGTAGAATAACTTGCACTCTGTCTATGTCAGAGATATTTCAGTTTCTCAATGCATTTTTGTTGACGGACTGATTGAATAAATATGAAATTCAAAGCAATTGAGCACCTAGGTTAAAATTATTTGACTTTGTTAAAATCCCATGCCCCAAAATTTATGGTGTTTTTTTTCTTAATTGTTTTGCATCTTTTGGGCAGAGGGGTAGAAGGCATTGGGCTGTGATGCTACTGCTATCTGGATGAAACATAGGCACACATTAATAGGCCAACGCCCTGGTAAGACAGACAGCATCCTTTAGAAACAGGTTACAGATGGTTAACCGGCACAGCTTATATAATGGTCTGCAAAGAAAGCAGGTGACAATCAGCAGTTATTCAAACTTTGTGTATTTTATGAAATAATGCTCTATTGTATTGAATATATCGTATACAAGGTTATTTTACGTGTTAGAAAATATAAGTGAACATTTCTGCCCTTTATTTAATCTACACACAAAATAAATTTTACATCGTGGTATAAAGAATTCCTAAGTCACACCTGATAAATTCTCTATATTGGAAAAGTCAAAACTTTTTTTTCTTTCAGTTTTCTTTTCAATTAAAAAATTTTAATAGCTAATATATTTATATGAGTCAAGATACAAAAATATCCATAAAGATATGAACACAGAAGTATAGCTTCCATAATGTTCCCTCGTACCTGGTAATCCGTGTATTGAGGTACGATTTATATACAAAATGTGCCCTTTTTTATGGTGTGACAAATCATCATTTTGATGATTCTGGACATGTGTGTATACATGTGATAGCATCACCAAAATCAGGGTACTAAACATTTCTACCATCTCCAAAAATTGCCTTGTGTTCTTTTGTATGTTCGTGTGTGTGTGTGTGTATGTGTGTGTGTGTGTGTGTATGGTAAAAATGCTTAACATGGGATCCATGCTCTTAACATAAATATTTTAAGGTAGATGATACTATTTTGTTAGTGATAGGCACTATGGTCTACAGCAGGTCTCTAAAACTTACTCATTTTGCTTAACTGAAATTTTATGTCTGTTGATCTGTAACTCCCCATTTCCCCCTCCCCCCAGTCCCTGGCAAACACAATTCCATTCTCTGATTCTGTGTGTTTGACTATCAAGTGGAATCATGTAGTATTTGCCCTTCTCTAACTAGTTTATTTCAGTCAGCGTAATGTCTTCTAGGCTCACCCATGTTGTCACAAATGGTAAGATTTCCTTCCTTTTTAAGGCTGAATAATATTTCATTGTATGTATATGCCATACTTTTTTTATCCATTCATCTGTTGATGGACATCTGGCTTGTTTCTGTGTCTTGGCTATTGTGAATAGTTGCTGCAGTGAGCATGGAAGTGCAGGTATCTCTTGGAAAATCAGTCCTCTTTAGAATTCTTGCATTCCTTACAGGTGCTGAAGTTTGTACCCACACTAAGGGTTCTGAATGCTTTTCTACTTAGGCCATTTCTCGATGTTGTTTATGCAGCTGGTGTTGACCTAAGACAAATAGACCGCCAGATATCTCTCCAGCAAAGATGGGTTTACTCAGCATCAGCAGAGAATTGCAGTTTGGGATCTGCAATCATGGTGAGCCATGTTCAAGTCTCCCCATGACACGGGAAGGAGAATTCTTTTATGGAGAGGAAAAAGGAAGCTGGGCGTGCTTTAGCAAACAAAGGGTCCACGACTTTTAATTGGCTGCATTCTTCCCAAGAAAGAAGAGTCTTTCCTTTTCCTGTTGTGCTCTGTTATCTTCACAGGCATGAGAGCTCCCCATTCTGACCTCTCAACCAGGGAGGTCTCTTTATTTTTTTTCATTTTCCCCTTTTGATCAAGGGGAAGTTGAAAAAAATAAAGGGTCTTTTCGGACAAAATTACCAAGTTCAGGGTGTAATGCTTAAGGTCTTCATCTCCCTAGAGCACACTCTGAAAAGATCACTCTACCAAATCACGGTTATTTTTTTATTTTTTTGCGGTACGCGGGCCTCTCACCGTTGTGGCCTCTCCCGTTGCGGAGCACAGGCTCCGGATGCGCAGGCTCAGAGGCCATGGCTCACGGGTCCAGCCGCTCCGCGGCACGTGGGATCTTCCCAGACCGGGGCACGAACCCGTGTCCCTTGCATCGGCAGGCGGACTCTCAACCACTGCGCCACCAGGGAAGCCCTCACGGTTATTTTTAATTGAAGGAAATAGGCCTCTGCAATATTGGGGCATCTCCTTTTATCAGTTGTGGGTCAAAAGAAGCAGAAGCCACGTGCATTGGGCTTCCTGTGACTATGTCAAATAGTGAGAGTTTATGAGTTCCAAAAGGGGTGGATCTGAGACTTAAAAGGACCAAAGGCAGAGTTTTTGGCCAGGGTATTTGGAGGGCCTCTACAAATTTTGCAAACTGAGTCTTCATAATGCCATTAGTATGTTCAAATAACCCAGAGGATGAAGGGTGGTAAGTGCAGTGAAAGTGTTGTAAACCTCACCAAACAGCACAGATTTGTCAACATACCTGACCAGTAAAATGGGTTCCTTGGTGACTATGAAATTCAAAAGGAGCTCCCCAAGGAGCGATAACCTTTGCCAAAAAGAATTTAGCCACGAAAAAGTCAGTAACCTGTCTGCAAGGGAAGGCTTCATCGTTGCCTACGAGGACAACATTCTATTTGATGCTTCATATTTGGGATTGGGGGGATTGATTTGACCTGGTGGGAGCGGGGGCGGGCAGTTCAGATTAGCCCCCTATCCCTCAACAGGACAAACTCACTGGCCACAATATTTGTCTGGGGTGAAGACTCTACCTTTTTCTTCTCATGTTTTCTCTGCAGAGCACACTTTCTTATAGATGTAAAAAACATAGATATAAAAAAGTTTAAAGGACCTAGTGACAAAAAACTTGATTTTGATTTAAACCAGTCACTTGCTAGCTATCGACTCTAGGTGGCCTCACCTCCCTAACACTCTATTTTCTTATCTGTGAATGAGGGAAATGATATTAACCCATGGGGCGGTTAGAAAGCTTGGAAATAATGCATGAAAAGTCCGAGCACTGATACCCTCCAAGCAGATGATAAATGTGCATTGCTGTTTTCACTAGATCACCTTTTTCGCAGATCTTGTCCCTGCCCTACCTTTATCTCCCAAGCTTTGCCCCTTCAGTGCGCCCTAACTCACTTCCAAATACCAGTAACTGAGTTTCTTGGCTGAGGGATTTCCTCAGAGCTGGGGTGGGGTGCAGCCTCTTCGTGACGGATCTCCAGCCATCCTCAAGCAAGGGCTGGTAAAAGTTGGTACACAAAACATCCAGTTGCTTGGCCCTCAGGTGAAGTAACTCCCAGGTGTTTCCTGAGGTTTCTCTACGGGATTCAGCTCTGGTCACTCACAGTGACTTGACAACTCATCTTTTACCAGCTGTCCTTCTTGTCCTCACGGCCCTACCCTTGTTCTCTACATCTTCCAAATAAAGATATACTTGAGTCAGCCTTGAGGTTTACTCCTGGGATAATCCAAACCCTCAACACACTCCTTTGGAATTTATGTCTGTTACATACATCTGTTATCTTAAAGAGAAAAGGGTAGCTTCTAAACGTGGAAAGTCAGATCTGGAAGAGAACATACGGATTGGAATTCAAGTCTGTTAATCCACTGTGGTGTTCCTTACGTCGGGTTGTTTCCTTGATGTGAGGAAGGAAACTTGCGTTTGGAAGGTCTCAGTAGACTCCCTCTACTGTTCCTGCTACTTCCTTTCCTTTTATGTTTTTGGCATTAGAAAGTGGAAAAAGGGTGTTTCAAACGTAAGATAGAGTTTAATTAATCGTGCAGAGGCTGGGGATCCTGACAATTCAGGAGCACATAAAGCTTGGGGTAGTGGAAAGGAAAACAAGAATTTTGGGTGGGTGTTAGATTGGATAATTATATTTTAAAGATTTAAAACCATCGAAAGCCATCTAACCTTTTCTGTTTCCAATTAGAAATATATTACACTGGACTATTTTTTAATGGAGCCTAAGTTGTATTCTGTGTTGCTGATTAATTTTCTCAAGTTACCTTGTCAGCTACAAATTGGCACTCACCACTGGCTCTTGCCATCTGCCTCTACAAGGATTAAATCGTGAGCCGCTGCAGCTGCTGACTTTCATCACCCCCTGAAGGGATTCCAGGGTGGCGAACAGAAACAAGGCCCTCTGTACTCTGGGAGAAACTGGCAGAACAGGTCTTCAGATAGTTAGATATTTTCAGGAGCCGATTTTATGAGCCCAATTCTTGTATCTCCTCGTATTTAGAAAAGCACTAAAATCCTCCGTGGTGATGACTGCTCCTCGGGCTAGCAGAAACCTCCTGCAAAAATATGTGCTTGATTGAAGGTACTCCCCCTTCACCAAAATCACTTATATACTGACTTCCCCCCCACCCCCATCTTTGGAGCAGTTTCTCAGAGCTATCTGAAATGCTGTCTCCCAGGCTCTAGTTCTTGTTTTGCCCCAAATAAAACTTAACTCACAGCTCTCACATTGTGCATTTTTGTGAAGTCGGCACCTCCGTCATTTTACTATTTATTTTTTGGAAGGAAGGACGGTGTTGCCAATAAAATGGTGATTCCAAAAGTTACCTCGAACTTATGGTTACCGGGGGGAAGGGTGGGAGGGAGGGATAGTTAGGGAGTCTGGGATTGACATGTACACACTGTTATATTTAAAATGGATAACCAACAAGGACCTACTGTAGAGCACAGGGAACTCTGCTCAATATTCTGTAACAACCTAAATGGGAAAATAATTAGAAAAAGAATAGATACATGTATATGTATAACTGACTCACCTTGCTGCACACCTGAAACTAGCACAGCATTGTTAATCAACTCTATTCCAATATAAAATAAAAAGTTATTTTAAAAAAGGACGCCTCAAAGGTGTATTAAAAAAAAAAAGGTAGCTCTATCTTTAGACCTTTCCAGAATTTCTTTTACCGATGCTTTGCACTTTGGAACAAGACAGGGGAAATAGGAGGTTCTCAGTGACACCACAACTTCCCTCTTCCCTGGCCATGTTAGCAATTTATAAATAGCAAAGGAGTTTCAATGAAATAGCCGGATTTCGAGAGTACAATGTATTGTTTTTCTTTATTTCTTTTTTCCCCCTTTTTCTTCTTTAAGGTTTGCTTTCTGGTCCTTGGTAATCTTTTCTCTTCCTGCTTTTCTTGTTTCTCTTCTGCTTTCCTGCCTGCTTTCTTTCCTTGTTCACAAATTCACTCATTTGTAGTTCCTTTGTATTTTAAGCATATTGCTTTATTACCTTCCCTTTTCAACGTTAATGTTTGTAGGTTTATGTTTATATCAACTATAACTTATACTTCTTTATCCTCTTCTCTCTCACCATCTTTCCCCACAGGGAACCCCTACACCCCTGGTCTTGTACAAGGTATAAAGCAACTGTCATTTTGAGCTTAAACAATGTTATCTCACCCATCAGAAAGTTCACTTGTAGGAATTCCAGAGGAATTATGTTTACACATCAAATCCCTATATGATGTGAAAACCGTGCATCAGCCCCGGGAAGGAGACATCTTGCTCCCCAACACCAGCCCCTGCGTTTCCTAGCAACGTGCTTCAGCAACGAGGGACTTTTGTGCAGGCAGCTGGATGCCCTCTTGGTTAGGTAAGTTGACTCTTCTGAGGACCAGCTTGTAGAAAGGTACACCTCAACAAACTTTGGGCTTTATTTCCTTCATCTTCCCCTTGTCTGAAGCAATAGTGTGATTAATCCATTATTGGTTCGGATTTGAGACATTATCCTGTATGCTATAGGCTTGTGAAATTACTACAATTCCCACAACAAACCTATGTTAAATAAATTTTTGGCAAAGACAATCTCAGTCTCAGATCATAATTTGTTGCCAGACTCAGACAAAACCATTTTTTTAAACTCTACATAACATAATTTTGTTATGTACCTTCTATCATTTTTAAATTTTTATTCTCTGTGTTTATAATTTAACATTTCAAAAAATATACTCATTACAATGCCATGCCAGGCATCTTGATGAACAAGGGGTCATCTCCTGAGACATCAGGCTGCCGACAGCAAGGGCTGGAAGAAGAGATTTGCACCCTCCCTCCCCTCAGCGCACACCCAACCTGTAACAGCAAACAGGCTGCAGGTGAGGGAGAGGAGCCTGGGCAGTCCCTGGTGATCTTCCCTCCTCAGTAACGTGCAGCCAGGGTAGAAGGACAGTCCCTTGCTCCCTGGGCCTAGGTTCTTCCCATTCACCACACTGTTTTCTACATGAGGTTTTAGGAAAGCAGGCACTGCTTGTCCTAAATAAACTCCTCCAATCCGCCAATGCTGCTGCTGCTTAAAAAAAAAAAGAAAAGAAAATCCTGTATCAGAAGACAGAGTATTTTATTTCACACGGAACAGGAGGTGTATAATGCATTTCTCCCTGTGACAGGCAGGTGCCCCATTGACATAAATGCACACCTAGGGGTGAATAAATGATTATCATACCCATTTCTGAGAACCACATGTTTGCAGGGGAAGGGCATAAAGCTTAAAAATCTAGAATTAAAACAAAACAAACAGAATACCCTGGGAAAAACAGGAGCTGAAGATCATCCACTGTCCTGTCTGGAGATTGTCAAATACAGGCTGGGTTCATTTCTGATCATGGTTACTTTCATGTGCAGGGGGTTTAAGAGTTTACGTGGAACATCGACACACTTTATCTTTCATTTATTAAAATTGCTTACAACCTCCATCTACTTCAACACCTATTTTCAAGGACATTCTGTGCAGAATGCAGTAGTAACAAAGACAAGCAAACAAAAAACAAAGGGAAGTTCCTGCCTTCATAGAGTTAGATTCTAGTTTGGGAAGGAGAGAACATAAATAATTATAGACTATGTTGTCACAAGGTAAAATTGTAAATTTGTAATTGTAATTACAAATTTGTAATTGTAACTGTGCTTTTGTAATTATAATTATACTTTTGTGATTGTATACTATGCTGTCACAATGATGAGTTGGAGCAGAGTATGCTATAAAGACAGGAATGACGTTGGCTAGCCTCTGGGTGCAGTTTGAAGTTAGAGTGGGCAGAAGTTGGTGTGGGCTGGTTTTGGATAAGACATGCGGTATGGGAGAAAGAGAAGTATCAAGGACGATCTTAGATTTTTGGCCTGAGCATCTGGAAGAATATCTTTCTTCATTTTTCTCTTTGTTTTACTGAAAATACAAATCTGCAGCAAATCTTGATTGTCGTCTCTCTCCACGGACACTGGTACCCCACTGGCCACATCACCTGGTCAACTGCAGCATCACAAGATGCTCCGCTTCCGCCTCAGCTCTAACTTTTCCAGTAACAAGGGGGCTAATTCAGAACACGATTTGGGTTATGCTATACCCCTGATTAAAAACCCTTCAATTGGCTTCCAGATTCACTTACACTAAAGCCAAATTCCTACTCATGGCCAAGTAATCCATTGCTTCATTCCTGACCCGTCTCACTGCCCTTGGTTCCTTCCAAACATCCCTGCTGCCTGTGCTTCCATCACTCTGGCTTTATTTCTGTTCTTTCAAAAAACCAACTAATGAGGTTTCTAAGGACCCTTGCCCTGCCCATCCCCTTGCCAGAATGACCCTTGTCCCATGTTGTACATGCTAGGCCATCATACAGGTCCCATCAACGTCCTGTCTAAAGTGACTTTTCCTGTCTCACCCCATCATTCTGTTATGCAATTCTGTTTTATGGGATTAACATAGCATACTTTTCTAAATTTATCTTGTTGAGTTACCTGCCCCTCACTTACTTGTGTATTGTCTGTTTCACGCATCTCTCTTTCTGTGATGTATGCTTCATGAGAAATGGTCCCTGTCTTTTTCCATGCGTTCTCTTTTTTGTATCCCCAGAGACAAAGCCCTGCCTGGCACAAAATAGGGGTACACAATGTATATTTAATAAATACTCAATAAATTTAGGACCTGGAATGAATTCAAACTCTGTAAGTTTGGATTTATTAACATCATGGATACTTTACAAGATGCTGGAGATACACTGAAAACAAAACAAAACACAACAAAGCAAAACCCAGGGTCTTATTTCAAGTAACCTAGAGATAATTTTGAATATATACACAAACAAATGGGCTATATAATCCAATGTATTAATCACAAAAGAAGGATAAGAAAAGGTAATATGGAAGCACAGAGTTTATTTTGGCTTGGAAAGTCTGGGAATATTTCAAGAAGGAAGTCGCCTCACAGCTGGGACTGTAGCGGCAGGGTGAGTTTTAGGAGAAGGTGCTATAATCCAGAGAATATTAAGTACCAAGTCCTAGATGTGAGAGGAAGGTTGACACGTTGAAGAACTGCAAACAACTTGTTGTGTCTAAAACGTGTGACAAAAGGGTCCTCAGCAGGGTCAGTCATAGGTAGGTGAGTCTAAAATTTCCAGGGCAAACAAAAGATCAGAAAGATGAAATGATAAGAGGAGAGGGCACGGTGCAGAGACACAGGTAACCCAGGCAAGTGTGCAGGGAAGATCAGTAGGAGGGAATAAAAAGCTGTGCACAGGAGAGCAGACACAGGGAGATCTAGTTGTGGAGCAGAGTTTATCTAGGATAAAGATTTCGAAGCCCATCAAAATATTTTTTCTACCCATAAGCATGCCTCCTTGGGGCCAGGTGATCAATGTTTGCTTTTGGCCACCTCCCTAGGGATTTGCAGGAGTTGGGAGGGTAACTTGACCTTTCTGTAATGGGCTCAGCAAAACCAAAACCGAAACTAATAGCGTTACAGGATGCAGAGCAAGTAGTGTCTGGGGATTCAGTCCTAGTCCTGTCCCTTAGTTGAAAACTTGAAAGTTCCAATCATATTTCTGGTAGCTTTGTGGTCTTATCATTGTCTGACTTGAATTGTAAGTTTTGAAATAGCCACAGCCTCACAATTTGAAGTAAAATATATAGAATTTACGTAAGTCCTTCACCCAGGTAGGAACATTGGAACTGTTTTGCTTCTTTTAGTTATTTCATGTTTTTCCTTTTAGCAAGAGGAGGAGAAAAGGATAGTGATAAGGTTGGGAATGTAAAACCAGGCAGATAGAGACTGTTAACCATAGGATGGTGGTTTCTGGTTCCAACTCAGATAAACTCTACGGTCGTGGGCACATCCTCAAGTCCTTGCTGGATCCAAATTTCCAGAACATGATATGTGGTTCCAGAACAGATGCTCTCTGAGCTCCTTTCTGATTCTGATATTCTAGGATTCAAAGTAGAAATGCCCAGATGCTACTGAAAAATGTGAACATACGGATGCATTTCTGACCTGCTGGCACATGAGCTGCCTCTTTCGTTACCAGGCAGAATGAGTTCATTACCCAGGATTTCACAGATGTCCCAGGTCCTCATTAGGCAAACTGTTTGGATCACAATTTCTTAAAAGCTTTTCAAAATATTTTGCTTTGTCTGTCCTGTGATTTCCATGCCCTTCTGTTTTCAGGGATGGAAGGGCAAGACTGAGAAGAAAAAAGAATGAAAATTACCATCACCGCTTTTAAGGAAACAGTGCTACCTTCTGTAATGTTCTCTAGAAAGTCTTGCAAAGTTATTAAGTTCAGATAAAGAAACATTTAGGATTGTCTGCTAGGTGACCAGCTCCACGCCAGAAGCTGGTGACAAAGGTTAATAACACATGAGATGCATCCTCCAGGAGCTTACAATCTGCTATGGAAGAGGGGCACCACCGGTTAATAGTCTACCAAGTGTTAAGAGAAAGGAAAACAAAATTCTGTGAGGACCCCAAATGACCTGGTTTGGGGGTTAAAATGTCTACCCCAAGAATCTCCCTTTGCTCTTGGTGGATCTGATGAGGTCATATGTACAGAAGTACTAGGCGAATGTGTGACAAAGAACAAGTCTTAATTAATTAATACATCAACTTTGTAAAATTTCACAAAACATGAGCTATGTGAAGGCTCTTCCAAAGGGCTCTTCCAAAGTCTTGCCCTGAAGTTTAAGCTTTATTATCTTTCTAATAATTTTACCCAGGGGTTCCTTATTCTAAAAGCATCAACTAAGTGCTATCAAAATGTTCAGTGAATGCACTCAGGCTGCAAGCATCAGAAAAAGACACTCTGAAGCCACTGAGTCCATGTCATAGGTAACGGCAGACAAGTACGTCATGGGCTTCAGAGTGGATAATGTTCTATCTTTTTTAGTGGCTGTCAATTACAAAATTTTCAGGGCAGGTCCCAGGGAAGGATCCACTAGTTCTAAAGCCAACTCTCATACAGGAATGGGAAATATATACGTAAGGCTGGATATTCTCTGAACTAATTACCTTTTCTCTGTTACCCAGCTTTGGACCTCCCTACCCAAACCCTTCCCTTCCATCTCTCAGTTATTAGATGCCTATATTGTGTCTGTCAGGCACTAATGCAAGTTAGAAAAGTGTTCCAAGGACAAAGGGGACCTGCTGGAGCACAAAACATGCTGACACCTCAGCGACCAAAGTCAGGGGACTGCAGTGATACTTCAGTTATTGAGTGGTGGGAAATCTAGGAAGAAACCAAGACTAACAAAATGGAGAACAGGGAATGTAGCAGTCAAGGGGCACAAAGTCACTGTATCTCATTCCTTATGCACAAATCATTTGGCCCATTGAGCACCAGAGATTAATTCCAAGATTGAGCTTCTGAGATTAATTCCAAGATTGAAGCTTCTGAAAATATCCCCTGAACCTCTCCTGATTGGATTAGAGACTTGATCAGGTAGATGGATGTCAGTCAATCTGGTTTGGATGTCAGTCAATCTGGTTTGGAGAGCTGGTAAAAGCAAAGCCATGGGTGATGCCTGAGCTCCAAGGATCAGGCCAGGGATCGCCTGTGTCTGTGTGGATGAGTAATGAGTCATGCTGATTCTCTCTCCTCCCATTAGGTTGAATTCAGGTTCTATGGATTTTGTGCTGAGAAATATTTGTCAAACGATACCTGTGTAAGCTTCAACTTCTTTATCTGTAAGTCTAAGACAACTGTCTTGACTTGACCTTCATTTCCCAGAAAGCAGAACTTGAAACAAAGGCTCAAGTATACTTTATTTTGAGAACAGGGTTAAGGCCTGGAGCAAATCTCTGACAGAGGAAAAGCTGAAGTAAAGATGCATTACAGGGTTGAGTGGCTGGTTCCTTGAGCCCATGTAACTACTTTGAGAATCTGGAGAAAAGCATCTCAGATTCTCCATTCAAGAAAAGAGATGGGAAAGCATTTATTCAATCAGTATTGTATTTGTCTGTTCAGGCTGCTATAACAGAATACAATCAATTATTTTGCTTAAATAGGCATTTATTTCTCACAGTTCTGGAGTCTGGGAAGTCCAAGATCAAGGTGCTCAATGATTTGGTTCCTGGCTTGCAGACGGCTTTCTTCTTGCAGTGTCCTCACACAGTAGAGAGAGAGATAATCTTTCGTCTCTTTTTATAAGGGCACTAATCTCACCATGAGGGTCCCACCCTCATGACCTTATCTAAACCTAATTACCTCTAAAGGTCTCATCCCCAAATACCAACACGCTGGATGTTAGGATTTCAACAAATGGACTTTGGGGGGAACACAACATTCAGTTCATAGCCACTCCCATTCATCCTCCCTCCAAGTTTCACCCCTTAGGATGTTAACTATCCTGCATTTCCAGTTTGCATGTGGAGAAGCTGCCAGTGGATTCCTGTGATGTTCATTGATGCAGAGTCAACAGAGAAGCCCAGGAAATAAGTAAGACTGGCAAGGCTCTGAGGTGGGGCACTGGCAGGATGCACCTTGCTGTACAGGTCCCTGCAGTGGTGACTGGAATAAGGGACAGGCATTGCTGATAGAATCTTAAATATCAACTAACATGTATTCAATGCACACACATCTTTATAGGTTAATTCTGAGTATTAATGTTCAAAAACAAAGGTACAAAAGAATCAGCCATACGCAAGAGGGAAGACATATGGGAACATATGTATATGTATAACTGATTCACTTTGTTATAAAGCAGAAACTAACACACCATTGTAAAGCAATTATACCCCAATAAAGATGTTTTAAAAAAAAAAAAAAGAATCAGCCAGGGCTAAATAAGTGTTAGCTCCCTTTTCTACCTCCTCTCTTCTCTGCAAACATTCTTCATTTCTTACAGTTAAGGTCAAACTCTATTAGAAGAGAAGTGCTTAGAGCCAATCTTGAGCTATTTACAGATGACAGAGCCGAAGAGTTCAATGTAATGACAAGACCTATGCAGTTCATCCTTCCGTAATATGTGTTCTTAATAGTTGAAACGTTTGTTGCATCTTAATAATTTTACCAGAACTGTCACCCGGGAGCCTGTGTTTAAGCCATATCACAGTGGGCTCATCCCCATGAATGCTCTCCACCTCAGTGAAAATGCCTTCAACCCAATTAGCCTATGCAGTTTAATTTGTTCAGTGAAAATCGCTGGGGCTTAATTGAATTCAATAGGACACAAATCAATAGAAATCAGTTCCAAGAGATTAGCCTCACATTCATCAGCATGATTAAATTAAAGTGAATCTAGAGAAGATTTACCTAAATGGCTGACATGTTTCTAAAATGCACTGCAAATGACTATGGTGTTAGGTTGTTGATAAGAGTTTTGGAGGTTATGTACTGACTCCTAATGGGCTGATGTCACTGCTGGAGGTGGGGAGGTACATATGAAAACAATAAATAAGTATACTCTATACTTAAAGAACTTCACAAACAGATGGTTCATCTTCCCAACACCCAGAAAAAATAGGTAAGATTAAGTTTATCTTTGAAGGTAAGAGTGACGCTGAATTACGTTGGGTGACTTTCTTATAGATCCCAAATTGCTAGGGTATAGATGTCCATCTGATGGCGTATTGATGTCTGTACTTCCTGTGAACCCTCATCTCTCAACTGTACCATTGGAAAATATTTGTAACCAGTCTCCCTGCTTCTGCTTTTGGTCTCCAGCTGTCTATTCAGAGTGGTTGTTTTTACAACATAATCATGATAGATAACTTTATGGATTGCATACAATGTGCCAAAGTGATACAGGTGGTCATCAGATCACATTTCAAGAAATGCTGACATGGACCAGTCTCCCACTCACTGTGAGAATACCCTCTATATCTGTATCTTGTTGGAGTCTAGTAACTCAGCTACTTTTAGTGATATCGTATTCTTATGTTATGGCATTGGCATTTCCCGCTTTACATTTTGTGGCATTGACTTTTTGATGGAACTCCAAAATTTCACAACGTGCACTTTTAGTCTAGCATTCTGCTAATGTGTAGTTGAAAGCATTCCTAAATGATTTACTTCAAAGACATATTGGGGACATAATGGGAATTTAAAACAGAAAATCGGCATCAGAGGTGCAGAGGAATGGATGAATACATGGGTGGTGAAAAACTGCTTAATGTAAGGGTTTGAGAGGTCAGTGTTAAGACCATGCTTGTAAAACAGCCTATTTTTCAATTTGGAAAGTTGTGACTTGAAAGATCTTCCTCACTTATTCATTTGTTCACTCTTTGAAAGGATTCAGGATACAGTGAAATATTAGACTTGATATAGACAAGGTAGAATGGACTGAAATTAGTTTCCCTCCAACATACTAAATTGTTATCCTAATTTAGCTATCTAGAGCTACACAAAATGTATAGACTTGTCTAAAACCGTTCAAATGCTTGAAGGCAAACCTGCAGGTTTACATCATTCCTCAATATGACAGCTTCCACTTCCGCTACAGTCATCCCTCTCCTCAGATTTACACTTCGCAAGTAGCTCCAGACCTAACGTAGAACATGAAGGAAAGAGGAAGGAGAAGAGAAAACAGTCTTTTGCTTGGGACACGGCTTACATTAATCAGATTACCTTCAAACGCCAGCCCAGGGATTTTAGTTTGGAACACAGAAGACAGTTGGAATGTTAATCATTTTCAAATATTGGCAGGACTGCCATAGAAAAGTAGCAAAAATATTTAACTAGAAGTTAGAAAAAAATATTCATGTAATAGCTTTGTCTTTATTCTGAAATGTGACCTTGGGAAAGCCACATAATCTCTCTGGATCTCTGTACATTGGAGATGCTAATAATACATGTTTTTCAGTTTCAGGTGAGGATCAAAATAAGTATTTTGCGATTTATAAAGTGAAATGTGCTGCATGCATGTGAGATGATTTTTATAATTAATATTTTCTTGCTACTTTTGAGACTCCAGAGTACTGGCCAGGAAACATGAAATACGTTATTGGGGAATAGCCGTTAGGTCAATGTACTATTGAACTTTCTAATATCTGTAGCTGTCCACTAACAGGCTCGACCATCTCACTAAGAAGTGAGCATCTCTCCATAGCAAACGTTTAAGAGCCTAGATGAATTTGTCCAGATTCACATATTCTAGTTGTCATTTTATGTGGATCAAAATTTTACAACATATATTGTCAAGTTGGTTTCATACTGGCTTTTCCTTCCATTATGTGATGCATTTAAAAAAGTGAACAACCATCATGTAGTTAAACCAGAAAACTTGGTTTTCAAGCTACGTTAAGTTTAATATGTTGAGGTGGTAACATGGATATTTTTCAAGTGCGTTAAACCCCAAAATGTTGATACCAATAAAATGGGAGTTCGGGTACCAAGGACTTCTTAATGTGGTTCATGCATTTGGTTTAGAAGGAAAGGAAGAGAAGTGCTGAGCAGGAGAGGCAAGAAAGTGTTTTAAGACAAAGAAACAGACATCTAAGCTGATTTGAATAAGGCCAAAGAAGGAAAAAGTGAAAACAGCAGCTGGAATACCCCAGACATGATCTGCAGAGCTCAGATCATTACAATAGCATCGTATCATTATCATTACCGATAACGTACATGTTCTTGTCCAAGCTCCTTCTTTGCACGCCCAGAAATAGTACAGCGGGACAGAGTATGGGTACCGGTAATACGCTGGGCAAATGTGTTTGCTGCTGTGTTTACAGAGTTATGGGTGGTGATGAAATGGTAAGTCAGTAAGAAAGGGTCAGTTTATGGGATGTATGAAGTTTGTGGGAATTAAGAATTTTAGATATCCTGTGTTCATTATGTCCCTACTCATGGCAGGCCAAGAGAGCTATTGACTTTTTCCAAGTTGACCCTTCTTAACCCTCTGCTGGTGAGACGGTGAAATGTGCTGTCCAAGGGCATGGTTTATCCTCTGGTGCCACTATTTACCAGATGCTCATTGCATTGGGACAGTTACTTGATTACTCTGGACTTCCGTTTCCTCATCTGTAAAACTGAAATTCCATTAGCATTTACTTAAAGAGATTGATGTGCCTTAAAAGAGTTTATGAAGTGTTTAGCTCAGTGCTTGGTACATGATAAGCGCTCAGAACTGTTAGTTAAATAAATAAAAACCACAACAATAACATCAACAAAAATAATACCGATACTAATAAAACTGAAACTACACAATGTAATCACCCTCCGAGTTTTATCTAAACAAAAACATGTTTCTCTCATATCTGTAAAATCGTGCAACAGCAAAAGATAGCATTTGCAGGTGGTTTTAGAGTTTATAGAGACTTTTGCAAACAGTTCACTTAACAGAGCGACTAAGATGGGCATTATTATTAATATCCAAACTTTAGAAATGAAGTAACTAAGACCAAGAGAAAGGAAATGACTTGCTGAAGGATACATAGATAACAGACAACCAAGTCGAGAATTCTTATTTGATGTGCCGTTATCTCCAATAAATAACTAAAGCTATAGATATAGAAATAAATACAGATACAAGTATATAGAGATACAGATGTAGATACTGCCTATCCCTATGTTTCACTTTGGATATCTTTCTACATTCAGATGTCCTGTGGCCACATGGTTTCTCCCTAAATTTCTCCCTGGTGCACTCAGTGGTAGAGCATAGAAAGTAAATTCGACAAAGGACTTTATAAATAAGACTTAATACAATCCGTTTACAGAAGGAAAAACAAATTGAAAGACTTTCTCAAGGTCGTTTAGCAAGACACTGGCTTCCTTTCTCAGAGGCAACTGCTTTTCTTCATATTTTTGTGACTGTCTCATTCTTCTTCCATCAAAATTGATCTGTTCTGATTTTAACTGTATCCTACCCAGTTCTCAGAGGGTAATCTAAATTTAGAAATAATAGATATTTCTTTATGCTCAGTAAAGTGAGGAGCGACATCCCTGTAACTGAACTACACTAATACCCTACATTTCTCAGAATTTAACTCGTGTATATTAACCACTATACTGCCATCTCCCATTTCTGTTTATAAGCTAATGAAAGCGGAAGGCAAGTTGAAGCTAGCTTAGCTTAATATTGCATTTTTCCTCTCGTTTGTTTGTTTATTCGTTTTATAAACGTATCGAGTGCCTACTCTGTACTTAAGATCATTCTTAGTAATATGAATACAACCGTAAACAAGTCAGACAGCATTGCTGTTCTCATCAATCATACATGTGGAAGGGAGGAGACAATACATACATATACAATCACTTCAAAACACACTAAATTTTAAGAAGGAAATAGGCGTGCATGTGTATGTGTGTATATGTGTTTGTATGTGTTGCTTTATACAAAGAAAGCATCTGTGTAGAGGTGACATTTGAGTTGATATTTGAATACTGAGAAAGGTAGCCATTTGATGAGCCAGGGCAAAAGACCCTCAGGCATAGGAAAAAAACATCCCAGTGTCCCTGATGCAGGAATTACCTTGGAGTGTTCAAGAAACAGAAAGGAAGCAGGGGTGTCAGGGTCATCATGGGAGGTTGGAGAACACTTAGAACTGAAGTCAGGGGTGTAGTCAGGACTAGATCACATGCGGATTTGTAGGCACGGTAAGATTTGATTCTAAGTGTTTAAAAAAAGCCAATGGAGAGTTTTAATCATAAAAGTAACAAGACACAAATTTTGTTTATTAAAGATCATTCTGGAGGATAAGAAATTGTAGGTGGTAGGACTGGAAGAAGAAAACCAATTAGGAGATCACTGATGTCTTCCATGCGGAGATGATGATAATTTTGACTATAGCAGTAGCAGCGGTGGCAGAGAGAAGAGAACAGAATCAACATATATTTAGATTTAAAACCTTTAGAACATTTCAATGGGTTGGATGATAGGGGAGAGGGAAATGGAGTGATTGAGGGTGATTTTTTTGTTTCCTGTTTAAGCAATTGGCAGAAAAATGGATCAATTTACTGTGATAAGAAAGACGTGGGAGTAGAGTAGGTAGCAGGGCTAGGATGGAATAAAGGGATGAGAGAGAAAAAAATTAGCAGAGGACATGAAAACCAGATTGGAGTGAGTTGAATAGTGCATGGGTAAATAGGATCTTGAATATAAACAAACTTCTAAGAAATTCTGCTATGTTGCTTATACTATTCAAGCAATGAATTAGAAATTGGTAGTACTGGATCAAGAGGATGGATTCCAGACGGAAAGTCTTGAGCAGGTGATTGGGGTTAGAACACACAGTGCTCAAACAAAAGTTGATTGAGTAGCCTTAGATTAAAGTTACATATAGATATAGATAGAGACATAGATATAATATATATGTGCTTATTCATTCTTATTTCTGCTTCTAGACTGTACAATTTCTACTGTTCTTTCTTTAAATTCACTGTCTTTTTTTTCCTGTTGTGACCATTTACTGTTAATCCAACCAAATGATTTCAGATATTGTATTTAACAGTTCCATTAATTTGCTTCTTAATAATTTCCATTTGGTTTGAGATTTCCCATTTGTTTACCCATCATAACCATTTTGTACTTATGTCCTTCAACACGTTCATTATCAAGGGTTTAACATCCTTGTCTGATCATCCCAACATCTGGTCAGCTTAGTGGGTTTTTATTGACTGATACCCAGAATATATAAATAGCTGTTACATTAATGGGAAAAAAAAACAACTTACAAAAATAATTGCTAAAGATAGGAGCAGATAATTTATAGAAATATAAATGACAGACACTCGACTAGAAATCAAGGATATACAAATTAAAACGGCTATCAGATACCATTTTCAACCCATTAGATGGGAGATTTAAAATAAATGAAAAAAATTAAAATAATCACCTTTTTGGGCGTAGTATGTTCAAGAGTACATGAAGATAGGAATACAAACTTCAGAAGTGCTTCTGGAAAACAACGTGGCAGCATTTTTTTGAATTCAAAGTATGTTTACCTTTTGATCCGTAAATTCCTCTTTACGATAGCTACACCTGACAAAGATCCAGACATTTCTCTCTCTCTTGCCCTTTACTTCTTGTCCCCCTTACTGGCATTGGGAGAAGAGAGCTAAGAAACAACAAAAACAAAAAGCGTGACGAGTCTCTCGTTTTTTGTTTTGCTTTGTTTTTTGTTTTGTTTTGTTTCGTTTTTGAAGATGAAAACATAATCCCTGTGAAAATGATTGTTGCGAGGCGCAAATTGTAATCCACATTCAGAATGAAAGGGTGATGAATCAAGGTCTTTCTCAGTGTCTTATGTTTATTTCCATGTGTCTTAGGGATGCTGAGTAACTGGTAATAGAAGGTGTCAGTTGTTCCTATAAAGAATTTTATATGGCCCATTGCCTTCCTCTGATCTGTTGCTGACATACATAATGCTAGCGATTAAGCTAATTAGTTGTGCTCCTTTGGTATAATTAATAAGCAATAACCATACTATTGTTTGAGGATGCTAAAACTTTAATGCCCTCTTGCTATCTGCCTCACTTGAATACTGAGGAACATAACGGTTCCACAGAGTCATAAAGTAGCCAGGACCCTTTTTAGTTTTATCGTTATTGCCAACTCTAGCTTACTTTTGACTGCGGTGTTAAACCATTCCAGATAATTGAGACAGTTATAGGTGCCGGGTAAGAAATAGTTATGACATGAATGTGAATTCTAGGTGATTACATTTATAGCTTGTGTCTTCACAATTGGAATGGGAAATTTAGGATAAGGAATTGTCCTTGGTTCAAAGTTTTCTGGCTGTTTAAATCTAAGTCACTGCCCGGAAGGCTCCTAACATTTTGTTTTGGTATTTGTTAGTCAACAGGTAAGTTTAGGGCACCTGCCAGATGGTTAGACCCTTGTGGTCTGGGGATGAAACAGAGGTCTAATCACTCATTCTGTGTGTCCTTACTGAGTATCCACTAAGTGCTGGGCCCTACTCTGAGACTAGAGGATGTAGATTTTGCCTTCTTGTGGCTTTCAGACCGAATTATAGATTTCCAAATTTGGAGCTAATGTTGAAGGCTGTCCAGTGCAATTCCTCATCAAATGGTTGCTTTGATCACCCAGCAACCTCACTGAATGGGTTTTCAGCCTGGGGTTGGACTTCTCAAGTGTTGGAGAAGTCATTACCACTACGTCAGTCCATTCTACTTTTTGTACAAGTTGGATCCTCGAAAAATATTTTATGAACTACGCCTTGCTTTACTTTAGCATGTAATTTTCTTCAGGGCGTTATGAGAAACTTGCCTGTTCTTTCACAGGGAAATGTTCAGTTATTATGCCAATATGATTATCCACGTGCCTGTCCGTTCTTCTCTTTCCTATACAATAGGATTTCGACTCACTTCAAGACCTTTATAGTTGGGTCTGTATGTTCTCCTGCAGGTCTATGTGGCTTCTGAAGTCTAATGCCTAAAATGGAATTTACCCACCCCGACAGGATCTTATCAACAGAAAGAGGGACTGTCATCTCCCTTATTCTAGATTTCTTTAATCAATGTTCAGCAATTTCACATTAGAGTCAAAGAAAAAGCGATATATACACACATGACCTGCAAACTAGTCTTGCAAGGGAATTGCCTCAGCTGTGTCATGAGGAGATTCACCCAGATTTCCAGTGACGGTGAAAACAGGGACACAGAACTTTGTGGGTGTCTGAATGGCTTCTCTGAAGAAGTCACTTTTGCTGGGCCCTGGCAATGTGGATGGATAGACGACAGCGAGATATGTTAATGGGTAGGAAACTTTTGAAAATGTCCGATGCTTAAGACAGGTGAAAAAGCCACTTTGAATTATTCCAAAAGTCAAGTAATCAAAGCAGAATGCACTAATCCACCTGGGATACTGTTGGTTCACAGGTTGAACGCTGAACGTGAAGAGGGAGAGAAGGAAGAAGGAGGCAGCCACTCCAGTTGGGTAGGCGTCAGGCTGAATAAGCAAAGAACTTAGATATAAGTCTTATTTGGGGCTAAGAGATGAACAGGTCTCCGCACCCACCAACCAGCATCTTCAAGGTTTATAGAAAGGCCTTAACAGGGCTCAGTCATGTGCAGTGTCCAGATGGTCTTAACAACACGTTTCTCTCAAGGCAGTGTCCTTGGAACAGCTCCCTTTGTGGGAACGGGGGACAGAGCATATGCTCCCAGGACAGGGGAGCAGGCGGGGAGCCTCCAAGTGCATGGGTACTGCTCATCCGTCAGTCACTTCCTCTCCGTGACCTCTGACAACAGTTATACAAACCCTGCTTATCCCTCAGCAAATCACAGCCTGCTGGGATGAAGCGGTGTAGATATCCAGTTGATAAAAAGAACTGGAGCAGGTCATTATTAGCCATGGCTCTTTTCTTTCGGCAACACTCAGTTAAGAATAAGTAATTCTCCCTAGTGAGAATTCGGAATGGTTTCGCTGAAAATGAAACCTATAAAAAAATAGATAAAACATACATTGTGTGCTTATAATTTGCTGGAATTGTGCTAAAAGCAATGCATGCTGTATCTAATTCCCTGCATGGAATCTAGCAGATAGGGGTTTTTACTATGCCTAGTTTACAGGTAAGGAAATCAGGAACTCAGAGGGACCATATGACTTGTCAGAGTCCCATAAATAGCAAAAGGCAGAGGAAGGAAAAAGCGTAAATAGTTTGATTCAAGAGACTTCAGTCACTGCAACAAAACATGAATTCTGTGTTTTTCACGGCCAATTAATAACCAGTGGTTTATGCGGTCGCCATTAACATTCAATTTACCTGAAATTAGTTTTGACGCTGAATTATGGCTCTAGGCTGACAGGGGGGTTTCCTGTCAACAGAAAATAAAATTCCTCCAGAGGTTGATAAATCGCTTTGATGTTGACGCTCTGGATTGAAGTGTGTGTTAGAGCCTTGCTACTTGGTGTGGTTTGCATATTCGAAGTATCAGCTTCCCCTGGGAGCTTGTTAGAAATGCAGAGGCTTGGGCTCCACCCCAGATAGACTGAATCAGAATCTGTACTCTGAAAAGATTCCCGGTACTTTGTACATTAAATTTCAGAAGAGTTGCTATAAAGGACACATAGGAGGTAGAGTCTCTACCAATGTAAAGGGACAGAAAGTAGAACTGTTGCCTCAGTCTAACAGGCTGGTGTCTTGAGTAATATGGCAGGTCATCCACAGACATGGAGTTGGAGAGATCAAGGTTTAATTTATCTTACAAGAAAAATACTAAGTTCATGACACTACCACTAAAACTACTATTAACAACAAGTACAGTTAACTTTATTGTCGGATTATGATGTGCTACCCCACACAGTGTGCTAGGATTTAGAGATTAATTAGACATTCTCTCTATCATCAAGGTTTTCTTGGTGGAAGGACATCACATAGGGTTACAATTCTTGTTTGGCTATTCTTTCCAAAGATGCAGAATGAATGTGACAGGAGCAGAGAGAAGGGGGCACCCCATACTACCTGTGGGCATTGGGCATGGCTTCATAAAGATGTCATTTGAACTTGATGTTGAAGGATGAAAGGAACATCAGTCCTGATGACTCTTATACAACAGTGGCTCACAGCTCTTCTTGACGTCACGAGTTTGTCTGTTGCTTCCTTCTTCCTTTCCTGTCTTCCTTCTTTCCTTCCTTTCTCCTTTCCTCCCTTTTCTACCTTTCTTTCTAGCTCCTGTTCTTCCTTGCGGCAAATTTTATTAAGACCTACTACGTGCATTCAGTAACGGTTTGGGCAAGATTCTATTACAAATACCTATATTGAAAGGAAGGTCAAACACACAGTCTTTGATTTTATTCAATTTCCAGCCTAGTAAGGGTGATGGCTAACAAAATATAAGCAAATCAGAGAATAGATAATAATGAATTGTTGCGGTGGGAAGAAAACAAATAGTGGTCATAACAGAGAAAATCATAAGGTGCCTATTTTGATCGGATGGTTGGAGTGAACTGCATTTTAAAGAGAAAAGGTGAAAGGGAGCCAGATATGTACAGAGTATGGGAAAAAGTACCCCAAGCAAAGGGAAAGTTACATGTCAATGCATACAGTGGGGAAGAGTTTCACAACCTGAAAGAAGGCCCTGGGGGCTGTCAAATGTTATGAAACAAAAACAGACCAATGCCTTCAATCATTTTCGATTTTAAAACAGCACCAGAGGTTGCAATGCGGTGAATGCATGAGAGTGAGTCAGGAAAGAAGTGAGGAATAAGATCGGTTTAGAGGCTGTCAGGCCAAGGCATCCACCTTTCCTACTTGCTATGTCAAGCAGCCATAATCCCTCTAGGACTGCACCTCAACTTTGAAATACCTGTCCTTTCCTTGGGGTCGCGGCGCGTGACTCAATACCAGGGTTCTGTGATTCAGGAGGCTGGTCTGGCTTCACCAGCCATAGGAAGGAGTCTTTCTGGGCACACATTGGTAGACCAGAGAATAGCAGAGAGCTGCCTCAATCCCCTACCTGCTCACTCGTCGCCGGTCTTCACCCTCCTGCACATACCTTGTCATGAAATAGAATTGTGTTGCCTGTGACAACAAAGCCTTGGGTCCGCTGGGCAGCTGCTTACCTACAGGGCTGACTCCCAAAAAGGTTATATAAATGTGTTTCTGCTGGCCTACTATGTGCCAGACTCTGAGCCCTAGGGCTACTGACAGGAACCCATCAGACCAGTCTTCTATTTTGAGAAAGTTGCCATGTATATAAACATAAATAGGACAACGCAGAGGTAGAGGCGTGGGAGCTGTATTCAGAGGTATAGATCAGTGCCAGATAACGTCAGGAGTTTCTGCCACGATAAGGAGTCTGGATCCTGGGAGAAGGGCCATGCAGTCCAAGTAGACTTATTTGGTTTCCATGAAAATGTTTCTTCTAATTTTGCATTGCTAACCTGCGGTTTTGTGACAATGAAATTATGCTTCTATAAGCCACTCTGTGATCAGTGAATGATTAAACAATGCTACAAAAAATATTCATCCTGATTGTTTTTCAATTACCTACCTTTATAAGAGTTTTCACAAGCGTCAACTCAGCCGAAGCTCCTGTCACCTTGGGATGCACATACGGTAGATGTGACTATACCCATCAATCTGATGCCAAAGGACATTATGGAATGTGGGAAGTCACATTAATTGCTTTTTACAGGGATGAAAAATAAGTAAATCTTGGGCTGCCACATGCCTCCTTCATCAAATCTCTTCTTCATGGCGCTCGCAGACAACACCAGTTCATCATGGCATTTCTCTGCTGAGCCCAGACACGTAGCTTCCAAATTTTATATATAACCCTGCAGGCATGATCAACAAATGAATGGAACTGGCCATACACGTCAAAATGTATCTGTTATCTATCTCTGGCTTGCGAAGCGATTGCTACTGTGCTTTAGTTATTTAAATCTTTTAGCAGTTAAAAAGTGAAAAGGGACAAAACCAATATTCGTGCCCATTGCTCATTGAATCCAATGTCCTTTTCTGAAGAGTGGCAAGAATGAGGCTAGAATACAGGTATCGTCTCACCCCAAAACTTGTCAACTACTTTATGGAATACAAACTTTTAAAGCTAATACAGAAAGGCATACTCAACTTCAATTTGTAATTCTCATCTGGAGTTTGAAAAAAAAATATGAAGAAGAAAATAAAGCTACTATATTAAGTACCAGATATGCCTAATTCCTGCTTCAATTAACATGCTTTCTCAATTTGCACGATTCTTAGTAAGCACAAAGGACACTGTACGTGGGCCTGAAGACTTATAGATTTGGGGCACAGTGATTCACCAAGTCGAGGTTCAGCAGACTTCAGATGATGACCAGGAATCCACGATGTTGCCGATACAGCCCAATGAGACACACTGTCCTGAAACACTCAGACAGAGGTGTCATCAAGGGAGATTTAACCTCTAGCTTCCCAGACTGAATTAGAGATATCTCAGTTGAAATCTGCATTTGGTTGATATAGCCTGGGTGGCATGGTGATGCAGCTCTATTCCTATCTCGGTCTCTAGGGATGTGAAGTTCAAGGGCAAGAACTAATAGGAATTTTGCACTAACTGTGTACTAGGCACTGTGCCACTCCTTTGGTGCAAAAAGCAGTTGAGGTACGATCCGTCTCTCGGGGACAAAAGACAGACTGGTTGAAACTAACACACAAGTAGAAAAGCTCAGAAACTACAGATTTCTCAGGCTTGAGTCTGCGCCCCAGTGTAAGATGTCCTGCAGCTACATACGTAGAATGACAGAGATAGACTAAGTTAATAGTCATCCGTACACGGATTTGTTTGTTAAAGCAGTGCTTATTGCCTTTCAGGGAAGAGAGGTTTCGCTTTTGTTTTTGTTTGCTAGGTGGCAGGTGAATTGTGAAATAGTGTCTTTTCTCTGTACACAGTATTAGAAGAAAACGTTCATAACTTTTATTTTCTTTACTGCATCTGTTAATGTAAGAAGAACGGAGATTCGCCTCTACCAGTTCAAGCACTTATTTCATCTCTTTGAAAATAGCTCCCACGTTCCTTTGTAGCCCACCCATTTCCCATTGCCCTGTTCCTTCAGAGCTCACAGCAATCATAACCATGTCGGAAAATTCTTCACCAACTTTTATGAAAAATGCCCTCTTATGCTTTCCACTTATGACGCACACATGCTTGTTTACATTCATAACTAATATAACTTTCCATTTATGTTTATGATTATTGATTATCTTATTACTGGCTGCTTTCTTTGCTACTATATAACTTTCATGAGAGCGGGGGATATCTATCTTTGTTCATCTTTGTTTCCTAAGTACCTAGTAATCTCGGTTTTAAGAACCAATAATTGCTAAAAACAATGTATGATTTTATAGCTAAGGAAATGGGTGTGATACAATTACGCAACATGCCTCCTGTCACAGCATTCATACATGGCAGAGACAGATTTAGAACCCATGGTTTGTATGACTCCAAAAGTCCAAGTTTTTACCCCCTCCTCCCTTATATAATTGTGTGTTCCCTCATTCATAGGAGGGAACGCAATCTCCATCAGGACTGAGTACCAGATCAGGAGAGGAAAAGCCTCTAGCTGGTGTTTCTAACAATTGACGTCTAGGTCCTTTTTCTTAGCTTGTGATCTGCAGAGAACGTTTCTCTTTCTGGCTAGGTGTGAGCCTGACATTTCCCAGAGAGGCAGTGACACTGGGACCATGAGACTGATTTATGTCCAGTGGAATGTAAAAATAATGTTCTCCACTTCCAGGCCAAGCCCCTACAATATCCCTGCTAACTCTCACATTTTCCCTCCTTTGCCCTGAGGTGCTAGAAACATATCGTTCTAAGATGGCAATGATACTAGAAGGAAGGGGATCAGATTCATTTGTCACCAGTCAGAGTACATCTTCCTCAGAGAGCGTCTGAGTGCAACAGGGTAGAGGATTGAGCTGGTAAATTCGGGAACCAGGTAGTACAGAGTCTGTCACATAATAAACGCTTACTAAGCATTAGCAAATAGTAACAAAACCTCTGCCATGTCTTAGGTGCCTTATTTGCAAATTGGAGAAGCACGAAACTGTCTCGTCCAGTTGTGCTGTTTAATACAATGGGGGTAAATAAGACAACACAGGTGAAGTCTTGGACAGAGACTGGCAGAAAGAAGTGAACCAAAGGCTGGTAGCTACTTTCTGGATCTTCTTGCAGACCAGGTAACAGAGCCTGGCATCAAGATTAGCTTTCATTTTCCCTCGTAATGATCCTATTGTGAATGCTTAAACAATTGTATTTATTTCTTCCTGCGGCGATGTGGACAGATTTAAGATCAATTCGAGGTCAGAATAACTTTTCAAATATCCAAAACTGGGTATCACCTGGTGGAGATAAAAGACGGCAGGTGCCAACATGTCAATGATGATCTCTCCGTGTTCCCTTGGTTATTTCCCAGAAGATAGAGCAGCGTAGCCTGGAGATGGTGTTCTGTTTATAGAAATTTTCATTCTTGATTTCCACTTATTTTTCCGGGAGTATGGCTCAGGCGGCTCCACTGATATTTGTTAGAGCCGTGCATCTTCCTACCATATGCATCCAGTGGTCTTTAGGAAAGGAATATCGTTACTTCTCATGGACATTGAAACAGCTCAAGAAATACTTGTGAGCAGCCACCCACGTCCTCTCAGATTTCAGAACTTTCTCCTTCAACTCAGCCAAGGATTTCTTTACATTTATTCATCTCTCTGCATTTCATCCCAGCAGGTGTTAATTAGGTCCTCACTGCTTAACAGTGTGTCTTAGGAAGCGAATGGGGTTTGAGGCCAGACAGAAATATGACCTCTGGGTTTCTGACATTAGACACTTGCTAATAGTGGTACTGAGATCAAGAACCTGAGAGCAGTGAGAGGTTTGGGGAAAGCAGATGGATGTGATTCCGTCACGTTGAGTTGGAGTCTCATTCAAGTCTTTACATGATGAGTACAGCTACGGAGAATGGTAGCTCAGAAGAAAAATTTGAAACTTAAGGGGCAAAAAAACTGCAGAAAAACGGAAGGAGGAACTGAAAGTTACACTAGCAATCTTTGGTAGACATTCTCAGCGCTTCCAATCTTTCTCATTCGCATGGAAGACTACCTTTCTCATTCCCTTTCATCACAGTGGTTCCATGTGAATAGTCCCCGGCACTTGGTTGCATCAGGAGGTGATGTGTGCACTTGCAGCTGAAACATTTAAGGGCTCGTGCTTGATTTTCCCATCCAGCAATCACGAAAGGATGCTTGGGAAGGAAGCGATGCACATTTGAAGCATCCCTTCTCAGAGGCACCACTTGCAGAAAACTTGACCATGCGTTGACTGGACCTACAGCAGGTATTGGGAGCACAAGAAATAAACTTTGTCGTGTGAGTCCGTTAGGATTTGGCATTGTGTGTTATTATGTCACAGAACAGCCTCTCCTGACAGACACAACACATTTGCAACAATTGGAGTTAGGCCTCCAGACGTGAGGGACTCCAAAAATAGACATTGGCCCAGGCCGCTCTGTTTAAGGGAAAGTCGTGGCATTGGCATGTGTCTTTGGCAGAAACTAGTGGAATAACGGGTTCTTCAAACACGAGCAGGAGGGAAGAATGCATGGAGCTGGTCTGAGAGGACTAAAGTACACTGAGCTGTGACAAAGTGAGAGAGAGGCATGGACACATATAGACTACCAAACGCAAAATAGAGAGCTAGTGGGAAGCAGCCGCATAGCACAGGGAGCTCAGCTCAGTGCTTTGTGACCATCTAGAGGGGCGGGATAGGGAGGGTGGGAGGGAGGGAGACGCAAGAGGGAAGAGATATGGGAACATACGTATAACTGATTCGCTTTGTTATAAAGCAGAAACTAACACACTATTGTAAAGCAATTATACTCCAATCAAGATGTTCAAAAAATAAAATAGAATAAAATAAAGTACACTGAGTACGGGTAAAATACCCCTCAGGACTCCCCGAGCTTCTCTGTTTTCCAGAGAGGGAGTTGTTAAGTAGAATTATACTATTTAGAAATTGTTCATATACAACCAAATATTTGAAGTGGCAGAGGATCCTTGAGGAATTGTATCTAGTCACCGGCAGGAGGAAGAGTCACTTCTGGGTGAGAGAATGACTTCAAAGGAAAGGATGCTTCCATGAAAACACCTTAGGTAGATACATGTTTTTTCCTTTTTAATTTGTAACTCATTTAATCTTTACAATGATCCAAAAAGTTGGCATATTTTCACTACCATTTAAAAATGAGGAAGCTGAGTTAGGGGGGAAGTTAACTGATTGAAAAGGAATCAGTCTTATCCTGAGAACAAGGGTCAGTAAGTACAAAAGAGGAAAGGCATTCGGTAGATGGGAAGTCTCTTATGCAAGCGCTTTCAGAAGGAAATATAGGATTACATATACAATGTGTGTGGTCCCAAGAGTCCAAAGAAATGGGATACTCACTGTGGTCCAGAAAATTGAAAGAAGCTTCATGGAGGAGATGGAACTCAGGATTGACCTCAAAGGATAGAGTGGGATTTATTAGAGAGGAAGGGAGGGAGGGTGTTGGAGCCTTCAGTACCCCGTGGGTTCAAGTGCTCATAGGACATTCCGGTGCTCATGGCGCAACTCAGACCCAGTGGAGAGTTATCGAGAACAGGAGCAGGCATGATAGCACATGAAGGCCCATTGACCATTTAGCAAGATTTCTGTGCCCTCTTAGGTCTCAAGCATGCTTTGAGTATAACAGGGGAGGTAAGCACAATGGCCACCATACACAGTACAAATTGTATGGGTGTGTGTGTGTGTGTATAATCGTATCTATACCCTTTGAAACACATATATATACCTACATATGTATATATTAATATATAATATAATATACACAAAATACATAACAGATACGTGATTTAAATATATTTTATACATGAAAATATTTTACACTGAAATTATATGTATATGTGAATATGCATTATCTATATATTTATATCCTTAGATGTTGACATAGATGTAATAAGAGGGAATTATTTTTCCTGGTATAATCAAGAGACCTAAAATTGCTGGAGAAAAAAGAGTTTTGGAGAATTTATCTTTTCTCCAGCAATTTTAGGTCTTTTGATTATACCAGGATAAATCATACCTTTTTATTATATCTCTATCAACCTGAAATTTCTTAGTTGGGGGAAGATTCTCCCTCATAACATGAAAGAGATTATGCCTCCTTCTTGAGTAAATTATAATTTGTGTTTTCTTTTGGCGTGTATATTTTTTTAATCTCTCTGGAATGAAAATTGTTATTGATGAAATAAATAGGGAAATATGTTTTTGTAAGAAATACGCTGTATAATGACACACAACTTACGAAGAGTTTCAGCACATACTCATTTCTTTAACACATATAACATTCATACCATTTGTCTGAAAAGACAGTCAGCCTTGCTGTGGTGTTATCGAGCTCCTGTGGTCACAGAGGGCGTAGGTATGAGACTAAAAAGACAACTACCCAGGGCCTGCAAAGGAATCTGGTCTGGTCCCTGTGAGTTCTTCCCAGTGAAAAGAAATTCAGTTCTGCCGGGCCAGCCATCAGCATTGGGTGGGGTAGCTTTTCCTCTCTGGGTGACGCCACAGCTGCCCTTACTGTGACAATCTGATAACCTTCTTTCTTTTCAAGTGCAGAGGAGCGGGGACATGTAGGATCAGATAGGAGAAAATGGATCCTGACAAGGCATTTTCAGGTTTTCAAAAGGCAGGTCTTCATTCCAGCCTGATGTTTCATCAGGATTTATAATCTTCCCATTATGAGAAAATCAAAAGAGGTCATTTGGTGAGGTTTTATCTTCCTCTTCTTCTGTGGAGCCCTTATGAAACATTTATGAGTTTTCTGACAATATCAAACCAAGCTTTCTTTGCAGTTCTGTCTTCCCAAGCTGTGCCCTTCAGAGGTGCAGCTCTTTCCACTAGATAGTGAGCATGCCCAGTGCTGTCTTGTGAGGTTATCTCGTTAATGGCGATGGTTTGCCTTTCTGCAAATCTCCCGATGGTGATGACTCCCAACTGTCTGAAATAACTAGTGCTAAATTAGTCAAATGGAGTGCTTTCATTTTGGCTAGTAATTTTCTATGGCAATGACCTATTTTGAAATTAACCCCAAATCTGAGATAGCATGCAAGTACTGGGATATAAAGTGAGTTCTAAATTTTGTTTCTTACTCCTTGTATGTTCTAAGCCAGGATTCAACTCTTCTCTGTTTTAGCTTCTTCATTTATATGTGCAAGGCAAAATCAAAGCTGACAGACCTGTGCTGCAATATGGAAGTGAAACATTAGCAAGTATTTTATAAATACTTAAGGGCTACTTAAATATAAAAAAGTTATCAATGTTAGTGACTTAATTTTCCAAACATTTATTATTTATAACACATCAGGCCCCTTGCATCTGCAGTGCTACAATTACAAAGACGAATATGGTGACAGATAAATTAAGATCTCAGCTAGGAAACATAGGGACATTGTGGTAAATATTAAAGTAAGTCAGAGGTAGACAAGTCAATAGAAAACTATTAACAAACTGGTGTAAGAGGAAATGAAAAATAATTCAAGAAAAATAAGAGGAAAGAAAAATAATTCAAAAACTAATTGAGCATCTACTCTGTGGAAAAGAAAAAATAATTCAAAAACTAATTGAGCATCTACTCTGTGCCAAGAAGTTAAGCTATTATTTCATTCATTTCATGCAATCATTCGGTCCAGTGAATCTTGTTATTTCCATTTCACAGATGAAAAAAAGTTGATGCTTAGAAAGATTAAACAACCTGCTTGAAATGTCACAACGCATAGGTGTGTGAACAGAATTTAAATAATTTATGTACAACAATTCCAAACCTGTTCTTTTCCCATCACACTGTACTTCTTGGTTGTGTTATCTGTTTTATGTAATATGACACTATTTAAAAAACAAACTCCCCCACCCATACACACACACACACACACACACACACACACACAGCCTCCATTAATTAATATAAATAAAATATAGATAAAACATCTTACTAAAGAGTTACAAGCTAAAAATAGAAAATGAATGAGCTCAATTCAGTTTATTATCCAGCTCCAGAATCAAATGGAGAATCAACCTAGTGAAGAGTCAATCAAATGGGGTCTTAACATACAAAAATGGTTTCTCCAAAATTCACACAATTACTTTTAATTACAAAATGCTTTGCATTTTGATTTACAATTTTGTGTGAAAGAAATTTACAACTTTCTCCTTCTTTTCTTCTTTTTACTTGTTCCATGAGTATATTATAGTGCGGGCTTTAAAGTACTTAGAGAAGATTTTATGCTTTCTGTTTCTTTAAGGTGGGGAAGGTATGAAACTGAAGCTACTGGCGTTCTCAACACTGTGTTAAGTTGTTACTGTAAGCAACCATGAAGACTTGATGTAACCATTCTAAGGAAACATAATAGCAATTTAACAGTGCTAAGTTTTAAAATGGGAGGTGAATCTCAAATAAATGAACCCTATTGTAGCAGATTGTCTTTTCCAAAGAATACTCTGGAATATATCCCTCCTACAGGTTCTTTTACAGAGTTATCACTGGTTATCCATATGTTAAGGCTATATCTCCTACATTTAAACTTGTGACTGAAATGGCCAAAACAGTATGTCAAAAAGGACCCTATAGGACATCCAAAGCTAGGTCGAAATATGCCTTATACTTCTCCCTAAGTTTTTGTGGGGACTGTTGTTTTAAAACCCAGCCAACCATGCTGTAAGAAATCTCTAGAAGCCTTTCGAGGGCCCTGCATGGAGAGGAAAACGGTGCATCAAGCCACGTTCTCAGCTGGGCTCCCAGGAAATGGCCGGCGGCAACTTGCCCAATTTTGTGCATGCGCCATCTTGAAAAATGGAGTCTTCATCCACCAGTGATGCTGGAGCTGATGCTTTGTGCGGCAGGATGAGTTTCTTCCACCAAAGCCTGACTAAGTTGCAGATTTGCAGGCAATCTAAATAGCCATTGGTGATTTAAAGCACTAAATCTTGAGGTGGTTTGTAACATAAAAATTGATAACCAATTTGTTTCTTAAGTGCTTTGCAGATACTATATGTACAACTGTAACATGATCAATTTTGTGATCGTATTACATATGATCATATTTTGCACATATTTAGATTATGCAACTCAGTAAGTTTTCTTGTTCGTATACACCTATGCAAGGTAGTAAAGATACCTGTCACCCCCAATATAGTCCCCATGCCCTTTTTTTTCTTTTTGCGGTACGCGGGCCTCTCACTGTTGTGGCCTCTTCCGTTGCGGAGCACAGGCTCCGGACGCACAGGCTCAGCGGCCATGGCTCACGGGCCCAGCCGCTCCGCGGCACGTGGGATCTTCCCGGACCGGGGAACGAACCCGTGTCCCCCGCATCGGCAGGCGGACTCTCAACCACTGTGCCACCAGGGAAGCCCGCTACAAATTTTATGTTGTATATAGAGACATATTTAGACCATATCTAAATGAATTCAAGTTGTTTGCAACCTTGGCTTGTCTTTCTTTTTTCTTTTTATTTTATTTATTTTTTATACAGCAGGTTCTTATTAGTTATCCATTTTATACACATCAGTGTATACATGTCAATCCCAATCTCCCAATTCATCCCACCACCACCCCCCGCCCCCCTGCTTTTATTTTTTTCCCTCCTCCTCTTTTTTACTATTGTGGTACTGATGTACCTTCTGGTTGTTGATTCATCTATATTTTTATTTTTACATTCTTTCTAACATATCTG